>NC_092339.1:151710000-152032500 GCF_046630445.1 Rutidosis leptorrhynchoides
ACCATTAATTTTTCCTCCGGAACAACCAATCATTCAAACAGAGATTGTTGAGGAACGAACCATTAAATCAGAATCCTCTAGTGATTCAGATTCAACAAATTCAATCATGGAAAATCTGGAACCTTTAAGTATGGAAGACCGAATGAGAGCTAAACGCACTGGCCAAGGTCACGCAATTACTAATCCAGACATTAATGCGCCAGATTATGAAATCAAAGGACAAATTCTACACATGGTGACTAATCAATGCCAATTTAGTGGTGCGCCGAAGGAAGATCCAAATGAACATCTTCGTACCTTTAATATGTAGTGACCCGAACTTTTCCATGTATATATATATTAATTGAGATTGATATTTACATGATTAAATGTTTCCAACATGTTAAGCAATCAAACTTGTTAAGACTTGATTAATTGAAATATGTTTCATATAGACAATTGACCACCCAAGTTGACCGGTGATTCACGAACGTTAAAACTTGTAAAAACTATATGATGACATATATATGGATATATATATAGTTAACATGATACTATGATAAGTAAACATATCATTAAGTATATTAACAATGAACTACACATGTAAAAACAAGACTACTAACTTAATGATTTTTAAACGAGACATATATGTAACGATTATCGTTGTAAAGACATTTAATGTATATATATCATATTAAGAGATATTCATACATGATAATATCATGATAATATAATAATTTAAAATCTCATTTGATATTATAAACATTGGGTTAACAACATTTAACAAGATCGTTAACCTAAAGGTTTCAAAACAACACTAACATGTAACGACTAACGATGACTTAACGACTCAGTTAAAATGTATATACATGTAGTGTTTTAATATGTATTTATACACTTTTGAAAGACTTAAATACACTTATCAAAATACTTCTACTTAACAAAAATGCTTACAATTACATCCTCATTCAGTTTCATCAACAATTCTACTCGTATGCACCCGTATTCGTACTCGTACAATACACAACTTTTAGATGTATGTACTATTGGTATATACACTCCAATTATCAGCTCTTAGCAGCCCATGTGAGTCACCTAATACATGTGGGAACCATCATTTGGCAACTAGCATGAAATATCTCATAAAATTACAAAAATATGAGTAATCATTCATGACTTATTTACATGAAAACAAAATTACATATCCTTTATATCTAATCCATACACCAACGATCAAAAACACCTACAAACACTTTCATTCTTCAATTTTCTTCATCTAATTGATCTCTCTCAAGTTCTATCTTCAAGTTCTAAGTGTTCTTCATATATTCTACAAGTTCTAGTTACATAAAATCAAGAATACTTTCAAGTTTTCTAGCTCACTTCCAATCTTGTAAGGTGATCATCCAACCTCAAGAAATCTTTGTTTCTTACAGTAGGTTATCATTCTAATACAAGGTAATAATCATATTCAAACTTTGGTTCAATTTCTATAACTATAACAATCTTATTTCAAGTGATGATCTTACTTGAACTTGTTTTCGTGTCATGATTCGGCTTCAAGAACTTCGAGCCATCCAAGGATCCGTTGAAGCTAGATCCATTTTTCTTTTTTCCAGTAGGTTTATCCAAGGAACTTAATTTAGTAATGATGTTAATAACATCATTCGATTCATATATATAAAGCTATCTTATTCGAAGGTTTAAACTTGAAATCACTAGAACATAGTTTAGTTAATTCTAAACTTGTTAGCAAACAAAAGTTAATCCTTATAACTTGACTTTTAAAATCAACTAAACACATGTTCTATATCTATATGATATGCTAACTTAATGATTTAAAGCATGGAAACACGAAAAACACCGTAAAACCGGATTTACGCCGTCGTAGTAACACCGCGGGCTGTTTTGGGTTAGTTAATTAAAAACTATGATAAACTTTGATTTAAAAGTTGTTATTCTGAGAAAATGATTTTTATTATGAACATGAAACTATATCCAAAAATTATGGTTAAACTCAAAGTGGAAGTATGTTTTCTAAAATGGCCATCTAGACGTCGTTCTTTCGACTGAAATGACTACCTTTACAAAAATGACTTGTAACTTATTTTTCCGACTATAAACCTATACTTTTTCTGTTTAGATTCATAAAATAGAGTTCAATATGAAACCATAGCAATTTGATTCACTCAAAACGGATTTAAAATGAAGAAGTTATGGGTAAAACAAGATTGGATAATTTTTCTCATTTTCGCTACGTGAAAATTGGTAACAAATCTATTCCAACCATAACTTAATCAACTTGTATTGTATATTATGTAATCTTGAGATACCATAGACACGTATACAATGTTTCGACCTATCATGTCGACACATCTATATATATTTAGGAACAACCATAGACACTCTATATGTGAATGTTGGAGTTAGCTATACAGGGTTGAGGTTGATACCAAAATATATATAGTTTGAGTTGTGATCAATACTGAGATACGTATACACTGGGTCGTGGATTGATTCAAGATAATATTTATCGATTTATTTCTGTACATCTAACTGTGGACAACTAGTTGTAGGTTACTAACGAGGACAGCTAACTTAATAAACTTAAAACATCAAAATATATTAAAAGTGTTGTAAATATATTTTGAACATACTTTGATATATATGTATATATTGTTATAGGTTCGTGAATCAACCAGTGGCTAAGTCTTACTTCCAAACGAGGTAAAAATCTGTGAAAGTGAGTTATAGTCCCACTTTAAAATCTAATATTTTTGGGATGAGAATACATGCAGGTTTTATAAATGATTTACAAAATAGACACAAGTACGTGAAACTACATTCTCTGGTTGAATTACCGAAATCGAATATGCCCCTTTTTACTAAGTCTGGTAATCTAAGAATTAGGGAACAGACACCCTAATTGACGCGAATCCTAAAGATAGATCTATTGGGCCTAACAAACCCTATCCAAAGTATCGGATGCTTTAGTACTTCGAAATTTATATCATATCCGAAGGGTGTCCCGGAATGATGGGGATATTCTTATATATGCATCTTGTTAATGTCGATTACCAGGTGTTCACCATATGAATGATTTTTATCTCTATGTATGGGATGTGTATTGAAATATGAAATCTTGTGGTCTATTATTATGATTTGATATATATAGGTTAAACCTATAACTCACCAACATTTTTGTTGACGTTTTAAGCATGTTTATTCTCAGGTGATTATTAAGAGCTTCCGCTGTCGCATACTTAAATAAGGACGAGATTTGGAGTCCATGCTTGTATGATATTGTGTAAAAACTGCATTCAAGAAACTTATTTTGTTGTAACATATTTGTATTGTAAACCATTATGTAATGGTCGTGTGTAAACAGGATATTTTAGATTATCATTATTTAATAATCTACGTAAAGCTTTTTAAACCTTTATTGATGAAATAAAGGTTATGGTTTGTTTTAAAATGAATGCAGTCTTTGAAAAACGTCTCATATAGAGGTCAAAACCTCGCAACGAAATCAATTAATATGGAACGTTTTTAATCAATAAGAACGGGACATTTCAGTTGGTATCCGAGCGTTGGTCTTAGAGAACTAGAATTTTGCATTAGTGTGTCTTATCGAGTTTGTTAGGATGCATTAGTGAGTCTGGACTTCGACCGTGTTTACTTGAAAAATGATTGCTTAACAAATTTTGTTGGAAACTATATATTTTTAACATGTGAATATTATGTGATATATTAATCTCTTAACGCGTTTGATATTATGTGATAGATGTCTACCTCTAGAACAAGTCCCATTGATTCCCCTAATAATAATGAAGAGTCAAATGTAAATTGGAATGATTCGTGGACTGATTCACAAGTTCCCGAAGAGGAACCGGAAGAAGAGTCGGAACCAGAAGAAGAATCGGAACCGGAAGAAGAATCGAAACCGGATGAAGAAATAGAACCGGTGGGGGAAATAATAAAACGGTTAAGTAAAAGAAAATCCTCAACCAACCGACCAAGGTTAATTATGGTCAATGGTGTTTCCGCCAAGGAAGCAAAATATTGGGAGGATTACCAATTCTCCGATGAATCGGATTCCGACGAGAATTCCGATGATGTTATAGAAATTACCCCAACTGAATTTAAAAAGGCAAAAGAAAATAATAAGGGAAAGGGCATAAAAATAGAGAAATCTAATTCCAACCCCGATGAACTTTATATGTATCGTCAACCCCCGAAGTCCTTAGGTTGTAACAATGACCCGGGAACCTCTAAACCACCAGGTTTTTCTAAACCAATGTGGAAAATTACGGCTCATATTAGGGGAACATCATAAATCCCTAGAAACTTGGCAAAACGAACCAAAACCGAAGAAGAAGAAACAAGCGAGTCGGAATAAGATAGTTGTATTCGTGTGGTGTAATATATGTAATATAGTGTGCTTATGCTTTATGATATATGTAAAAATTGCTTGTATTAATAAGTATTTTTTTATGAATCTAACTTTTGTCTATTTTACAGTATAAAAACACAAAATGGATAGACAACCCAATATTTTAAGAGACCCACCCAGAGACATGATTGATGAAATCTTGTCTAGAGTCGGTCAGAATTCTTCGGCACAACTATTTAAGGCGAGATCAGTTTGTAAGACATTCGAAGAACGTTCCAAGAATGCCTTGGTTTATAAAAGGCTTTCGTTCGAAAGATGGGGGATATCACATTGGGAAATCCATAAGTTACGATGTGTTTACTTTGACGCATATATTGCGGGGAACCCAAATGCTAATTTACGCAATGGGTTAAGAAATTATTTTGACTCAATATATCCGAATATTGGACTTCGTGATTTAGAAAAAGCGGCTAACATGCAACATAAAGAAGCATGTTATGCTTACGGATTAGTAATGTTCGCTTCTCACCAAAGTGAGAACAAGAACATCGGGCTACAACTATTAAACAAAACGTTCCCACAAGTGACGGAGTCGGTAATTGGGGTAAGAAATGAGGTTTTTAGATTGTTACGGGACTGTTGGACATTACGTAACCCTCGTCCCTTTGACGACGTTACAACACGCTGTCTTATCAACGGCCATAACGGTTATGTTCCACAAGACCAAGGATGGGAAGTAGTCCTAGTAAAACCAGAATGCATGACTTGTTTGTGGACGTATGAATTACGTGTCTTTATTGCCTTTGCTGAACGACTTGTGTACTAGCTAGAATTATCTTCACAACCATCTTGTATCAAATTTATTGTGTGCTATATTTCATGCTATATGTAAAATAAGCGGTATTGTAAGTTTGTAAAATATTGTGTAAAAGTTTGAACACAAAATATTATTATAATCAGTTTTTCATATAGAATTGTAGTAGTTGAATTGTATATTAGCTACTAAGTATGAACTTAACGGGTAGGTACTACCCGAATTTAAACTTATAAAACGCTAATATGAAGAAAAAGCTTTTATAAATGAGTTCATATTATGCTACGAAATACTATTAACTACTCTTAATATTCTGTATGATTAACTTGTTCCATTTGACTATTTTGAAGGAAATGGCACCGACTACTCGACACACCATGAATATGAATGAAGAGGAATTCCGTACTTTTCTAGCTTCAAACATAGCCGCAGTATAGGCTGCGCTACATACCAACAATAACCTTGGATCTAGCAGTACAGGAAATCGTGTAGGATGCACCTACAAAGAATTCAGTGCCTGCAAACCTTTGGAATTTGATGGAACCGAAGGACCGATCGGATTGAAACGGTGGACCGAGAAGGTCGAATCGGTGTTTGCCATAAGTAAGTGTACTGAAGAGGACAAAGTGAAGTACGCTACGCATACCTTCACAGGTTCTGCGTTAACATGGTGGAATACCTATCTAGAGCAAGTGGAACAAGACGATGCGTACGCACTACCGTGGTCAGCATTCAAGCACTTGATGAACGAGAAGTACCGTCCCAGAATCGAGGTCAATAAGCTCAAGACAGAACTTAGAGGGTTACGAACCCAAGGATTTGATATTACCACGTACGAAAGACGATTCACAGAATTGTGCCTATTGTGTCCGGGAGCATTCGAAGATGAGGAAGAGAAGATCGACGCGTTTGTGAAAGGATTACCGGAAAGAATCCAAGAAGATATAAGTTCACACGAGCCCACCTCCATACAACAGGCATGTAGAATGGCTCACAAATAGTGAACCAGATTGAAGAAAGAATTAAAGAACAGACTGCTGAAGAGGCCAATGTGAAGCAAGTCAAAAGAAAGTGGGAGGAAAACGGTGATAAGAATCCCCAATACAACAACAACAGCAATTACAACAATAATCGCAACAATTATCCCAACAATCGCAACATTAATCGCAACTACAACAAACGGCCCAACAACAACAACAACAACAACAACAACAGCAACTACAACAATCATCGCAACAACAATAATAACCGCAACAACAACAACAATCAGAAGCAGCTATGCCAAAGGTGTGAAAAGTATCACTCGGGGTTCTGCAACAAATTTTGCAACAAGTGTAAAAGAAATGGTCATAGCGCGGTGAAGTGTGAGGTCTACGGACCAGGGGTTAATAGAACGAAAGGAACAAATGGTGTCGGAACGAGTAATGGCGGAGCAAGTAGTGTCGGAGCAAGTTATGCCAATGTAGTTTGTTATAAATATGGAAAACCGGGCCACATTATTAGAAATTGCCCGAACCAGGAGAACACGAATGGACAAGGCCGCGGAAGAGTTTTCAATATTAATGCGGCAGAGGCACAGGAAGACCCAGAGCTTGTTACGGGTACGTTTCTTATTGACAATAAATCTGCTTACGTTTTATTTGATTCGGGTGCGGATAAAAGCTATATGAGTAGAGATTTTTGTGCTAAATTAAGTTGTCCATTGACGCCTTTGGATAGTAAATTTTTACTCGAATTAGAAAATGGTAAATTAATTTCAGCAGATAATATATGTCGGAATCGAGAAATTAAACTGGTTAGCGAAACATTTAAGATTGATTTGATATCAGTAGAGTTAGGGAGTTTTGATGTGATAATCGGTATGGACTGGTTGAAAGAAGTGAAAGCAGAGATCGTTTGTTACAAAAATGCAATTCGCATTATACGAGAAAAAGGAAAACCCTTAATGGTGTACGGAGAAAAGGGCAACACGAAGCTACATCTTATTAGTAATTTGAAGGCACAAAAACTAATAAGAAAAGGTTGCTATGCTGTTATAGCACACGTCGAGAAAGTACAAACAGAAGAAAAGAGCATCAATGATGTTCCCATTGCAAAAGAATTTCCCGATGTATTTTCGAAAGAATTACCGGTATTACCCCCACATCGATCCGTTGAATTTCAAATAGATCTTGTACCAGGAGCTGCACCAATAGCTCGTGCTCCTTACAGACTCGCACCCAGCGAGATGAAAGAACTACAAAGCCAATTACAAGAACTTTTAGAGCGTGGTTTCATTCGAACAAGCACATCACCGTGGGGAGCTCCTGTTTTGTTTGTCAAGAAGAAAGATGGTACATTCAGGTTGTGTATCGACTACCGAGAGTTGAACAAACTTACCATCAAGAACCGCTACCCACTACCGAGAATCGACGACTTATTTGATCAACTACAAGGCTCGTCTGTTTATTCAAAGATTGACTTACGTTCTGGGTATCATCAAATGCGGGTGAAAGAAGATGATATTCCAAAGACTGCTTTCAGAACACGTTACGGTCATTACGAGTTTATGGTCATGCCGTTTGGTTTAACTAATGCACCAGCTGTGTTCATGGACCTTATGAACCGAGTGTGTGGACCATACCTTGACAAGTTTGTCATTGTTTTCATTGATGACATACTTATTTACTCAAAGAATGACCAAGAACACGGTGAACATTTGAGAAAGGTGTTAGAAGTATTGAGGAAGGAAGAATTGTACGCTAAGTTTTCAAAGTGTGCATTTTGGTTAGAAGAAGTTCAATTCCTCGGTCACATAGTGAACAAAGAAGGTATTAAGGTGGATCCGGCAAAGATAGAAACTGTTGAAAAGTGGGAAACCCCGAAAACTCCGAAACACATACGCCAGTTTTTAGGACTAGCTGGTTACTACAGAAGGTTCATCCAAGACTTTTCCAGAATAGCAAAACCCTTGACTGCATTAACGCATAAAGGGAAGAAATTTGAATGGAATGATGAACAAGAGAAAGCGTTTCAGTTATTGAAGAAAAAGCTAACTACGGCACCTATATTGTCATTGCCTGAAGGGAATGATGATTTTGTGATTTATTATGACGCATCAAAGCAAGGTCTCGGTTGTGTATTAATGCAACGAACGAAGGTGATTGCTTATGCGTCTAGACAATTGAAGATTCACGAACAAAATTATACGACGCATGATTTGGAATTAGGCGCAGTTGTTTTTGCATTAAAGACTTGGAGGCACTACTTATATGGGGTCAAAAGTATTATATATACTGACCACAAAAGTCTTAAACACATATTTAATCAGAAATAACTGAATATGAGGCAGCGTAGGTGGATTGAATTATTGAATGATTATGACTTTGAGATTCGTTACCACCCGGGGAAGGCAAATGTGGTAGTCGATGCCTTGAGCAGGAAGGACAGAGAACCCATTCGAGTAAAATCTATGAATATAATGATTCATAATAACCTTACTACTCAAATAAAGGAATCGCAACAAGGAGTTTTAAAAGAGGGAAATTTATAGGATGAAATACCCAAAGGATCGGAGAAGCATCTTAATATTCGGGAAGACGGAACCCGGTATAGTGCTGAAAGGATTTGGGTACCAAAATTTGGAGATATGAGAGAAATGGTACTTAGAGAAGCTCATAAAACCAGATACTCAATACATCCTGGAACGGGGAAGATGTACAAGGATCTCAAGAAATATTTTTGGTGGCCGGGTATGAAAGCCGATGTTGCTAAATACGTAGGAGAATGTTTGACGTGTTCTAAGGTCAAAGTTGAGCATCAGAAACCATCAGGTCTACTTCAAAAACCCGAAATCCCGGAATGGAAATGGGAAAACATTACCATGGATTTCATCACTAAATTGCCAAGGACTGCAAGTGGTTTTGATACTATTTGGGTAATAGTTGATCGTCTCACCAAATCAGCACACTTCCTGCCAATAAGAGAAGATGACAAGATGGAGAAGTTAGCACGACTGTATTTGAAGGAAGTCGTCTCCAGACATGGAATACCAATCTCTATTATCTCTGATAGGGATGGCAGATTTATTTCAAGATTTTGGCAGACATTACAGCAAGCATTAGGAAATCGTCTAGACATGAGTACTGCCTATCATCCACAAACTGATAGATAGAGCGAAAGGATGATACAAACGCTTGAAGACATGCTACGAGCATGTGTTATTGATTTCGGAAACAGTTGGGATCGACATCTACCGTTAGCAGAATTTTCCTACAACAACAGCTACCATTCAAGCATTGAGATGGCACCGTTTGAAGCACTTTATGGTAGAAAGTGCAGGTCTCCGATTTGTTGGAGTGAAGTGGGGGATAGACAGATTACGGGTCCGGAGATTATACAAGAAACTACCGAGAAGATCATCCAAATTCAACAACGGTTGAAAACCGCCCAAAGTCGACAAAAGAGCTACGCTGACATTAAAAGAAAAGATATAGAATTTGAAATTGGAGAGATGGTCATGCTTAAAGTTGCACCTTGGAAAGGCGTTGTTCTATTTGGTAAACGAGGGAAATTAAATCCAAGGTATATTAGACCATTCAAGATTATTGATCGTGTCAGACCAGTAGCTTACCGACTTAAGTTACCTCAACAACTCGCGGCTGTACATAACACTTTCCACGTCTCGAATTTGAAGAAATGTTTTGCTAAAGAAGATCTCACTATTCCGTTAGATGAAATCCAAATCAACGAAAAACTTCAATTCATCGAAGAACCCGTCGAAATAATGGATCGTGAGGTTAAAAGACTTAAGCAAAACAAGATACCAATTGTTAAGGTTCGATGGAATGCTCGTAGAGGACCCGAGTTCACCTGGGAGCGTGAAGATCAGATGAAGAAGAAATACCCGCATCTATTTCCAGAAGATTCGTCAACACGTTCAACAGCTTAAATAAATTTCGGGACGAAATTTATTTAACGGGTAGGTACTGTAGTGACCCGAACTTTTCCATGTATATATATATTAATTGAGATTGATATTTACATGATTAAATGTTTCCAACATGTTAAGCAATCAAACTTGTTAAGACTTGATTAACTGAAATATGTTTCATATAGACAATTGACCACCCAAGTTGACCGGTGATTCACGAACGTTAAAACTTGTAAAAACAATATGATGACATATATATGGATATATATATAGTTAACATGATACTATGATAAGTAAACATATCATTAAGTATATTAACAATGAACTACATATGTAAAAACAAGACTACTAACTTAATGATTTTTAAACGAGACATATATGTAACGATTATCGTTGTAAAGACATTTAATGTATATATATCATATTAAGAGATATTCATACATGATAATATCATGATAATATAATAATTTAAAATCTCATTTGATATTATAAACATTGGGTTAACAATATTTAACAATATCGTTAACCTAAAGGTTTCAAAACAACACTTACATGTAACGACTAACGATGACTTAACGACTCAGTTAAAATGTATATACATGTAGTGTTTTAATATGTATTTATACACTTTTTAAAGACTTCAATACACTTATCAAAATACTTCTACTTAACAAAAATTCTTACAATTACATCCTCGTTCAGTTTCATCAACAATTCTACTCGTATGCACCCGTATTCGTACTCGTACAATACACAGCTTTTAGATGTATGTACTATTGGTATATACACTCCAATGATCAGCTCTTAGCAGCCCATGTGAGTCACCTAACACATGTGGGAACCATCATTTGGCAACTAGCATGAAATATCTCATAAAATTACAAAAATATGAGTAATCATTCATGACTTATTTACATGAAAATAAAATTACATATCCTTTATATCTAATCCATACACCAACGACCAAAAACACCTACAAACACTTTCATTCTTCAATTTTCTTCATCTAATTGATCTCTCTCAAGTTCTATCTTCAAGTTCTAAGTGTTCTTCATATATTCTACAAGTTCTAGTTACATAAAATCAAGAATACTTTCAAGTTTGCTAGCTCACTTCCAATCTTGTAAGGTGATCATCCAACCTCAAGAAATCTTTGTTTCTTACAGTATGTTATCATTCTAATACAAGGTAATAATCATATTCAAACTTTGGTTCAATTTCTATAACTATAACAATCTTATTTCAAGTGATTATCTTACTTGAACTTGTTTTCGTGTCATGATTCTGCTTCAAGAACTTCGAGCCATCCAAGGATCCGTTGAAGCTAGATCCATTTTTCTCTTTTCCAGTAGGTTTATACAAGGAACTTAAGGTAGTAATGATGTTCATAACATCATTCGATTCATATATATAAAGCTATCTTATTCGAAGGTTTAAACTTGTAATCACTAGAACATAGTTTAGTTAATTCTAAACTTGTTCGCAAACAAAAGTTAATCCTTCTAACTTGACTTTTAAAATCAACTAAACACATTTTCTATATCTATATGATATGCTAACTTAATGATTTAAAATCTGGAAACACGAAAAACACCGTAAAACCGGATTTACGCCGTCGTAGTAACACCGCGGGCTGTTTTGGGTTAGTTAATTAAAAACTATGATAAACTTTGATTTAAAAGTTGTTATTCTGAGAAAATGATTTTTATTATGAACATGAAACTATATCCAAAAATTATGGTTAAACTCAAAGTGGAAGTATGTTTTCTAAAATGGTCATCTAGACGTCGTTCTTTCGACTGAAATGACTACCTTTACAAAAATGACTTGTAACTTATTTTTCCGACTATAAACCTATACTTTTTCTGTTTAGATTCATAGAATAGAGTTCAATATGAAACCATAGCAATTTGATTCACTCAAAACGGATTTAAAATGAAGAAGTTATGGGTAAAACAAGATTGGATAATTTTTCTCATTTTAGCTACGTGAAAATTGGTAACAAATCTATTCCAACCATAACTTAATCAACTTGTATTGTATATTATGTAATCTTGAGATACCATAGACACGTATACAATGTTTCGACCTATCATGTCGCCACATCTATATATATTTCGGAACAACCATAGACACTCTATGTGTGAATGTTGGAGTTAGCTATACAGGGTTGAGGTTGATTCCAAAATATATATAGTTTGAGTTGTGATCAATACTGAGATACGTATACACTGGGTCGTGGATTGATTCAAGATAATATTTATCGATTTATTTCTGTACATCTAACTGTGGACAACTAGTTGTAGGTTACTAACGAGGACAGCTGACTTAATAAACTTAAAACATCAAAATATATTAAAAGTGTTGTAAATATATTTTGAACATACTTTGATATATATGTATATATTGTTATAGGTTCGTGAATCAACCAGTGACCAAGTCTTACTTCCCGACGAAGTAAAAATCTGTGAAAGTGAGTTATAGTCTCACTTTTAAAATCTAATATTTTTGGGATGAGAATATATGCAGGTTTTATAAATGATTTACAAAATAGACACAAGTACGTGAAACTACATTCTATGGTTGAATTATCGAAATCGAATATGCCCCTTTTTATTAAGTCTGGTAATCTAAGAATTAGGGAACAGACACCCTAATTGACGCGAATCCTAAAGATAGATCTATTGGGCCTAACAAACCCCATCCAAAGTACCGGATGCTTTAGTACTTCAAAATTTATATCATATCCGAAGGGTGTCCCGGAATGATGGGGATATTCTTATATATGCATCTTGTTAATGTTGATTACCAGGTGTTCACCATATGAATGATTTTTATCTCTATGTATGGGATGTGTATTGAAATATGAAATCTTGTGGTCTATTATTATGATTTGATATATATAGGTTAAACCTATAACTCACCAACATTTTTGTTGACGTTTTAAGCATGTTTATTCTCAGGTGATTATTAAGAGCTTCCGCTGTCGCATACTTAAATAAGGACGAGATTTGGAGTCCATGCTTGTATGATATTGTGTAAAAACTGCATTCAAGAAACTTATTTTGTTGTAACATATTTGTATTGTAAACCATTATGTAATGGTCGTGTGTAAACAGGATATTTTAGATTATCATTATTTAATAATCTACGTAAAGCTTTTTAAACCTTTATTGATGAAATAAAGGTTATGGTTTGTTTTAAAATGAATGCAGTCTTTGAAAAACGTCTCATATAGAGGTCAAAACCTCGCAACGAAATCAATTAATATGGAACGTTTTTAATCAATAAGAACGGGACATTTCATAATAGGATCTGCACACTTTTTAAAATCCGAAAAGTTGAGGATGAACAGATATATCTCATATTATTTCCCTGGACTTTAAAGGGAGAAGCCAAAGATTGGTTGGAATCGTTACCTGAAGGGGCGATTGATACATGGGACGTTTTAGTTGAAAAATTTCTTAAACAATTCTTTCTGGCATCTAAAGCCGTAAGACTTCAAGGAGAAATTGTTACGTTCACACAGAAACCAAATGAAACTCTATATGAGGCATGGACCAGATTTGGAAAGTTATTGAGAGGATGTCCGCAACATGGTTTAGACACCTGTCAAATAGTACAAATATTCTACCAAGGATGCGACATCACTACAAGAAAAGACATAGATATAGCAGCTGGTGGTTCTATTATGAAGAAAACAGAAACTGCTGCTTACAAAATTATTGATAACACTGCTTCCCACTCACATGAGTGGCACCAAGAAAAAGATATCGTTAGATCATCTAAAGCAGCTACAGCCGATTCTAGCAATGACTTAGATTCCATTTCCGCAAAGATAGATGCTGTCGAGAGACGAATGGAAAAGATGACTAAGGATATTCACTCAATACGAATTAGTTGTGAGCAGTGTGGAGGACCACATTTGACAAAAGATTGTCTTAGTATTGAGCTAACAATGGAACAAAGAGAGAATATTTCATATCTAAACCAAAGGCCTGGAAATAATTATCAGAATAATTATCAACCGCCAAGACCAATCTACAATCAAAACCAGAATTATAACCGAAATGTTCCATACAACAACCAACAAAGTCCTAGCAATCAACAAGTATCCAATAATACTTACAACCAGCAAAGACCTAATTTTCAAAACAAACCACCACAACCCGATGATAAAAAGCCAAATTTAGAAGATATGATGACGAAGCTAGTTGAATCTCAAACACAGTTTTTCACATCTCAGAAACAAACTAATGAACAAAATGCTCAAGCATTTAGAAATCAACAAGCTTCTATTCAAAATTTGGAACAAGAAGTAAGTAACCTAGCAAGGTTAATAGGTGAAAGAAAACCGGGAAGTTTACCTAGTGATACAAATGCTAACCCCCGGAATGAAACAGCTAAAGCTATTACCACAAGAAGTGGTACAACACTTAAACCACCTGAAATACCTGTAATTTCTGATGAAGATATTCCTACTCCACAAGAACCACAACCTGAACAAGATAAGGAAAAAGAACTGGTAGTTGAAAAGGTTAATGAAGATAACACAGTTAAGGCTAAACCTTATGTTAAACCATACCAACCACCACTTCCTTACCCGAGTAAAATGAAAAAAGAGAAACTTGAAGTTGAGCAATCTAAATTTTTAGATATGTTTAAACAGATAAATGTAAATCTTCCTTTCATTGATGTAATTTCAGGAATGCCTAGATATGCTAAATTCTTGAAAGATCTAATCACAAATAGAAAGAAAATGGAAGAACTCTCGGCTGTTACTATGAATGCTAATTGTTCAGCAGTGATGTTGAATAAGATACCAGAAAAACTATCCGATCCAGGAAGTTTCACAATTCCATGTTTTCTGGGTAGTCTTAGTTCAATAGAAGCATTGGCAGACTTAGGTGCTAGTATAAATCTAATGCCGTATTCACTATACGCTAAACTAGACCTTGGAGAATTGAAACCAACAAGAATAAGTATACAACTAGCCGATAGATCAATAAAATATCCTAGAGGGATAATGGAGAACATGCTAGTTAAAGTTGGTACTTTGGTATTTCCAGTAGATTTTGTTGTTCTGGACATGGAAGAAGATTCTCAAGTTCCTCTAATATTAGGAAGACCATTCTTAAACACGGCTAAAGCAATGATAGACGTGTTCGGAAAGAAACTGACCCTAAGTATAGAGGACGAGAGTGTTACCTTTTCAGTTGATAGAGCAATGCAACAACCACAATCTGCAGATGATACATGTTATTATATTCAAACTATAGATTCACATGCAGAATTGTAAGAAGAATTTCCAGAATTACAAGGAACAGGAGAATGTTCTTTAGGAGAAGGAACTGAACCAATTGATGAAACTGAAATGTTAGCTACACTAATAGCTAATGGATATGAACCAACAACAGAAGAAATTCAAATGCTAAAAGAAGAAGACAGATATCGATATAAATCATCGATAGAAGAACCTCCGACATTAGAGTTAAAGCCACTTCCAAACCATTTGGAATACGCTTATTTACATGGTGAATCTGAATTACCTGTAATAATATCGTCTTCTCTTACTGAAAATGAAAAATCTCAACTCATTTCTGTGTTAAAAGCTCATAAACCAGCCATTGCATGGAAAATTCATGATATTAAAGGAATAAGTCCTTCGTATTGCACACATAAAATCCTTATGGAAGAAGGTCATAAAACGTATGTGCAACGCCAACGAAGACTAAATCCTAATATGCAAGATGTAGTTAAGAAAGAAATTATTAAACTGCTAGATGCAGGTTTAATTTATCCAATTTCTGATAGTCAACGGGTAAGCCCAGTTCAATGCGTGCCTAAGAAGGGTGGCATGACTATCATCACAAATGAGAAAAATGAGCTTATTCCGACTAGGACTGTAACAGGATGGCGTGTATGTATTGATTATAGAAAATTAAATGACGCCACCAGAAAAGATCACTTTCCCTTACCTTTTATTGATCAAATGTTGGAAAGATTAGCCGGAAATAGTTACGATTGTTTTCTTGATGGTTTTTCTGGATATTTTCAAATTCCAATAGCGCCCAAAGATCAAGAGAAAACCACATTCACTTGCCCTTATGGTACTGTTGCTTACAAACGCATGCCATTTGGACTTTGCAACGCCCCTGCAACCTTTCAAAGGTGCATGATGGCAATTTTTCACGACATGATAGAAGAATGCATGGAAGTTTTCATGGATGAATTTTCAGTCTTCGGTGATACATTTGAATCATGTCTAGTTAATCTTGAACGAATGCTTATTAGATGCGAACAATCAAATCTAGTTCTTAATTGGGAGAAATGCCATTTCATGGTTAAAGAAGGCATCGTTCTTGGACATAAAATTTCAAAGGAAGGAATTGAAGTGGATAGAGCTAAAGTAGATGTAATTGCTAAACTTCCACATCCCACCAATGTTAGAGGAGTTAGGAGTTTTCTAGGGCATGCCAATTTTTACGACTTTTCATAAAAGATTTTTCTAAAATTGCCACTCCTATGAATAAACTCCTAGAAAAGGATGCTCCATTCATCTTTTCAGATGAATGTATCAAATCTTTTAATATTCTTAAAGAGAAACTCACTAATGTGCCGATCATGATAACACCAAATTGGAATCTACCATTTGAACTAATGTGCGATGCAAGTGATTTTGCAATGAGAGCCGTTTTAGGACAAAGGATTGAAAAATGATTTCAACCTATTTATTATGCTAGTAAGACATTACAAGGAGCACAAACAAATTACACAACTACTGAAAAAGAACTCTTTGCTATTGTCTTTGCTTTTGACAAATTTTGATCATATCTCGTTCTAGCTAAAACGGTGGTCTATACCGACCATTCTGCTCTTAGATACCTATTTTCGAAACAAGATGCCAAACCACGATTAATCTGTTGGATCTTACTCTTACAAGAGTTTGATATTGAAATCCGAGATAAAAAAGGAGCAGAAAATCTCGCAGCCGATCATCTTTCTCGTCTTGAAAATCCTAAATTAGAAGTTCTAAATGAATCGGCCATACAAGACAACTTTCCTGATGAATATCTATTAAAGATAGATTATAATGAAATTCCATGGTTTGCAGACTATGCAAACTACTTAGTATGTTGATTCCTTGAAAAAGGATTATCGTACCAAAAACGAAAGAAATTCTTCAGTGATATAAAACACTATTTCTGGGAAGATCCACATCTGTTTAAAAGTTGTCCCGATGGAATAATACGCCGATGTGTATTCGGAGATGAAGCTAGTAAAATTTTAAACCATTGTCACACAGGACCAACAGGAGGGCATTATGGGCCTCAACTTACAGCAAGAAAAGTTTATGATGCTGGATTCTATTGGCCTACAATTTACAAAGACGCACACCTTCTTTGCAAATCCTGTGATGCTTGTCAAAGGGCCGGAAAAATAAGTCAACGTGATGAAATGCCACAAAATGTCATCCAAGTATGTGAAATATTTGACATTTAGGGTATTGACTTTATGGGTCCATTTCCAAAATCTCATAATAATCTCTACATTCTTGTTGCCATTGATTATGTATCTAAATGGGCGGAAGCACAAGCTCTCCCAACTAACGATGCACGAGTTGTAGTCAACTTTTTAAAACGCCTTTTTGCTAGGTTTGGAACACCGAAAGCTTTAATAAGTGATCGGGGAACTCATTTCTGTAATAATCAACTTGAGAAAGTTCTTAAAAGATATGGAGTAACTCATAAAATCTCCACCGCATATCATCCACAAATAAGTGGACAAGTTGAAAATACCAACCGAGCTTTAAAACGTATTCTAGAGAAAACCGTAGGATCAAATCCGAAGGAATGGTCCATAAAATTGGAGGATGCACTCTGGGCTTTTAGAACATCCTACAAAACTCCAATTGGAACCACACCTTTCAGACTCGTTTACGGAAAAGCATGTCATCTTCCAGTAGAAATTGAACACAAAGCATTTTGGGCTTTGAAGACATGTAATCTTGATTTACATGAAGCTGGACGTCTACGGTTAAGTCAACTAAACGAATTAGAAGAATTAAGACAAGAAGCATACGAAAATTCATTAATCTATAAGGAAAGAACGAAGAAATGGCATGATAAAAGAATCAGAAGTTCAAAAGAATTTAAAGAAGGAGATAGAGTTCTTCTTTTTAATTCACGATTCAAGCTATTTCCTGGAAAATTGAAATCAAGATGGTCTGGACCATTCATAGTCAAAAGAGTTTTCCCATACGGAACGATAGAATTAATAAATTCAAATGGGATTGAATTTAAGGTTAATGGTCACAGAGTTAAACATTACATAGATAGTCCAATGGAAGTTGACAACGAAGTTAATCACAATTTTGATACCACAGCTAACTAAGTGTGGGGAGAATCAAGTCTTTAAAGGATAATATGTATTTCTGTTAGAGTTAGATTTTCTGTTTTCGTGTAGTTCTCGAAAATGGAACCCGAATGGTCTTTCCCTAGCAGACCCTAAAGAACTAGTCTTCTTTCCCCCATTCTGAATTTTTATTTTTTTTAGGTTTTTACAAAATGAAGACTTCCTGTGAACTAAACCATGGTCTAATGCTACACGCTTTGATCACTAAACGAAATAATGACACACTTCCAAGTGAAATAGTATCATTAATCAGAGGTAAATTGTACGGAGTAAGAAAAGAATCCAGATGCGAAAATAATAAGTTACAATTTGGTAAAGGAAAATCAAAATCCGCAGCGAAAAGAAGAGCACGACACCTTGAAAGATGTCACAAATGCGGAAAATGGTCACACGAAGGTAAATGTTCAAATAATCAAACCTATTCAAACACCGAATTTGTTACTTTATGCAGAGATGGACCGTTCATATGTTTAGAAGAAAAAACGTTAAATGCTCGAGGTTATGCCTATGTAGCCATGGAAAACCAATTAGTCCGACTATCTTATGAGTGGGCTAGAGCATATCACTAAGAATACTATCTCACAGGTAAGTCTGTACAGTTTTTATTTTTTATTTTTATTTTTAAGCTTTTGATAATAAACAATAATTTGTTCACTATAAAGTATTAAATTGGTATTCGATAAAATTAGGTCTTGCGACCGAAATTATTGATATCATACAAAAATTTATTACATCACTGCGAAATTTAACGTTTATTATTAAGGTATAAATATCTTTAATCAATCAACTCAAAATATTTCAAAAATTCGTCATGAGTTAAATTAGGTTATGGAACCGAAATTACTTTACCGAAAAGAGGGGCGTATATTTTTGATAATATTTGATTGATTAAAGTGGGATAAAAGACCAAAAAGATTTTTAATTTTATTTTTACCATGTTTTTTTTAAAATTAATATATAAATATTAATTTAATATTGTAAACTTATTTAAAATTGTAAATATTTGAAAAATTAATATAAGTTTGTATGTATAAAAATAAAAATATAGTATAAGTTTGGTGTGAATTTTTAATTTTTTAAAAAATATGAATTTTTAATTTTATGCATTTTAAATTTAAGTTTGGTGTGAATTTAAAAACAAAAATTTACTTTATTTCGCTAAGTTAAAAATATGTTTTTTAAAATTCGTCGTGAGTTGAAGACTAGGTCTTTGAACCGAAATTGCTTTACCCGAGGTAGGGACGAGAACTTTTATTATCATTATTTTTAATCTTATTGAATTAAAGTATGCCAAAAACATTAAAAAACCCATAAATCTTTGCTTTTAAAACCGCGCTTTAAATTGACACATTTTAAAATTTTGTCGAGGGACGGACTAGGACATCGTTTCGAAACGACCTCGTCCTAAATAACAAGGGAAACAAAATTTTAAAATTAATTAATTAATTGTTTTATAAGTTAAGGTTTAAAAAAAAAAAAAAAGAAAGACACCGCGACTCGCGGAGTTTGAAGGTGTTATACACCGCGACTCGCGGAGGACGCAAATTCCAGAAAAAAATAATAAAACGCAAGATCAGACAGTCCCCAAAACACACTCTTCATTTTTCTGCGAAAAAACCCGAAAAAAAGCCTCCCAAATTCGCAATTTTTGGCCATTTTTCATCAAATCTTTCACAAAATCATGTTGAGAAGGATGCTATCAAGGAATTACTCAAGGAAAAAAGGTAATTTCTTCATCAAAACACCCATTTAATCCGAAAATTAGTGTTCTTGAACAAATTTATACCCAATTCGATTTTAATGCTTTTTAGTGTAATTATGCTTAAATTGCTTATGTATTATGCTTGTATAACCTAGATTGATGCTATTTAACATGATTAGAAGCCTTAAACTTCAAATTTTGAGTAATCTAGGGTTTGTGTTCTTGAGCAATTTGGGGCTTTTTGATATAAACAGGTTATGGCCGATTTTTGTCATGAATTATTGCTAAATTAAGTAGTGTAACATGTTTAGGTAGTTAAATGATCCAAACTTTGAGCCTAAACATGATTTTTGAGAATTAAAGTGGACTTTTTCAAGTCTAAAATTCATGAACTTGATTTTTGAGAGATAATGCCATTTAAAACTTGTTTAATTGCTAATAATGATTATTTTGACATGTTATTTGAGTTGAATGCTTATGAACTTGGCGAACATTTTCGTATATGCTTATTTGAAAAAGTGTACATTTGATAAAAATATGAAAATGAGCATAAGTTTGATATAAATTGAACATGTCATTGTAATTATTTTGATTGATGATTTTGCTGACACTAATGCATATTTGGATGCACAAAAATTGTGTTTGATGTGTTTTGCAGACTGAAAGGGGTGAATCTTCATCCCAAGCTCGCATTGCTCCTCCTGAGAATGCGGAACAACAGGATGTTTGAAATGTCCCGTTCTTATTGATTAAAAACGTTCCATATTAATTGATTTCGTTGCGAGGTTTTGACCTCTATATGAGACGTTTTTCAAAGACTGCATTCATTTTTAAAACAAACCATAACCTTTATTTCATCAATAAAGGTTTAAAAAGCTTTACGTAGATTATCAAATAATGATAATCTTAAATATCCTGTTTACACACGACCATTACATAATGGTTTACAATACAAATATGTTACATCGAAATCAGTTTCTTGAATGCAGTTTTTACACAATATCATACAAACATGGACTCCAAATCTTGTCCTTATTTTAGTATGCAACAGCGGAAGCTCTTAGTATTCACCTGAGAATAAACATGCTTTAAACGTCAACAAAAATGTTGGTGAGTTATAGGTTTAACCTATATATATCAAATCGTAACAATAGACCACAAGATTTCATATTTCAATACACATCCCATATATAGAGATAAAAATCATTCATATGGTGAACACCTGGTAACCAACATTAACAAGATGCATATATATAAGAATATCCCCATCATTCCGGGACACCCTTCGGATATGATATAAATTTCGAAGTACTAAAGCATCCGGTACTTTGAATGGGGTTTGTTAGGCCCAATAGATCTATCTTTAGGATTCGCGTCAATTAGGGTGTCTGTTCCCTAATTCTTAGATTACCAGAGTTAATAAAAAGGGGCATATTCGATTTCGATAATTCAACCATAGAATGTAGTTTCACGTACTTGTGTCTATTTTGTAAATCATTTATAAAACCTGCATGTATTCTCATCCCAAAAATATTAGATTTTAAAAGTGGGACTATAACTCACTTTCACAGATTTTTACTTCGTCGGGAAGTAAGACTTGGCCACTGGTTGATTCACGAATCTATAACAATATATACATATATATCAAAGTATGTTTAAAATATATTTACAACACTTTTAATATATTTTGATGTTTTAAGTTTATTAAGTCAGCTGTCCTCATTAGTAACCTACAACTAGTTGTCCACAGTTAGATGTACAGAAATAAATTGATAAATATTATCTTGAATCAATCCACGACCCAGTGTATACGTATCTCAGTATTTATCACAACTCAAACTATATATATTTTGGAATCAACCTCAACCCTGTATAGCTAACTCCAACATTCACATATAGAGTGTCTATGGTTGTTCCGGAATATATATAGATGTGTCGACATGATAGGTCGAAACATTGTATACGTGTCTATGGTATCTCAAGATTACATAATATACAATACAAGTTGATTAAGTTATGGTTGGAATAGATTTGTTACCAATTTTCACGTAGCTAAAATGAGAAAAATTATCCAATCTTGTTTTACCCATAACTTCTTCATTTTAAATCCGTTTTGAGTGAATCAAATTGCTATGGTTTCATATTGAACTCTACTTTATGAATCTAAACAGAAAAGTATAGGTTTATAGTCGGAAAAATAAGTTACAAGTCGTTTTTGTAAAGGTAGTCATTTCAGTCGAAAGAACGACGACTAGATGACCATTTTAGAAAACATACTTCCACTTTGAGTTTAACCATAATTTTTGGATATAGTTTCATGTTCATAATAAAAATCATTTTCTCAGAATAACAACTTTTAAATCAAAGTTTATCATAGTTTTTAATTAACTAACCCAAAACAGCCCGCGGTGTTACTACGACGGCGTAAATCCGGTTTTACGGTGTTTTTCGTGTTTCCAGGTTTTAAATCATTAAGTTAGCATATCATATAGATATAGAACATGTGTGTAGTTAATTTTAAAAGTCAAGTTAGAAGGATTAACTTTTGTTTGCGAACAAGTTTAGAATTAACTAAACTATGTTCTAGTGATTACGAGTTTAAACCTTCGAATAAGATAGTTTTATATATATGAATCGAATGATGTTATGAACATCATTACTACCTCAAGTTTAGTAGGTAAACCTACTGGAAGTGACAAGAAATGATCTAGCTTCAAAGGATCTTGGATGGCTTGAAAGTTCTTGAAGTAGGAGCATGACACAAAAACAAGTTCAAGTAAGATTTTTACTCGAATTAAGATAGTTTATAGTTATAGAAATTGAATCAAAGTTTGAATATGAATATTACCTTGAATAAGAAAGATAACCTACTGTATATAACAAAGGTTTCTTGATCTTAGATGATTACTTGGAATGGATTAGAAAGCTTGGAAGTAAATTAGTAAACTTGAAGGGATTTTTGAAGTGTTCTTGAAGTGTTCTTCCTATGATGATTATAGCTTGATTCTTGAAGTGATTTTTGATGAAGATGATGATTAACTACTGGAAAAATACGTTCATAACAGTGTGTGTGTGTTGAGAGAGAATTAGAAAGAGAATTGGAAGTGAAATGGAGTGAATGATGAGTGGTAATTGGTGAGTGGTGAGTGGGGTTAAAAGGAGTTCTAGTTAGTTGACTAGCTCATGGTAGAAGTTAAAATTGATTAGTCATACATGACATAATCAAGAGTGGAATCCCATGCTAGTTCCTATTTGTATAAACTCATAGTAAGTACGTTTTGAAGCTGTGTATAATACGGGTAAGAATACGACTAGAATTCTTGATGAAAGAAAAAAATGGAAAAGTAACTGTAACCATTTTCGTTAAGTATGAGTGTTTTGATATATGTCTTGAAGTCTTCCAAAAGTATTTTAATACATCTAAATACACTACATGTATATACATTTTAACTGAGTCGTTAAGTCATCGTTAGTCGTTACATGTAAGTGTTGTTTTGAAACCTTTAAGTTAACGATCTCAATTAATGTTGTTAACCCATTGTTTATTATATCTAATGAGATGTTAAATTATTATATTATCATGATATTATGATATATTAATATATCTTAATATGATATATATACATTTAAATGTCATTACAACGATAATCGTTACATATATGTCTCGTTTCGAAATCCTTAAGTTAGTAGTCTTGTTTATATGTATATAACTCATTGTTAATATACTTATGGAGATACTTACTTATCATAATCTCATGTTAACCATATGTATATCCATATATATATCGTCATGTCGTTTTTACAAGTTTTAACGTTCGTGAATCGCCGGTCAACTTGGGTGGTCAATTGTCTATATGAAACATATTTCAATTAATCAAATCTTAACAAGTTTGATTGCTTAACATGTTGGAAACATTTAATCATGTAAATGACAATCTCAATTAATATATATAAACATGGAAAAGTTCGGGTCACTACAGTACCTACCCGTTAAATAAATTTCGTCCCGAAATTTTAAGCTGTTGAAGGTGTTGACGAATCTTCTGGAAATAGATGCGGGTATTTCTTCTTCATCTGATCTTCACGCTCCCAGGTGAACTCGGGTCCTCTACGAGCATTCCATCGAACCTTAACAATTGGTATCTTGTTTTGCTTAAGTCTTTTAACCTCACGATCCATTATTTCGACGGGTTCTTCGATGAATTGGAGTTTTTCGTTGATTTGGATTTCATCTAACGGAATAGTGAGATCTTCTTTAGCAAAACATTTCTTCAAATTCGAGACGTGGAAAGTGTTATGTACAGCCACGAGTTGTTGAGGTAACTCAAGTCGGTAAGCTACTGGTCCGACACGATCAATAATCTTGAATGGTCCAATATACCTTGGATTTAATTTCCCTCGTTTACCAAATCGAACAACGCCTTTCCAAGGTGCAACTTTAAGCATGACCATCTCTCCAATTTCAAATTCTATATCTTTTCTTTTAATGTCAGCGTAGCTCTTTTGTCGACTTTGGGCGGTTTTCAACCGTTGTTGAATTTGGATGATCTTCTCGGTAGTTTCTTGTATAATCTCCGGACCCGTAATCTGTCTATCCCCCACTTCACTCCAAAAAATCGGAGACCTGCACTTTCTACCATAAAGTGCTTCAAACGGCGCCATCTCAATGCTTGAATGGTAGCTGTTGTTGTAGGAAAATTCTGCTAATGGTAGATGTCGATCCCAACTGTTTCCGAAATCAATAACACATGCTCGTAGCATGTCTTCAAGCGTTTGTATCGTCCTTTCGCTCTGCCCATCAGTTTGTGGATGATAGGCAGTACTCATGTCTAGACGAGTTCCTAATGCTTGCTGTAATGTCTGCCAGAATCTTGAAATAAATCTGCCATCCCTATCAGAGATAATAGAGATTGGTATTCCATGTCTGGAGACGACTTCCTTCAAATACAGTCGTGCTAACTTCTCCATCTTGTCATCTTCTCTTATTGGTAGGAAATGTGCTGATTTGGTGAGACGATCAACTATTACCCAAATAGTATCAAAACCACTTGCAGTCCTTGGCAATTTAGTGATGAAATCCATGGTAATGTTTTCCCATTTCCATTTCGGGATTTGGGTTGTTGAAGTATACCTGATGGTTTCTGATGCTCAGCTTTGACCTTAGAACATGTCAAACATTCTCCTACGTATTTAGCAACATCGGCTTTCATACCCGGCCACCAAAAATGTTTCCTGAGATCCTTGTACATCTTCCCCGTTCCAGGATGTATTGAGTATCTGGTTTTATGAGCTTCTCTAAGTACCATTTCTCTCATATCTCCAAATTTTGGTACCCAAATCCTTTCAGCCCTATACCGGGTTCCGTCTTCCCGAATATTAAGATGCTTCTCCGATCCTTTGGGTATTTCATCCTTTAAATTTCCCTCTTTTAAAACACCTTGTTGCGCCTCCTTTATTTGAGTAGTAAGGTTATTATGAATCATTATATTCATAGATTTTACTCGAATGGGTTCTCTGTCCTTCCTGCTCAAGGCATCGGCTACCACATTTGCCTTCCCCGGGTGGTAACGAATCTCAAAGTCGTAATCATTCAATAATTCAATCCACCTACGCTGCCTCATATTCAGTTGTTTCTGATTAAATATGTGTTGAAGACTTTTGTGGTCGGTATATATAATACTTTTGACCCCATATAAGTAGTGCCTCCAAGTCTTTAATGCAAAAACAACCGCGCCTAATTCCAAATCGTGCGTCGTATAATTTTGTTCGTGAATCTTCAATTGTCTAGACGCATAAGCAATCACCTTCGTTCGTTGCATTAATACACAACCGAGACCTTGCTTTGATGCGTCACAATAAATCACAAAATCATCATTCCCTTCAGGCAATGACAATATAGGTGCCGTAGTTAGCTTTTTCTTCAATAACTGAAACGCTTTCTCTTGTTCATCATTCCATTCAAATTTCTTCCCTTTATGCGTTAATGCAGTCAAGGGTTTTGCTATTCTGGAAAAGTCTTGGATGAACCTTCTGTAGTAACCAGCTAGTCCTAAAAACTGGCGTATGTGTTTTGGAGTTTTTGGGGTTTCCCACTTTTCAACAGTTTCTATCTTTGCCGGATCCACCTTAATACCTTCTTTGTTCACTATGTGACCGAGGAATTGAACTTCTTCCAACCAAAATGCACACTTTAAAAACTTAGCGTACAATTCTTCCTTCCTCAATACTTCTAACACCTTTCTCAAATGTTCACCGTGTTCTTGGTCATTCTTTGAGTAAATAAGTATGTCATCAATGAAAACAATGACAAACTTGTCAAGGTATGGTCCACACACTCGGTTCATAAGGTCCATGAACACAGCTGGTGCATTAGTTAAACCAAACGGCATGACCATAAACTCGTAATGACCGTAACGTGTTCTGAAAGCAGTCTTTGGAATATCATCTTCTTTCACCCGCATTTGATGATACCCGGAACGTAAGTCAATCTTTGAATAAACAGACGAGCCTTGTAGTTGATCAAATAAGTCGTCGATTCTCGGTAGTGGGTAGCGGTTCTTGATGGTAAGTTTGTTCAACTCTCGGTAGTCGATACACAACCTGAATGTACCATCTTTCTTCTTGACAAACAAAACAGGAGCTCCCCATGGTGATGTGCTTGGTCGAATGAAACCACGCTCTAAAATTTCTTGTAATTGGCTTTGCAGTTCTTTCATCTCGCTGGGCGCGAGTCTGTAAGGAGCACGAGCTATTGGTGCAGCTCCTGGTACAAGATCTATTTGAAATTCAACGGATCACTGTGGGGGTAATCCCGGTAATTCTTTCGGAAATACATAGGGAAATTCTTTTGCAATGGGAACATCATTGATGCTCTTTTCTTCAGTTTGTACTTTCTCGACGTGTGCTAGAACAGCATAGCAACCTTTTCTTATTAGTTTTTGTGCCTTCAAATTACTAATAATATGTAGCTTCGTGTTGCCCTTTTCTCCGTACACCATTAAGGGTTTTCCTTTTTCTCGTATAATGCGAATTGCATTTTTGTAGCAAACGATCTCTGCTTTCACTTCTTTCAACCAGTCCATACCGATTATCACATCAAAACTCCCTAACTCTACTGGTATCAAATCAATATTAAATGTTTCGCTAACCAGTTTAATTTCTCGATTCCGACATATATTATCTGCTGAAATTAATTTACCATTTGCTAATTCGAGTAAAAATTTACTATCCAAAGGCGTCAATGGACAACTTAATTTAGCACAAAAATCTCTACTCATATAGCTTCTATCCGCACCCGAATCAAATAAAACGTAAGCAGATTTATTGTCAATAAGAAACGTACCTGTAACAAGCTCTGGGTCTTCCTGTGCCTCTGCCGCATTAATATTGAAAACTCTTCCGCGGCCTTGTCCATTCATGTTCTCCTGGTTCGGGCAATTTCTAATAATGTGGCCCGGTCTTCAACATTTATAACAAACTACATTGGCATAACTTGCTCCGACACTACTTGCTCCGCCATTACTCGTTCCGACACCATTTGTTCCTTTCGTTCTATTAACCCCTGGTCCGTAGACCTCACACTTCACCGCGCTATGACCATTTCTTTTACACTTGTTGCAAAATTTGGTGCAGAACCCCGAGTGATACTTTTCACACCTTTGGCATAGCTGCTTCTGATTGTTGTTGTTGTTGCGGTTATTATTGTTGTTGGGATGATTGTTGTAGTTGCTGTTGTTGTTGTTGTTGTTGTTGGGCCGTTTGTTGTAGTTGCGATTGATGTTGCGATTGTTGGGATAATTGTTGCGATTATTGTTGTAATTGCTGTTGTTGTTGTATTGGTGATTCTTATCACCGTTTTCCTCCCACTTTCTTTTGACTTGCTTCACATTGGCCTCTTCAGCAGTCTGTTCTTTAATTCTTTCTTCAATCTGGTTCACTAGTTTGTGAGCCATTCTACATGCCTGTTGTATGGAGGCGGGCTCATGTGAACTTATATCTTCTTAGATTCTTTCCGGTAATCCTTTCACAAACGCGTTGATCTTCTCTTCCTCATCTTCGAATGCTCCCGGACATAATAGGCACAATTCTGTGAATCGTCTTTCGTACGTGGTAATATCAAATCCTTGGGTTCGTAACCCTCTAAGTTCTGTCTTGAGCTTATTGACCTCGGTTCTGGGACGGTACTTCTCGTTCATCAAGTGCTTGAATGCTGACCACGGTAGTGCGTACGCATCATCTTGTCCCACTTGCTCTAGATAGGTATTCCACCATGTTAACGCAGAACCTGTGAAGGTATGCGTAGCGTACTTCACTTTGTCCTCTTCAGTACACTTACTTATGGCAAACACCGATTCGACCTTCTCGGTCCACCGTTTCAATCCGATCGGTCCTTCGGTTCCATCAAATTCCAAAGGTTTGCAGGCAGTGAATTCTTTGTAGGTGCATCCTACACGATTTCCTGTACTGCCAGATCCAAGGTTATTGTTGGTATGTAGCGCAACCTGTACTGCGGCTATGTTTGAAGCTAGAAAAGTACGGAATTCTTCTTCATTCATATTCACGGCGTGTCGAGTAGTCGGTGCCATTTCCTTCAAAATAGTCAAATGGAACAAGTTAATCATACAGAATATTAAGAGTAGTTAATAGTATTTCGTAGCATAATATGAACTCATTTATAAAAGCTTTTTCTTCATATTAGCGTTTTATAAGTTTAAATTCGGGTAGTACCTACCCGTTAAGTTCATACTTAGTAGCTAATATACAATTCAACTACTACAATTCTATATGAAAAACTGATTGTAATAATATTTCGCGTTCAAACTTTTATACAATATTTTACAAACTTACAATACCGCTTATTTTACATAAAGCATGAAATATAGCACACAATAACTTTGATACAAGATAGTTGTGAAGATAATTCTAGCTAGTACACAAGTCGTTCAGCAAAGGCAATAAAGACACGTAATTCATACGTCCAGAAACAAGTCATGCATTCTGGTTTTACTAGGACTACTTCCCATCCTTGGTCTTGTGGAACATAACCGTTATGGCCGTTGATAAGACAGCGTGTTGTAACGTCGTCAAAGGGACGAGGGTTACGTAATGACCAACAGTCTCGTAATAACCTTAAAACCTCATTTCTTACCCCAATTACCGACTCCGTCACTTGTGGGAACGTTTTGTTTAATAGTTGTAGCCCGATGTTCTTGTTCTCACTTTGGTGAGAAGAGAACATTACTAACCCGTAAGCATAACATGCTTCTTTATGTTGCATTTTAGCCGCTTTTTCTAAATCACGAAGTCCTATATTCGGATATACTGAGTCAAAATAATTTCTTAACCCGTTGCGTAAAATAGCATTTGGGTTCCCCGCAATATATGCGTCAAAGTAAACACATCGTAACTTATGGATTTCCCAATGTGATATCCCCATCTTTCGAACGAAAGCCTTTTATAAACCAAGGCATTCTTGGAACGTTCTTCGAATGTCTTACAAACTGATCTCTCCTTAAATAGTTGTGCCGAGGAATTCTGACCGACTCTAGACAAGATTTCATCAATCATGTCTCTGGGTAGGTCTCTTAAAATATTGGGTTGTCTATCCATTTTGTGTTTTTATACTGTAAAATAGACAAGAGTTAGATTCATAAAAAAAATACTTATTAATACAAGCAATTTTTACATATATCATAAAGCATAAGCACACTATATTACATATATTACACCACACGAATACAACTATCTTATTCCGACTCGCTCGTTTCTTCTTGTTCGGTTTTGGTTCGTTTTGCCAAGTTTCTAGGGATATATGATGTTCCCCTAATACGAGCCGTCGTTGTCCACATTGATTTAGAAAAACCTGGTGGTTTAGAGGTTCCCGGGTCATTGTTAAAACTTAAGGACTTCGGGGGTTGCCGATACATATAAAGTTCATCGGGGTTGGAATTAGATTTCTCTATTTTTATGCCCTTTCCCTTATTATTTTCTTTTGCCTTTTTAAATTCAGTTGGGGTAATTTCTATAACATCATCGGAATTCTCGTCGAAATCCGATTCATCGGAGAATTGGTAATCCTCCCAATATTTTGCTTCCTTGGCGGAAACACCATTGACCATAATTAACCTTGGTCGATTGGTTGAGGATTCTCTTTTACTTAACCATTTTATTATTTCCCCCCACCGGTTCTATTTCTTCTTTCGGTTCCGATTCTTCTTCCGGTTCTGATTCTTCTTCCGGTTCCGACTCTTCTTCCGGTTCCTCTTCGGGAACTTGTGAATCAGTCCACGAATCATTCCAATTTACATTTGACTCTTCATTATTATTAGGTGAGTCAATGGGACTTGTTCTAGAGGTAGACATCTATCACATAATATCAAACACGTTAAGAGATTAATATATCACATAATATTCATATGTTAAAAATATATAGTTTCCAACAAAAATGTTAAGCAATCATTTTTAAAGAAAACACGGTCGAAGTCCAGACTCACTAATGCATCCTAACAAACTCGATAAGACACACTAATGCAAATTTTCTGGTTCTCTAATACCAACGCTCGAATACCAACTGAAATGTCCCGTTCTTTTTGATTAAAAATGTTCCATATTAATTGATTTCGTTGCGAGGTTTTGACCTCTATATGAGACGTTTTTCAATGACTGCATTCATTTTTAAAACAAACCATAACCTTTATTTCATAAATAAAGGTTTAAAAAGCTTTACGTAGATTATCAAATAATGATAATCTAAAATATCCTGTTTACACACGACCATTACATAATGGTTTACAATACAAATATGTTACATCGAAATCAGTTTCTTGAATGCAGTTTTTACACAATATCATACAAACATGGACTCCAAATCTTGTCCTTATTTTAGTATGCAATAGCGGAAGCTCTTAGTATTCACCTGAGAATAAACATGCTTTAAACGTCAACAAAAATGTTGGTGAGTTATAGGTTTAACCTATATATATCAAATCGTAACAATAGACCACAAGATTTCATATTTCAATACACATCCCATACATAGAGATAAAAATCATTCATATGGTGAACACCTGGTAACCAACATTAACAAGATGCATATATATAAGAATATCCCCATCATTCCGGGACACCCTTCGGATATGATATAAATTTCGAAGTACTAAAGCATCCGGTACTTTAGATGGGGTTTGTTAGGCCCAATAGATCTATCTTTAGGATTCGCGTCAATTAGGGTGTATGTTCCCTAATTCTTAGATTACCATACTTAATAAAAAGGGGCATATTCGATTTCGATAATTCAACCATAGAATGTAGTTTCACGTACTTGTGTCTATTTTGTAAATCATTTATAAAACCTGCATGTATTCTCATCCCAAAAATATTAGATTTTAAAAGTGGGACTATAACTCACTTTCACAGATTTTTACTTCGTCGGGAAGTAAGACTTGGCCACTGGTTGATTCACGAACCTATAACAATATATACATATATATATCAAAGTATGTTTAAAATATATTTACAACACTTTTAATATATTTTGATGTTTTAAGTTTATTAAGTCAGCTGTCCTCGTTAGTAACCTACAACTAGTTGTCCACAGTTAGATGTACAGAAATAAATCGATAAATATTATCTTGAATCAATCCACGACCCAGTGTATACGTATCTCAGTATTGATCACAACTCAAACTATATATATTTTGGAATCAACCTCAACCCTGTATAGCTAACTCCAACATTCACATATAGAGTGTCTATGGTTGTTCCGGAATATATATAGATATGTCGACATGATAGGTCGAAACATTGTATACATGTCTATGGTATCTCAAGATTACATAATATACAATACAAGTTGATTAAGTTATGGTTGGAATAGATTTGTTACCAATTTTCACATAGCTAAAATGAGAAAAATTATCCAATCTTGTTTTACCCATAACTTCTTCATTTTAAATTCGTTTTGAGTGAATCAAATTGCTATGGTTTCATATTGAACTCTATTTTATGAATCTAAACAGAAAAGTATAGGTTTATAGTCAGAAAAATAAGTTACAAGTCATTTTTGTAAAGGTAGTCATTTCAGTCGAAAGAACGACGTCTAGAAGACCATTTTAGAAAACATACTTCCACTTTGAGTTTAACCATAATTTTTGTTTATAGTTTCATGTTCATAATAAAAATCATTTTCTCAGAATAAAAACTTTTAAATCAAAGTTTATCATAGTTTTTAATTAACTAACCCAAAACAGCCCGCGGTGTTACTACGACGGCGTAAATCCGGTTTTACGGTATTTTTCGTGTTTCCGGGTTTTAAATCATTAAGTTAGCATATCATATAGATATAGAACATGTGTGTAGTTAATTTTAAAAGTCAAGTTAGAAGGATTAACTTTTGTTTGCGAACAAGTTTAGAATTAACTAAACTATGTTCTAGTGATTACGAGTTTAAACCTTCGAATAAGATAGTTATATATATATATATATGAATCGAATGATGTTATGAACATCATTACTACCTAAAGTTTAGTAGGTAAACCTACTGGAAGTGACAAGAAATGATCTAGCTTCAAAGGATCTTGGATGGCTTGAAAGTTCTTGAAGTAGGATCATGACACAAAAACAAGTTCAAGTAAGATTTTTACTCGAATTAAGATAGTTTATAGTTATAGAAATTGAATCAAATTTTGAATATGAATATTACCTTGAATAAGAAAGATAACCTACTGTATATAACAAAGGTTTCTTGATCTTAGATGATTACTTGGAATGGATTAGAAAGCTTGGAAGTAAATTAGTAAACTTGAAGGGATTTTTGAAGTGTTCTTGAAGTGTTCTTCCTATGATGATTATAGCTTGATTCTTGAAGTGATTTTTGATGAAGATGATGATTAACTACTGGAAAAATACGTTCATAATAGTGTGTGTGTGTGTTGAGAGAGAATTAGAAAGAGAATTGGAAGTGAAATGGAGTGAATGATGAGTGGTAATTGGTGAGTGGTGAGTGGGGTTAAAAGGAGTTCTAGTTAGTTGACTAGCTCATGGTAGAAGTTAAAATTGATTAGTCATACATGACATAATCAAGAGTGGAATACCATGCTAGTTCCTATTGGTATATACTCATAGTAAGTACGTTTTGAAGCTGTGTATAATACGGGTAAGAATACGACTAGAATTCTTGATGAAAGAAAAGAATGGAAAAGTAACTGTAACCATTTTCGTTAAGTATGAGTGTTTTGATATATGTCTTGAAGTCTTCCAAAAGTATTTTAATACATCGAAATACACTACATGTATATACATTTTAACTGAGTCGTTAAGTCATCGTTAGTCGTTACATGTAAGTGTTGTTTTGAAACCTTTAAGTTAACGATCTCAATTAATGTTGTTAACCCATTGTTTATTATATCTAATGAGATGTTAAATTATTATATTATAATGATATTATGATATATTAATATATCTTAATATGATATATATACATTTAAATGTCGTTACAACGATAATCGTTACATATATGTCTCGTTTCGAAATCCTTAAGTTAGTAGTCTTGTTTATATGTATATAACTCATTGTTAATATACTTATGGAGATACTTACTTATCATAATCTCATGTTAACCATATGTATATCCATATATATATATCGTCATGTCGTTTTTACAAGTTTTAACATTGGTGAATCGCCGGTCAACTTGGGTGGTCAATTGTCTATATGAAACATATTTCAATTAATCAAGTCTTAACAAGTTTGATTGCTTAACATGTTGGAAACATTTAATCATGTAAATGACAATCTCAATTAATATATATAAACATGGAAAAGTTCGGGTCACTACAATGTTGATAACTATTACAAACAAGATATACCTCATCCAGTTATGACATTTTCAGATATGCACGTAGAAGGTTTGCACCCGAACTTGAGATTAGACAGACGTTGGATAGATTATCCAAAATACCAAAGGGGCTTGCACACTCTTCATTCTAAAGCTGTTGAAGTACTTAGGGTAATAGAATGGGAACCATTAGAGGTAGTGGAATTGGCCGAGCCAATTAGAGAATTACTTACACAGAGGTATGGTAATTCTACTTTTAACGATTAGGTACGTTTATTCAACATGCGTAGACCTGTATATAAAGTATGGTGTGAAGAATTATTGTGTTATATAGAAATAAATGATCGGGTAGCTAGTTTAACCGATCGAACTTTTATTAAATTTTTGGTAGGAGGTTCGATGCGCCACATGTCTCTACTAGACATGGCTCAGGCCTTACGTATATATACGCCTGAGGAGCTAGCATCTGCCGATTGTCAAGGGTTGATATTAAATGGTAGGAAGATTGATGAAAATTTTGATACGCATGGTGTATGGAGTCAAATGACTAGCCATCACCGATTTAAAGGGGAAATTACTCTTATACGGATATAGATAGAGCTGAGCTAAGAGTAATTCACATGTTTCTAGCGAACTCGATTACACAGCGAGGTAAAAATAAGGAAAAGGTAAATGAGCAAGATTTATTTTACCACATGTGTATTCGAGACCACAAAGCGCTGTAAGTATACCTTATTATGTGGGTTATTATTTATCGGCTATGGTTAGGGGGATGAGACAGCACAGTATAATAGGAGGTGGTATATTTATTACATTAATTGTTGAGTATCTCGATGTGGATATAAGTCGGCGGGATTATTAATCGAAGAACCAGAACCCCACGATACAATTGGTTTAAATGTATATCATGGTGCTAAGGTTTTGAAGAGGCGAAATAACGCCGCAGTACCATATAATGGAAGACATCCACAGGTTGAGAGAAATCAACAGCCAGGTAATGTGGGAGGGGGAAATGAAATGACAGAAATGCAAAGGTTTATAGCTTCACAAGAATATGAAAATGCTAGACATCGAGCATTTGAAGATTGGCAAGTTCATCAAAACCACAGCATAGCTCATTGCCAACATGTAGGTAGAAACTATATTCCTACTCCAAAGCCCGTATTTCCTCCCTGGTCTATAGAGATTCAACCACCGTATCCTACTTATAACCCAGCTGAAGCATTCTATAACACATACGGTTATGCATGGAACCCCTACTGGTATCAGTATCAACCCTAGTTTATTTAGTTTTATTTATTTTATTTTTGTAATGTTACTACATTTAACACCTATGTTGATATTGTAATAGTTTTTATAATTTTCTAACTTTTATTATTAGATTTTAATAATTTTTGAATGTGGGGTAATATACCAAACTTCAAAAATATGTATATATGTTTGCGGTTTATCATATGTACACAACAGGGTAAAACAACGCATTTTCAAAGACTGGCATTAAGTTTAGCAAAAGCAACTAATTTTGAAGACAAGATGAAAAATAAATGTGATGTAACAACAAGACGGAATGAACAAATGATATGCACCATTTATCATTCAGCAAACAAACGCCAATATGTTTGGAAACTTTGGTAAAATTTGATCATTTTTCTACGCTAATCACCCTCAATAATTTAAATTGTTATTGATTTCTTACAAATGAGGGCGTTGCAAGATCTTAAGTGTGGGAAGGGGTTAAATTCTTTCGGATTTTAAAATTTTTACTTTATACACTTGGTTACCATTAGAAATACTAGTAAAGCAGTAGTTGTATTAGAATCTAGTGCTCTCTGATAATAAAGAACAGCCCTAGTCTTATATACTGACTACCCAATTCTAGTAAAATTTTTCAAAATTTTCAATTAAATGAACTCAAAATCTTGTTTATACATATTTATGAACGATAAAACTAGGTGTTAACACCGAAATTATTGTTACCTCGGAAATGACATAAATTGAGAAACAAACTAAAATGTTAGAATTCATTAAAAATGGAATAGAGGACAATAAAAAGGAAAATAAAAGTCAAGTGTGGGAAAATTTACCAAGTTATTTTAAACATATGTCACATATTTCTGTAACAAATACCTGAAAATACTTTTGCTTTGGACTAAACTAAAAAGTTTTACCCGATTTACTGTAAGAAAGATGGAGCTACACGATGAATCAATTCCATCATTAAAAGGAAGTAAAGTCTTCTGAAAAAGAAACGCGCTTCTTGATTTAGGTCATGAAGTTGTCGTCCAGACCAGCTGTAGGTTGACGAAAAACTTAGAAAAGTCATCACTAAAATCAGCAGGAAATCCACGGACCTCAGCATCAAACAGGGTTGCCAAGTGGTCAGACTTATCCTAACCATGAGAGGATCTGTCTCGTAAAATAGGGAGGACGCCGTGCAAATTAGCTGGATAAGACTAATGAATCAGATCCCCAGAAAGGATAATCTCCTTAAAGATTAAAATTCAGCATTTAAGCCTGATATTACTCAATCCTAGAGATTGACCTTAAAGATTGAGAATTACAAACTCGTGGAATTCAATGATATCTAAACTCGAGCTTGAACGAGAAAATATTTTGATCAAAATTACAAACCGATTTGTTTTCTAAAAACCCATTTTCAATGCGTTCATTACCATTGAACGTAAAATCCTAGGAATTTAACTGGAATTCATTAGGTCACCTGAACCAAATCGGGTGTCAACCGTAAGAACGGTGGTTGCATAGCATGGTCAAAGACAGGACCTTGTGCCAGACCGAAAAATTATAAGGGTGAGCTTTACTATTGCTCCTACAAAGGATAGTAATTGCATCCGACACGTTATAGACCATAATTAAAAGCATGTCAGGGGATATTGCCTTAACAATTGCTTGTTCAACGCTTTCCTTTACAACCGGACGGTAGTTTACCGAATGGTAATATACGGAGCAAGTATACTGGACGTGTTGCTTTCCTAATACAAGGTTAGCAAGTGGGTGACACAAAACCGTAAGTTTTGAGCTAAAATTTTCAATTCTGAAACCCACCAAACCCACAAAAATAATTTGCAAACACCGGTGAAGGGTTATTCCGGAAAACTTATCTAGGGTAAAAGCTAGATTTAATTTTCAAAAGATCAAATGTTTTCATAAAGATCCAATTTCCTAAAGGATCTAAATTTTTATAGTCATGTGAGACTGTAAACCACATCGTTACTATCATTGTTCATACTGCCGTATTGAAATCACTGATGTACAAAGTGTGAAGAATAAAGAAGTGATTCAAGTATTTTTATTTCAAGACTATATTGCTTGAGGACAAGCAACACTCAAGTGTGGGAATATTTGATAATGCTAAAAACGAACATATATTTCATAGCATTATCCCTCAAGAAAGACAAGATTTTAGTTGCAATTGTTCTATTTACAAGTGATATTCGTTTAAATAATAAAAGGTGAAGACAAAAGACAGATTCGACGAATTGAAGACGCAAACGACCAAAAAGCTCAAAAGTACAAAATACAATCAAATATGTTCCAATTATTGATGAAAAACGTCTCAGAATTACAAAAGTACAAGATTTAAAACGCAAAGTACACGATATAAATTAGTACACAAGGACGTTCGAAAATCCAAAATCGGGACCAGAGTCAACTCTCAACGCTCGACGCAACGGACTAAATATTACAAGTTAACTATGTATATAAATATAATATAATATATAATTAATTATATAAATTATATATATATATATTATATTTATATATTAAAACCGTCGGCAGACTAGGATCCAAACTTGTGTGAGCTGGATTTACGAACTCCGCGACTCACGGAGTTTGTAGTGCAAAAATGCCGCAACTCGCGGAGCTGTCCTGGACAAAAATGCCTATAAAAGCTCGCGCATTCTGAACGTTTTATATATCCTAATTCTATCTATCTCTTAAAAACGTATATATATATATATATATATATATATATATATATATATATATATATATATATATATATATATATATATATATATATATATATATATATATATATATATATATATATATATTAATTTTAATTTTAATTTTAATTTTAAATCCTAATAATAAGGGTATGTTATCGAATGTTGTAAGGGTGTAAGTCGAAATTCTGTCCGTGTAACGCTACGCTATTTTTAATCATTGTAAGTTATGTTCAACCTTTTTAATTTAATGTCTCGTAGCTAAGTTATTATTATGCTTGTTTAAATCGAAGTAATCATGATGTTGGGCTAAATACTAAAATTGGGTAATTGGGCTTTGTACCATAATTGGGGTTTGGACAAAAGAACGGCACTTGTAGAAATTAGACTATGGGCTATTAATGGGCTTTATATTTGTTTAACTAAATGATAGTTTGTTAATTTTAATATAAAGATTTGCAATTGGACGTCCTATAAATAACCATATACACTCGATCGGACACGATGGGCGGGGTATTTATATGTACGAATAATCGTTCATTTAACCGGACACGGGAATGGATTAATAGTCTATGAAATTATTAAAACAGGGGTGAAATTATGTACAAGGACACTTGAAATAATTGATAACAAAGTATTAAAATCTTGGGTTACACACAGTCGATATCCTGGTGTAATTATTAAACAAAGTATTAAAAACTTGTTGAAGTTTAAGTCCCCAATTAATTGGAATATTTGACTTCGAGTATAAGGATAATTTGACGAGGATACTCGCACTTTATATTTATGACTGTTGGACTGTTATGGAAAAAAACCAGACGGACATATTAAATAATCCAGGACAAAGGACAATTAACCCATGGGCATAAACCTAAAGTCAACACGTCAAACATCATGATTACGAAAGTTTAAATAAGCATAATTCTTTTATTTCATATTTAATTTCCTTTATTTTATATTTAATTGCACTTCTAATTATTGCACTTTTATTTATTGTTATTTAATTGCACTTTTAACTATCGTACTTTTTAATTATCGCAAGTTTATTTTATCGCACTTTTATTTATCGCAATTTCATTATCGTTATTTACTTTACGCTTTAAATTAAGTTATATTTATTTTTAATATTTTACATTAGGTTTTAACTGCGACTAAGTTTTAAAATCGACAAACCGGTCATTAAACGGTAAAAACCCCCCTTTATAATAATAATATTACTTATATATATATTTGTATTTTTTTTAAACTAATATAGCATTAAGCTTTGTTTTAAAGATTCCCTGTGGAACGAACCGGACTTACTAAAAACTACACTACTGTACGATTAGGTACACTGCCTATAAGTGTTGTAGCAAGGTTTAAGTATATCCATTCTATAAATAAATAAATATCTTGTGTAAAATTGTATCGTATTTAATAGTATTTCGTTGTAAAATATAAGCTATTTCATATACACCTCTGCGCACATCAGTTACTACCGAAAATAACATTACAATTCCTTTCATAATTAGCCAATTTTGTCATAGCTCCAGCAAATCAACTTTGACTTTCGTTCGGATTAAACTTATTATAACTTGATTTATAAGCCTGCCTTTCGTCATCGTTACCGGAGAACTGTTTATATTTCACCACATTAACAGAAACTTATCAGCAACTTCATTACTCATCGACTTAAGTTCTCCGAAGAATCATTATATTTGTTCATAAAAACCCTATCATGTACTTATCCGCATCTTGTAACAAGAATTGCCATACCAATTACCGGAAATCAGCAAATCTGTATTGTGAGTCTTGCAACGTTTCCACATCAACAGTTATATGTATCCATATAACATTTATCTCTTAGAACTATGATCTTCCATTCTGAAATTCTGAAAAGCACACAGTCTGCGAATTAATACTCTAAATTTTGAAAAGTTGAATGAAGCAACAAAAACTGTAAACGACCTCAACAGCCAAAAGTTGATGATAAAGAATTGTATGTTGGCAAAGCTCAGAAAAAGTTTGAAACTGAAAAACTGATTGAGCAAACTACGAACGAGTCTCTGAACAAATCACAAGGACTAAACTTGTACATTAAGAATCCTGATGATTCTGTTTCTGATGAAATCATTAGCGAATACCTTGCTTCTGACTCCAAACTCTTGTGGATAAATTTTCTTCACCATCTTTCAATATTAGAAATTCCAAGATATCACCGTATCTTTCATTATAAATATCCTCCATATTTCTGAAGATATTTTTATAACTATTTTTATCTGAAATCATTAATCTCTTCGTGCTATCAGTGTTACATCATATAGAAACTGTTAGTTTTTATATTCTGTAAACTTTCGACATTAAAATATGAATGTTATTGAAGTAATGTTGGGAACTGATGCATGAGTTAGTATAATATAATGACACTTGATCAACGTGATTATATTATAGTAAGTCATGATGAGTTTCTAAATGGAACATGATGATTCACAGGTTATAACATCATCATGTGTCATGTTACATAACTTTTCATTCTGATTAACTTCTGAACATATCAAGAAAATATATTCTTGATAGTTCTATTCTCAGTGATTCTGGTAATTTGACAAATCAAATCGTGCTAATACATTCTTTCTTATTTAGAACATGATGTTTATCCGAAATTCCATACTTATGAATTCTGGACCGTTACTCGCTTTACTAGAAGTCGGGAGGATAATAAAAAGGCAAAGAGCTCCAAAATATAAGAGAAAATATTAAGCCCAATAACAACACGGAGGTTACAAACCGTGGATATTAATAAGAATAGCAACATAAAGACACGGTAGAATTAAGAATAGTATCATCCCAAGGTAATAGTAGAAGTAACCAAATCTTTCTGGTAGAAGATTGAAAAGAAGGATGACAGAAATGATAATTAGAAAAATATCAAGGATTAGAATAGGATGAAGCATTTTTACGATCTTTTGGATGTATGAACTAAGAAAGAAAATGTAGGAATGGTGAGAATAATAGAACGGAAGAGTTTAATTATAATGGAAATATCAGACAGAGTAATCGAGGCAGATCATCGTATTTAATTATAGAGATCTTAATTTCTTTACTCGCCGAAGAATCAAATCTTTTAGATTTCGAAGATTTTCTTTAAATCATTTGAATTCCAGAATTCAACCCTAACTCTGTCAAAAGTTAAGACGAATCTTTACTTTTCCTATTTCAATCTTTTGCGATAGCTTCATTTATACTCTTCGCGTAATCAAATTGTTTTATCCATATTACTCAAAGATGATAAAACTCTATTTATCAACTCATATTCGTCATGAAAATATTTTTATTGTTAGCCATGACTACCTCAACCAAATTTCGGGACGAAATTTCTTTAACGGGTAGGTACTGTGACGACCCGGGAATTTTTGACCAAATTTAAACTTAATCTTTATATGAATTCGACATGATAAGCAAAGTCTATAATGTTGAATCTCAAAATTTTGAAGTGTTTCCATTTATACAATTACCCTTCGACTATTCCCAACGATTCACGAACAATTATATTTAACTTGATGTGCATATATAATTATATGTATATAAATAATTATTTGAAAACTTTTTAAATATTAAATATTCAATATTCAATATATGTTATTATATATATACATTATATAATTATTATATATTACATAATTAATAATATGTGATATTAATATATTAAATTTAATTACAAATTAAGACGTAGTTGTTGTTGTATTATTATTATTACTTGCATTATTAATATTAATAATAATATTATTATTATTTGTAAAATTTTGATTATCAAAATAAATATTTTATACATAAATATTATTATAAGAATAATTAAAAGTATAATTTAATTGTAATTTAAATGTCATTTTTTTTAATAATTATCATTATCCTTATTATTAATATTATTTACACATCATCATTATTTTTATAAGTAATATTATAAAAACTATCATTTATATTGTTATTACAAATATTATCATTATTATAATTATGATTTTAGTTATTAATATGATTATTATTATTATTATTATTATTATTATTATTATTATTATTATTATTATTATTATTATGATAATTATCATTAGTAATATTAACATGTATAATTATTAATAAGATATTTAATAATTAATAAATATTTATATAAAAATATATATGAAGACAGATATATACGCATATATGCAGATACATCCCAATCAGTTTAATTTTTTTTATTCTTTCTTTTTGCTTCTCTGCTCACTCGTGAAGAGCTGTCGAATCCTTTTCACCAATACATTCAACAATTGATATACTCCTTTTATTTTGTATCAATCATACACATCAATTATCAATTAACAGCTATTGTAGAAGAATTAAACAGAAAAGTAGGAAAAGAAATGGGGTTCTGCTGTTCGCGACATTCTTTTTCTTTAAAAGTTAAAAATTGAAACAATTACTCAAATTGAATAAAGCAGAGTTGTTAGGAATCATCCAAATAATCTATCTGCAAAGTTTGAAGGTTCAATTCTTCCTATCGATTGTAAATTTTGAAGTCAAAGTATAATTTGAAAAAAAGTCAACAATCGTTCTTGATCAAATTCAAGTTGTCTGTTTCAAATGAAGTTAAATAGATGATTCCTAAAGCTTTTATGAATGATTTACAACATATTTTATGTTGTGATCATAATACAAAATAGATCCAAAATCAAGAACGCGATTTAAGTTATTTTTTTTCTGCTCGAACGCTGTTTAACAGCTTTTCTTTTTTTTATTTTATTTTATTTTCTCTGTTATTTTTTCTGAATTACTCCAATCACCACTGAGTTTACTTCTGTTCCAAATCCATGTTCAATTTAAAACCTGCAAGGTGTTGAGTTAATTTGGTTCCTTCTGTTGAGAAGAAGAATAAACAGGATAAAAGAATAATACGAGTTATATAATTTGGTCTGGGCTCTTAAAACAGAAATAATGAAATGGAGTACTGGCTGGGTGATGTTTGTGTAATCGAAAGGTCGCGGGTTCGAGCCCGGCTCGAGGCATCTTTTTTGTTTAAAACCTATTTTAGTAAGGTATAACTCTTTTATTATTTTTATTATTGTTTTTATTATTATTATTATTATTAATATTATATTATTATTATTATTATTATTATTATTATTATTATTATTATTATTATTACTTATTATTATTATTATCGTTTATTATTATTAGTTGTAAACTTGTCATTTTAATATTATTATTATCATTATGATTATGATTATGATTATGATTATTATTATTATTATTATTATTATTATTATTATTTTGATTATCATTTATATTATTATTATTATTAATGTTATCACTATGATTATTGTTATTGTTATTAATATTATTGTTATTATTAGTATTATAACACAAATTATTATTATTATCATAGTTATAAGAATTAAAACCATTATTATTATTATTAACATTACTAATGTATTTGTTATTATAAATTTTGTCATGCAAGTACTAGTTATCATTATTATTATTATTAGGATTATAGTTATAAATAAGAATATTATTATTATTATTATTAGTAACATATGTAGTATTATAAATATTATCATTATTATTATTAATATAATCATTAGTATTATTAATATTAAACTTATTATCATTCTTATCATTCTTATAAAATTATTATTTTATTATCACCAAAACTATCAATACTATCATAAATAGATACTTTTATATAAAAATATATTACTCTATACTTTTATTACTAAAAAGATATTAGTTAAGCTATATCAATTAATATATAAATATATACCAAACCTTAATATATAGTATTTATTATTAATGATAAGTAATAGTTATATAAAACATATAAACTAAATATATTAAATTTATCTAAATAACATATAGTATAACAAGTATATTATTAATAACAAAAATATATATATAATTGATCGATTATTATTTTTTAATATATATAAATGATATAGGTTCGTGAATCCTAGGCCAACCCTGCATTGTTCAGTTGTTCAATATAGTAATATGTATTTTTACTAAAAAATACATTAGGTGAGTTTCATTTGCCTTTATTACCTTTTATATTTTTGGGCTGAGAATATATGCGCAATTTTTATAAATGTTTTACGAAATAGACACAAGTAATCAAAACTACATTATATGGTTGAATGATCGAAGCCGAATATGCCCCTTTTGCTTGGTAACCTAAGAATTAGTAAACCGATCTACTAATTGACGCGAATCCTAAAGATAGATCTATTGGGCCTAACGAACCCCAACCAAAGTACAGGATGCTTTAGTACTTCGATGTTGTTTTTATCATTTCCGAAGGATTTCCCGGAATGATAGGGGATATTCTTATATGCATCTTATTAATGTTGGTTACCAGGTGTTCAATCCATATGAATGATTATTTTTGTCTCTATGCATGGGACATATATTTATGAGAAATGAAAATCTCGTGGTCTATTAAAATTATGAAATGATTATTTATGACAAACTAATGAACTCACCAACGTTTTGGTTGACACTTGAAAGCATGTTTATTCTCAGGTACGAAAGAAATCTTTCGCTGTGCATTTGCTCATTTTAGAGATATTACTTGGAGTCATTCATGACATATTTCAAAAGACGTTGCATTCGAGTCGTTGAGTTCACCAAGATTATTATTAAGTCAATTATAGTTTGATATATTATAAAATGGTATGCATGCTGTTAACTGTAGATGTAATGAAAGTTTGTCTTTTAAAAACGAATGCAATGTTTGTAAAATGTATCATATAGAGGTCAAGTACCTCGCGATGTAATCAACTATTGTGAATCGTTTGTAATCGAAATGGACTTCGTCCGGATGGATTAGGACGGGTCAGGAAAGTTCTAACGGTAAATCAAATGAGATTAATATTATATTAACTCATTAAATCTATGATTACATCTGAAGAAAATATATATGTAAGTATATTTTCATAAAGATTGTAATTAAAAAAAAAATCTTTCGTACAAACGGTTAATGGTGAAAATATTTTAACGGGTAGGTAATACCCTAGAAAAATTTAGATCTCACATTAACATGTTACCCTGTACATTCTTCAAATTCGATTCAACAGTCATTTACTATCCTATATACAACCACAGATATACGTATTCGCTCACCAAAGAATAACCATTTTCATCCCAATTCAATTTCATATTTGGATTTTGACCGATCAGAATTCAACAAGTGGCATAATGAAGAAAACATTGGACAAAATAAAATTTGTTAGAAACAAACAAATTAACTATGAGAAATTTTGTTAAGAATCCACGCTAACAAAATCCTAGCTAACTGTTCCTATATGACTATGTCCTTATAATATACTAGTTTTGGTTGAACTATTTGACTATTGGACTACCATCATGGACAATTAAAAAGTATTAAAAGAGTAGAAAATATTAATTACAACATTTTTGACTTAAAATATTGTTAATAAATTACATCTACTACAGTTAAATATTTCCTCAAGTTTGCCCCTTGATTTTATCTTAAACATCCTTTGTAACTTGATTTCATCTTAAACCTCATTTGTATCTTGACGATTCCATTCTGCGTTCAAACATTTCATAATTCTTGAAAACACTTCAATCGAGAGGATGAACCAACCGCACTTCATCTACGGAAGAAAAGATTGATGCATATAGTTATGCACATGAAAACACTCGGAACCTGAGTAAATGTTTAAAACATATCTGTACTAACCCTTTGGGAGTTGTTATTACCAAAAATAACTTTGCCATCCCTTTTCAAATTAGCCAATTTTGTCACAGCTCCAGCAAGTCAACTTCGACTTTTCATTCGAAACAACCTTATTATAACCTTGATATATATATGCATGCTCTTTTATTGTTATCGGGGAACCTTTTATATTCCACCACATCACCAGCAGACGTACCAGCAACTTCGTTGTTCCTTGGCTTAAATCCCTCTGACAAATCACTATATTTATCTATTGAAGTCTTATCATAAACTCATCCGCACCTTGTAACGAGAATTGCCATACCAATTACCATCAGCGGTTAATCATCTAAAAACACAATTCTTCTGAAACCACCTCGGATTGATAATCGATGATTCAGATATAGTAGCATTTAATACAGAGGAAGCAACAAAATTGTAGATGGTCTAAATGGCCAAAAGTTTGATAATAAAGAATGGAATGTTGGGAACGCTCGATAGAAAAATTTAGTACTGAAAAACGGATTGAGCTAACCCTGAAGGAGATCAAGGACAACTACAAGGACCAAACCCTATATTCAACGAATCCAGGTAATTCTGGATCCGATGAAATCTTTAGAAAATATCTTGCTCCGAAGTCATGTTAAAATCTTGCGGAAATTTTTTTTCTTCATCAACTTTCGTTCTTAGAAATTTCAAAATATCATCATAAATATCTTCGATATTTCTGAGGATATTTTCATAACTCTTCTTGTCCAAAATTAGTTATCTCTTCGTGCTATCCGTATTACATCATAAAAGAAACTGTTTTAGTTTCTCTATTCTGTAAAAAAAAAAAAAAAATATTCCAGTTTTAAAATTATGAATGATTTGAGGAGAAGTGTCGGAAATTGAAGCATGAGTTAGTATAATATAATGCGCTTGGCCAACGTGATTATATTACAGTAAGTCATGCTGAGTGTCTAATGAAACGTGATGATGATTCACAGTAGATCATACCATCATCATGTGTCATGTTACATAATTCTTTCATTCTACTTAACCTCTGAACATATCAAGAAAATATATTCCTGATAGTTTTATCTTCCGTGATTCTAGTAATTTGAAAATCAAATCGTGCTATTACCTTTCCTTTCTGCTTAGAATCATAGTTATGTTCTTTCGAACTTCATACGTACAAACCAAGACGTCCTGATCGCTTTACTTAAGGTCAAGAACCAGAGTTGGATTAAGCATATTCACAATCATTGAAAGTATGGATCGAGAAAGAAAGTATTGGAGTGGTGAAAATAATGGAACGGAAGAAATTCATTTATAGTGAAAATACCAGACAAAGCAATCGAGATAGTTAATCGCATTTAATTATAGAGATCTTAATTTCCATATATCCCATAGAATCAGATCTTATAGATTTCCAAGATTTTCTTTAAATTCCTTGAATTCCGGAAACCCACCGTGACTACATCAAAAGTTAAATCTCTATCTCAATCTTTTGTGACAGCTTCACTCGTACGCGTCACATCATCGAATCGTTTTATCTATATTAATCCATAATGATAAAACTCTAGTTATCAACTCATATTCGTCATGAAAATATTTTTATTGTTAGTCATGATGACCTCACTCAAATTTCGGGACGAAATTTCTTTAACGGGTAGGTACTGTGACGATCCGGGAATTTTCGACTAATTTTAAACCAAACTTTCGATACGATTTAATATATTTTTGGCCGATAAGCAAAGTCTGTTAAACCGAGTCTTAAAATTTTTGAACTATTTTCACATACGCAATTACCATTCGACTGTTCCCAACGATTCACGAACAATTATTTGTAAATATGTGTGTATATATATATATATATATACGTAAACGTAAAGATATATTATAATTGGAAATAATAAAATATAATTTAAAATAAATATTTAAAACAAGAATACAAAATAATTATGTTGTGATCTATATATTAATAGATATAATTTCTATGTATAATTATTATTAAATGAATGTTGTAATATATATATAAAGTAAAATGTATAGATAATAAACATTCAATAAAAATTATTATATAATATATTATATGATTATTAACATATTTAATTATTATTAATATTTATTAGAAAATAATACATTTTATTAATATAAACATTAATAATATTATAATCATCTTTATTATTAATAGTATCATTATTATTTATTATTATTAATATAATTATTATTATTACTAATATATTTAATAATTATTAGTATTAAATATATAAACCATAAAATTAATAAATTCGTACGATCTTGTTACAAGTATCAATCAAACTATATTAAATTGTTAATTATGTCTCTAATTTGATTTACCTAACAAGAAGTAATTCAACAAGTAAACAAAATTAGTTGCACTAACTATATGTTTTATATTTTATATACATAATGCATGCACTTCCTATATGCTAGTATCTGATTCCATCTAATGCATTAAACAGAACAATCCAAGAATCCGTTAGCTATCAGTTTCATCCTTCTATTTCTTCCTGTTCTTGATTGAATTGAATCTGACAGCATCAATCAACCCTTGTTAACTGAATTCATTGTATACTCATTTTATATAAGTTAACCACTGCAATTCAAGAAAGAAAAACCAAAAGAATCAGAAAAAGGATCAATTCTGTTTCACGTTCCAATCAAGCTTTATATATTTTGTCTCTATTTTGTTACACGTCCAAATCAATTTACAATGCAAATAATCAAGTTTACTGTATCAAATATTCGATTACTATCTGTACATAAAATTCTATAATCACAATACAATTGAAATTAAGAACAGAAAAACACATAAACGACTCACCACCCTTGCACCCTTTTAAATTATTCTCTGCTTCTTTTATTTATTGTCCGAGAACCACTCATTGACACCATAAAACCATCACCCAAAATAAATGACATCGATCACCTTGGCTAATACAGTTTCTTTCTTCAACAAGAGACCACCTCCCTTTTCTTGTTCCTTTCTCTTCGTTGATCACATCATCCTTCATTCCATTGCCATCGAACAAGCCTGCATAAAATCACAATTGAACATAATCGCTTACATGTTTATCATACAAACCGAGATCACCCAAAATCTACCCCACAGCCACCCACTTTGCGTTACTACAGCTGCAAGGCTTTTCCTTCTGTTAACCAAGACACGACACCACCATCATCCCATGTATTTTATCTCTAACGAAAACTGCTGCTCGTTTGAGGGATTGGTATTACTATATATATATATATATATATATATATATATATATATATATATATATATATATATATATATATATATATATATATATATATATATATATATATATATATATATATATATATATATATATATATATATTTTACGATCACCAACCCACCCACACACTTGATTAGTTTAAAGAACTAGATAATAATAAATGATAATGTAAAGTTATGGAAAGCATGCATACAAATATAATGGAGAATGTGGGTCAAGGGACCACTCAAATCTTCACGTACATCTTTTTCTTGATTGACTAACATTGGCAATTGTCTACACCAAGTAATGGAATGGTTTATTTTCCTTTATTCATGTATCCAACGAAAATTAAGATTTGAGATAGTGAGATATAGAGTAGGTCTAAGGAGAGGCCCATATGGATTAAATAAAACAAGGAGAGAGTAGAATGATCATGTTGTCACGATGGAAAGGAAAAGTATACGCATTCATTTTTTTTACTGCTACGGGACCCGCATATTTGTGGATTTTTTATTGTGATTAGTCACAAAAAATGATATTAATACTAGGTGACATCACGATATTAGTTTTTGTTGATGTATGATAATGATGTTTCACGAAGTAGTGATGGTGGTAAGTTGTTAAGATAAACAGGATACTTGATGATGATTAAATGTTAAATATGGTGGGGTCTTTATGAAGAAAACGATTGATTAGTGACGATTAATATATCGTGATTTTATGTTAAAATTAGATGAAGAAAAGATGAATCATGATTAGGCGATGATGATTGTGGTATTAAGATAAATCACGGTGATGATTATTAAATGGGGTTTTATTTTTAATGAAGGCATCAGATAGTCAGGGTTTAAAATAATTTGAGGTGTTAATCAAATAAGAAATTCTAGTTGATAGTTCAATGGTTGCGTGTGTGGTTTGACAAATGAGTGGTCCTGAGTTCGAATCTTGGTGGCCACGGTTTAAATTTTTTTTTTTATCAACAAGTAACTGCACAAGATATTGGGTCACTTAAACCTTCAATGGTTTGTAACTTGGGTTTCATGACAACATAAATGGGATTGGGCTTGGGAACCTACTGTTGGATCAAAATGAGTTGAGCCAGAAGAGTTATGGTAACAGGGTTTATTATTTAATCAGAAAAAGCATGAGTAGAGCAGTGGTTAGGGACATATGTGTTTAATGGGAGGTCGCAGGTTTGAACCCGGGCTGGGGCATTTCTTTTTGGAAACTTGTTACATTAAGGTAATATCTTTATTATTATTGTTATCATTGTTATTATTATTATAATTGTTATTACTCCAAATATTTAGAAGTATCATTATCATTAATCAAATTTTATCATCAAACAAATTAAGAGTATTATTATTAATTTTATCATTAGTATTATTATAAGTATTACTAAAAACATAATTTTTACCATTTTAGTATTTTTATCAAAATTATGATTATGATAATTATCAATATGAAAATAATACAAATAATTATTATTTTCGTAAATATTAGTATTAGTACCTTTTTATAAATAATAGAATTGTTAATATTAACATAAGTATTACTATTATTATTATCACGAGTATTATTATTATGTAATTACTAAAATCAATATCATAAATATCATTAACAGTAAAATTAATATTTTTACAACTATTATTATTAATATCATTGTTATTATCATTTATAGAGTTATTATTAACATAAATATATTATTAATGTTATTATCATTATTTTTACTAATATTAACTTAGTATAATTTGAACCACTGTTTTGATAAACGAATGAAATACATAAATATATATATTTAACACATATAACATAACATAATATTTTATTATATAAAAGGAATATATGAAATATAAAAATATTATTAATATAAAAATAATATCATAAATAGGTTATATATATACACTTATTCGACTACGATTATGTGTATTAATATATATACACAAATGATATAGGTTCGTGAATCCAAGGTCAACCCTACACTTGTTCTATGTCGTCATATGTATTTTTACTACAAAATACAGTACGGTGAGTTTCATTTGCTCCCTATTTAAATGCTTTTGCAATATATATTTTTTGGACTGAGAATACATGCGCTGCTTTTATAAATGTTTTACGAAATAGACACAAGTAATCGAAACTACATTATATGGTTGAATGATCGGAGCCGAATATGCCCCTTTTACTTGGTAACCTAAGAATTAGTAAACCAGTTTACTAATTGACGCGAATTCTAAAGATAGATCTATTGGGCCTAACGAACCCCATCCAAAGTACCGGATGCTTTAGTACTTCGAATTCATTTTTATCATGTCCGAAGGATTTTCCGGAATGATAGGGGATATTCTTATATGCATCTTGTTAATGTCGGTTACCAGGTGTCTAATCCATATGAATGATTATTTTTGTCTCTATGCATGGGACGTATATTTATGACAAATGAAAATTTTTGGTCTATTAAAATGATGGAAATGATTATTTATGTTAAACTAATGAACTCACCAACCTTTTGGTTGACACTTGAAAGCATGTTTATTCTCAGGTACGAAAGAAATCTTTCGCTGTGCATTGCTCATTTTAGAGATATTACTTGGAGTCATTCATGGCATATTTCAAAAGACGTTGCATTCGAGTCATAGAGTTCATCAAGATTATTATTAAGTCAATTATAGTTGGATATATATTTGAAATGGTATTCATGCCGTCGACTTTTGATGTAAAGAAAGATTGTCTTTTAAAAATGAATACAATGTTTGTAAAATGTATCATATAGAGGTCAAGTACCTCGCGATGAAATCAACTATTGTGAATCGTTTATAATCAGTATGAACGGGTCCTTTCAATATTGACATTTTACATTAAGGTGATTTTGTACGTTTATCTAATCTTTAGACTTTATATCACGTTGCACCAACAAACGTTCAGAACTTGAAACCTATGAAAAGTATATTTAACTTTATGTCTCTAAAATGTTTTACGATATAACAACCTCTACTAATATAACTTTTTAGTAAAATGATTCTTAAAAATACTTTGCTTTAAAAAATAAAGTTTTCATATTTATCTAATATTGTTTCAAACGTACAAAAACAATTTTTAAAGAACTTTATTAGTGAAACGTTTTATAAGATAAATTGTTCATAAGTTTTAAGAAACTTAATTAAAGCTTTATATCATAAATTACATGTATATATATATATATATATATATATATATATATATATATATATATATATATATATATATATATATATATATATATATATATATATATATATATATATATATATATATATATTGTTTCAAAAACGTAAAACGTGATACGACATAATATTTTCTATTACTTAAACGTTTTGAACTTTGAAATAAAATTGGATAGATATTGCAATTATATATAAGATATACAAAATTATATTCTTAAGTAAGAATATATATATATATTTTACAAACGCGTTAATGTATAAGTTAAATAAAAAACGTTTCGATATTATTAAACGTATTTTAGTAAATAACAAGACTCTGATTTATAAAAGCAAATGACCACAACACTCGAATGATTAGGTTACACTTGGAATGAGTTAGTTATTCATTAACTTAAGTCTATTTATTAATAAGGGTACACGTAGTGTAACGTAAAAGGCTAGTTTTCTAAGTGTACGAAAAGTCATTCGAGAAATCAGAACCGAGACATGAGTCGAGTGACAACGTCCGTGTCATTTGGGTAAAAATTACATTTTTACCATATACGTAAATATAATATAGTATATAAATAATTATATAAATTAAATAATTAATTATATATAATAATAATTACGAGTGTCGGCAGAGTAAAACAATGGATGTCAGCTGTCTTGGGGGCTCATGCGATCGCATGGCTTCCCCATACATATCCCATGCGATCGCATGAGGATAGATGTCAGGAGAAGTCTTTAAATTCGATCGGTTTTGAGTCCGTTTACACACACATATCACATATCTATCTATATTACTCCGTATATATTTATATTTAAATTATTATTATTATTATTATTATTATTATTATTATTATTATTATTATTATTATTATTATTATTATTATTATTATTATTTTTAGGAGTATTAGGTATTATTATTATTATTAGTATTTATACATAAAGTACTACGATAATGGGTACGCGCGAGTTGTTGCAACATGGGTTTTACGAGTGGGATAGGACTAAGGAAATTATGGGTTATAGCTATGGAGGTGATGGGTATGGTTCATGGGTATGCTCGTGAGGTCAATCTGGTGTTTATCATCTCCGTTGCGTCTACGTACCTTTCCTGCAATATTGAATCTCAATATTGATACGTGAGTACTCATAATTTAACTTTTACATACTAATGGTGCATCCCTGACTAGTGCTCAAGAATATAGGATTATGCATGTTTGTACTTTTGATATTGCCTTTAGTTAGGTTATGTTGAATCTTGAATTAGTTATATATGTGGTTGAGATAAGGTATAAGATATGCATGTCGTTGGAAAGCTAGCGAAAAATTAAGAACTTTTCCTTTAGATATCGAATGGTTTCGATGAACGGATTTGAAGTTATAGTCAATCTAAATTTTGTATTATTATTAAAAATGATTATTATTATCGTCGTTATTATCGTCGTTCTAATTTTATTATTATTATTATTATTATTAATATTATTATTATTATTATTATTATTATTATTATTATTATTATTATTATTATTATCTTTATCAATAAAATGTTCTATCATTAAAAATAGTTATTTTTACGTTGTTATCGTTAAATTTATAATTAGTATTATTATTATTATCTTATTATTATTATTATTATTATTATTATTATTATTATTATTATTATTATTATTATTATTATTATTATTATTATTATTATTATTATCATTATTTAAAAATGGTTATTGTTATTGTTATTATTATTATTATTATATTATCATTAAAATAATTATTAGTATTATCGTTAATAATGTCATAGTAATTATCATTATTAGTATTATTGTAATTAAAGCTAATATTAGTAACACATAATTATTTTTATTACTATTATTATCATTATTATGAACACGATATAAAAGACGATTAAAAACTATTAAACGAAACGATTAGGAAATAATGAGTAAGAGTATCATGATGAAATTAAAATATTATAAGATATTGATTTAGATAAAATTATCGTTTTTATTATTTTTATTATTACTATTATTATTAAAAGTATCGTTAGTAGTAAAACTATCATTTTAACAAAAATTATCATTTTAATAGAAATGTCATTGTTACTATAAAATATCATTATTGTTATCATTTTTAAATAGAATAATTATTTTAAAAATAATAATTAAAAGTATCGTAAATATTAAAGTTATCATAATTAGAATTATCGTTTTATCATAATGTCATCTTAGTAATTATAAATATTGATATTTTTATAATAATAATTATAATTACAAAAATAATACAACTTTTACTTACTATTATTATAGATATTATTTTATCAAATAAATATGTGATACAAACATATTTTACTACGTGTAATAAATTACTTTAATAATACCTATCATATTATCTTTATGATATTAAATGAACTCTATAAATTTTATTACATAATATATATAAAAGTATATTTTATATATAAATTTTAATATAAAATTTTATTTATTAATAAATGAATTATATTATTTACTCTAATAAATCTTTTAAAAATATTTAAAAATATAAAATGACGATATTTAAAATATATTATAATCATGTATAAATTTTGGAAATCATTTTGAGTCAGATTGACTTTTGTTGACTTTTGCATATTAGTCTCAAGCATTAGGATTGTGGTACACTATGACCTAACCTAATTGTTAGACAAATATTGACCAACATATAAATATATATAATTAATTTAGGTTCGTGAATCCGAGGCCAACCTTGCACTTGTTCAATGACATTATATGTATTTTTACTACGAAATACAATAGGTGAGTTTCATTTGCTTTTTTACCCTTTATATTTTTGGACTGAGAATACATATGCAATTTTTATAAATGTTTTACGAAATAGACACAAGTAATTGAAACTACATTATATGGGTGAATGATCGAAGCCGAATATTCCCCTTTTGCTTGGTAACATAAGAATTAGTAAACCAATCTACTAATTGACGCGAATCCTAAAGATAGACAAATTGGGCCTAACGAACCCCATCCATGGTTGCGGATGCTTTAGTACTTCGATGTTGTTTTATCATGTCCTAAGGATTTCCCGAAATGATAGGGGATATTCTTATATGCATCTTGTTAATGTCGGTTACCAGGTGTTCACCATATGAATGATTTTGTCTCTATGCATGGGACGTATATTTATGAGAACTATAAATGAAATTCTTGTGGTCTATTTAAATGATGAAAATGAATGATTAAGATAAACTAATGAACTCACCAACCTTTTGGTTGACACTTTAAAGCATGTATATTCCCAGGTATAAAAGAAATCTTCCGCTGTGCATTTGCTTGTTTTAAAGATATTACTTGGAGTCTTTCATGGCATATTTCAAAGAACGTTGCATTCGAGTCATTGAGTTCATCAAAGATTACTATTAAGTTAATTTATAATTGGATAGTGGATATTATAAAATGGTATGCATGCCTGTCAATTTTCGATGTAAAGAAAGTTTGTCTTTTAAAAACGAATGCAATGTTTGTAAATGTATCATATAGAGGTCAAATACCTCGCGATGTAATCAACTATTGTGAATCGTTTATATTGTATATGAACGGGTCCTTTCAGTTGGTATCAGAGCTGGTATAACCGCGTCCATGTGTGGCGGGTTAGTCGAAGAGGAGGTTCTCACTGTGTAACATGTGGTGAAGCATTGGCTCTTACTCCTTGTGATCCCTTACGAGGGTTAGCAGTAGCCGATAGGGATGCCCTAAAATCAGTATCTGAGGTACACTCAGTGGTCACCAGGCAGTTAGCTGGGAAGGCACTGGGTGGGACGGTGGTTGTCCCTAACTGTATTTCAGTTGGTATCAGAGCGGTGGTCTTAGCGAACCAGGTCTGTAATAGTATGTCTAACTGATAAGTCGTTAGGATGCATTAGTAAGTCTGGACTTCGACCGTGTCTGCATGTCAAAAATTTTGCTTATCATTTTGTGTCGAAAATTACCTACTTATCATCCTTGTGAAATTACCTGCTTATCATTATTAGTCTAGACACATCTTACTGCATTAATTGCATGAATATTGTATAGACAAAATTCATATCTTAGCGTATCTGTTACTGTAAACTTTTCCTGACATATTCCGTAAATTCCTCCGTAAGCTACGAAATCTTTTGCTCTATATATATATATATATATATATATATATATATATATATATATATATATATATATATATATATATATATATATATATATATATATATAGAGAGAGAGAGAGAGAGAGAGATATTCTATGTAACTAGAATACCATCCGATAATCGGAAAATCATTTCATATCGAAAAATCCTTTATCCAATCGTACAAAATGGAATTCGTCATCAGTTTAAGTCACTCGGATTCCGAAATGGAATCTCACTCAAGCTCCGAAAGCAGTGTGACTGAAATGGATCAACCAATCAACCATCATCTATTTTAGATGAATTGGGGGTGGGTTCGTAGCCTCCTCAATCATTGGAGACAAGAAGAAGGCGATCCTTTCCATCTACCACATTGCCCTCTTGACGAAGAACCTGAAGCACTTACCGGAGAACCACCAAGACACGACACCACCATCATCCCATGTATTTTATCTCCAACGAAAACTGCTGCTCGTTTGAGGGATTGGTATTACTATATATATATATATACATATATATATATATACATATACATATATACATATACATATATATATATATATATATATATATATATATATATATATATATATATATATATATATATATATATATATATATATATATATATATATATATATATTTACGATCACCAACCCACTCACACACTTGATTAGTTTAAAGAACTAGATAATGATTGATGATAATGCAAAGTTATGGAAAGCATGCATACAAATATAATGGAGAATGTGGGTCAAGGGACCACTCAAATCTTCACGTACATCTTTTTCTTGATTGACTAACATTTGCAATTGTCTACACCAAGTAATGGAACGGTTTGTTTTCCTTTATTCATGTATCCAACGAAAATTAAGATTTGAGATAGTGAGATATAGAGTAGGTGCAAGGAGAGGCCCATATGGATTAAATAAAACAAGGAGAGAGTGGAATGATCATGTTGTCACAATGGAAAGGAAAAGTATACGCATTCATTTTTTTACTGCTACGAGACCCGCAGATTTGTGGATTTTTTATTGTGATTAGTCACAAAAAATGATATTAATACTAGGTGACATCACGATATTAGTTTTTGTTGATGTATGATAATGATGTTTCACGAAGTAGTGATGGTGGTAAGTTGTTAAGATAAACACGATACTTGATGATGATTAGATGTTAAATATGGTGGGGTTTTTATGAAGAAAACAATTGATTAGTGACGATTAATATATCGTGATTTTATGTTAAAATTAGATGAAGAAAAGATGAATCATGATTAGGCGATGATGATTGTGGTATTAAGATGAATCACGGTGATGATTATTAAATGGGGTTTTATTTTTAATGAAGGCATCAGATAGTCAGGGTTTAAAATAATTTGAGGTGTTAATCAAATAAGAAATTCTAGTTGATAGTTCAATGGTTGCGTGTGTGGTTTGACAAATGAGTGGTCCTGAGTTCGAATCTTGGTGGCCACGGTTTAAATATTTTTTTATCAACAAGTAACTGCACAAGATATTGGGTCACTTAAACCTTCAATGGTTTGTAACTTGGGTTTCATGACAACATAAATGGGATTGGGCTTGGGAACCTACTGTTGGATCAAAATGAGTTGAGCCAGAAGAGTTATGGTAACTAGGTTTATTATTTAATCAGAAAAAGCATGAGCTGAGCAGTGGTTAGGGACATATGTGTTTAATGGGAGGTCGCAGGTTCGAACCCGGGCTGGGGCATTTCTTTTTGGAAACTTGTTACATTAAGGTAGCATTCATATCTTTATTATTATTGTTATCATTGTAATTTTTATTATAATTGTTATTACTCCAAATATTTAGAAGTATCATTATCATTAATCAAATTTTATCATCAAACAAATTAAGAGTATTATTATTAATTTTATCATTAGTATTATTATAAGTATTACTAAAAACATAATTTTTACCATTTTAGTATTTTTATCAAAATTATGATTATGATAATTATCAATATGAAAATAATACAAATAATTATTATTTTAGTAAATATTAGTATTAGTACCTTTTTATAAATAATAGAATTGTTAATATTAACATATGTATTACTATTATTATTATCACGAGTATTATTATTATGTAATTACTAAAATCAATATCATAAATATCATTAACAGTAAAATTAATATTTTTACAAGTATTATTATTAATATCATTGTTATTATCATTTATAGAGTTATTATTAACATAAATATATTATTAATGTTATTATCATTATTTTTACTAATATTAACTTAGTATAATTTGAACTACTGTTTTGATAAACGAATGAAATACATAAATATATATATTTAACACATATAACATTGCATAATATTTTATTATATAAAAGGAATATATGAAATATAAATATATTATTAATATAAAAATAATATCATAAATAGGTTATATATATAAACACTTATTCGACTACGATTATGTGTATTAATATATATACACAAATGATATAGGTTCGTGAATCCAAGGTAAACCCTACACTTGTCCTATGTCGTCATATGTATTTTTACTACAAAATACAGTACGGTGAGTATCATTTGCTCCCTATTTAAATGCTTTTGCAATATATATTTTTGGAACTGAGAATACATGCGCTGCTTTTATAAATGTTTTACGAAATAGACACAAGTAATCGAAACTACATTATATGGTTGAATGATCGAAGCCGAATATGCCCCTTTTACTTGGTAACCTAAGAATTAGTAAACCAGTTTACTAATTGACGCGAATCCTAAAGATAGATCTATTGGGCCTAACGAACCCCATCCAAAGTACCGGATGCTTTAGTACTTCGAATTACTTTTTTTATCATGTCCGAAGGATTTCCCGGAATGATAGGGGATATTCTTATATGCATCTTGTTAATGTCGGTTACCAGGTGTTCAATCCATATGAATGATTATTTTTGTCTTATGCATGGGACGTATATTTATGAGAAATGAAAATCTTGTGGTCTATTAAAATGATGGAAATGATTATTTATGTTAAACTAATGAACTCACCAACCTTTTGGTTGACACTTGAAAGCATGTTTATTCTCAGGTACGAAAGAAATCTTCCGCTGTGCATTGCTCATTTTAGAGATATTACTTGGAGTCATTCATGGCATATTTCAAAAGACGTTGCATTCGAGTCATAGAGTTCATCAAGATTATTATTAAGTCAATTATAGTTGGATATATATTTGAAATGGTATTCATGCCGTCTACTTTCGATGTAAAGAAAGATTGTCTTTTAAAAACGAATGCAATGTTTGTAAAATGTATCATATATAGGTCAAGTACCTCGCGATGAAATCAACTATTGTGAATCGTTTATAATCAGTATGAACGGGTCCTTTCAATATTGACATTTTACATTAAGGTGATTTTATACGTTTATCTAATCTTTAGACTTTATATCACGTTGCACCAACAAACGTTCAGAACTTGAAAACTATGAAAAGTATATTTAACTTTATGTCTCTAAAATGTTTTACGATATAACAACCTCTACTAATATAACTTTTTAGTAAAATGATTCTTAAAAATACTTTGCTTTGAAAAATAAAGTTTTCATATTTATCAAATATTGTTTCAAACGTACAAAAACAATTTTTAAAGAACTTTATTAGTGAAACGTTTTATAAGATAAATTGTTCATAAGTTTTAAGAAACTTAATTAAAGCTTTATATCATAAATTATATATATATATATATATATATATATATATATATATATATATATATATATATATATATATATATATATATATATATATATATATATATATATTGTTTCAAAAACGTAAAACGTGATGCGACATAATATTTTCTATTACTTAAACGTTTTGAACTTTGAAATAAAATTAGATAGATATTGCAATTATATATAAGATATACAAAATTATATTCTTAAGTAAGAAAATATATATATTTTACAAACGCGTTAATGTATAAATTAAATAAAAAACGTTTCGATATTATTAAACGTATTTTAGTAAACAACAAGACTCTGATTTATAAAAGCAAATGACCACAACACTCGAATGATTAGGTTACACTTGGAATGGGTTAGTTATTCATTAACTTAAGTCTATTTATTAATAAGGGTACACGTCGTGTAACGTAAAAGGCTAGTTTTCTAAGTGTACGAAAAGTCATTCGAGAAATCGGAACCGAGACATGAGTTGAGTGACAACGTTCGTGTCATTTGGGTAAAAATTACATTTTTACCATATACGTAAATATAATATAGTATATAAATAATTATATAAATTAAATAATTAATTATATATAATAATAATTAAGAGTGTCGGCAGAGTAAAACAATGGATGTCAGCTGTCTTGGGGGCTCATGCGATCGCATGGCTTCCCCATACATATCCCATGCGATCGCATGAGGATAGATGTCAGGAGAAGTCTTTAAATTCGATCGGTTTTGAGTCCGTTTACAAACACATATCACATATCTATCTATATTACTCCGTATATATTTATATTTAAATTATTATTATTATTATTATTATTATTATTATTATTATTATTATTATTATTATTATTATTATTATTATTATTATTATTATTATTATTATTATTATTATTATTATTATTATTATTATTATTATTATTATTATTATTATTATTATTATTATTATTATTATTATTGTTATTATTGTTAGGAGTATTAGGTATTATTATTATTAGTATTTATACATAAAGTACTACGATAATGGGTACGTGCAAGTTGTTGCAACATGGGTTTTACGAGTGGGATAGGACTAAGGAAATTATGGGTTATAGCTATGGAGGTGATGGGTATGGTTCATGGGTATGCTCGTGAGGTCAATCTAGTGTTTATCGTCTCCGTTGCATCTACGTACCTTTCCTGCAATATTGAATCTCAATATTGATACGTGAGTACTCATAATTTAACTTTTACATACTAATGGTGCATCCCTAACTGGTGCTCGAGAATATAGGATTATGCATGTTTGTACTTTTGATATTGCCTTTAGTTAGGTTATGTTGAATCTTGAATTAGTTATATATGTGGTTGAGATAAGGTATAAGATATGCATGTCGTTGGAAAGCTAGCGAAAAATTAAGAACTTTTCCTTTAGATATCGAATGGTTTCGATGAACAGATTTGAAGTTATAGTCAATCGAATTTTTGTATTATTATTAAAAATGATTATTATTATTATCGTCGTTATTATCATCGTTCTAGTTTTATCTTATTATTATTATTATTATTATTATTATTATTATTATTATTATTATTATTATTATTATTATTACTATTATTATTATTATTTTTATTATTATTATTATTATTATTATTATTATTATTATTATTATCTTTATTAATAAAAGGTTTTATCATTAAAAATAGTTATTTTTACGTTATTATCGTTAAATTTATAATTAGTATTATTATTATTATCTTATTATTATTATTATTATTATTATTATTATTATTATTATTATTATTATTATTATCATTATTAATATATATATCATTATTTAAAAATGGTTATTGTTATTGTTATTATTATTATTATATTATCATTAAAATAATTATTAGTATTATCGTTAATAATGTCATAGTAATTATCATTATTAGTATTATTGTAATTAAAACTAATATTAGTAACACCTAATTATTTTGATTACTATTATTATCATTATTATGAACACGATATAAAAGACGATTAAAAACTATTAAACGAAACGATTAGGAAATAATGAGTAAGAGTATCATGATGAAATTAAAATATTATAAGATATTGATTTAGATAAAATTATCGTTTTTATTATTTTTATTATTACTATTATTATTAAAAGTATCGTTAGTAGTAAAACTATCATTTTAACAAAAATTATCATTTTAATAGAAATGTCATTGTTACTATAAAATATCATTATTGTTATCATTTTTAAATAGAATAATTATTTTAAAAATAATATTAAAAAGTATCGTAAATATTAAAGTTATCATAATTAGAATTATCGTTTTATCATAATGTCATCTTAGTAATTATAAATATTGATATTTTTATAATAATAATTATTATTACAAAAATAATACAACTTTTACTTACTATTATTATAGATATTATTTTATCAAATAAATATGTGATACAAACATATTTTACTACGTGTAATAAATTACTTTAATAATACCTATCATATTATCTTTATGATATTAAATGAACTCTATAAATTTTATTACATAATATATATAAAAGTATATTTTATTATATAAATTTTAATATAAAATTTTATTTATTAATAAATGAATTATATTATTTACTCTAATAAATCTTTTAAAAATATTTAAAAATATAAAACGACGATATTTAAAATATATTATAATCATGTATAAATTTTGGAAATCATTTTGTGTCAGATTGACTTTTGTTGACTTTTGCATATTAGTCTCGAGCATTAGGATTGTGGTACACTATGACCTAACCTAATTGTTAGACAAATATTGACCAACATATAAATATATATAATTAATTTAGGTTCGTGAATCCGAGGCCAACCTTGCACTTGTTCAATGACGTTATATTTATTTTTACTACGAAATACAATAGGTGAGTTTCATTTGCTTTTTTACCCTTTATATTTTTGGACTGAGAATACATGCGCAATTTTTATAAATGTTTTACAAAATAGACACAAGTAATTGAAACTACATTATATGGGTGAATGATCGAAGCCGAATATGCCCCTTTTGCTTGGTAACCTAAGAATTAGTAAACCGATCTACTAATTGACGCGAATCCTAAAGATAGATAAATTGGGCCTAACGAACCCCATCCATGGTTGCGGATCCTTTAGTACTTCGATGTTGTTTTATCATGTCCGAAGGATTTCCCGAAATGATAGGGGATATTCTTATATGCATCTTGTTAATGTCGGTTACTAGGTGTTCACCATATGAATGATTTTGTCTCTATGCATGGGACGTATATTTATGAGAACTAGAAATGAAATTCTTGTGGTCTATTTAAATGATGAAAATGAATGATTAAGATAAACTAATGAACTCACCAACCTTTTAGTTGACACTTTAAAGCATGTATATTCTCAGGTATAAAAGAAATCTTTCGCTGTGCATTTGCTTGTTTTAAAGATATTACTTGGAGTCTTTCATGGCATATTTCGAAGAACGTTGCATTCGAGTCATTGAGTTCATCAAAGATTACTATTAAGTTAATTTATAATTTGATAGTGGATATTATGAAATGGTATGCATGCCTGTCAATTTTCGATGTAAAGAAAGTTTGTCTTTTAAAAATGAATGCAATGTTTGTAAATATATCATATAGAGGTCAAATACCTCACGATGTAATCAACTATTGTGAATCGTTTATATTGTATATGAACGGGTCCTTTCAGTTGGTATCAGAGCTGGTATAACCGCGTCCATGTGTGGCGGGTTAGTCGTAAAGGAGGTTCTCACAGTGTAACATGTGGTGAAGCATTGGCTCTTACTCCTTGTGATCCTTTACGAGGGTTGGCAGTAGTCGAGAGGGAGGCCCTAAAATCAGTATCTGAGGTACACTCAGTGGTCACCAGGCAGTTAGCTGGGAAGGCACAGGGTGGGATGGTGGTTGTCCCCAACTGTATTTCAGTTGGTATCAGAGCGGTGGTCTTAGCGAACCAGGTCTGCATTAGTATGTCTAACTGATAAGTCGTTAGGATGCATTAGTAAGTCTGGACTTCGACCGTGTCTGCATGTCAAAAATTTTGCTTATCATTTTGTGTCGAAAATTACCTACTTATCATCCTTGTGAAATTACCTGCTTATCATTATTAGTCTAGACACGTCTTACTGCATTGATTGCATGAATATTGTATAGACAAAATTCATATCTTAGCGTTTCTGTTACTGTAAACTTTTCCTGACATATTCCGTAAATCCCTCCGTAAGCTACGAAATCTTTTGCTATATATATATATATATATATATATATATATATATATATATATATATATATATATATATATATATATATATATATATATATATATATATATATATATATATATATATATATATATATATATATATATATATATATATATATATATATATATATATATATATATAGATATTCTATGTAACTAGAATACCATCCGATAACCGGAAAATCATTTCATATTGAAAAATCCTTTATCCAATCGTATGAAATGGAATTCGTCATCAGTTCAAGTCACTCGGATTCCGAAATGAAATCTCACTCAAGCTCCGAAAGCAGTGTGACTGGAATGGATCAACCAATCAACCATCATCTATTTTGGATGAATTGGGGGTGGGTTCGTAGCCTCCTCAATCATTGGAGACAAGAAGAAGGCGATCCTTTCCATCTACCACATTGCCCTCTTGACGAAGAACCTGAAGCACTTACCAGAGAACCAATCTGAAACACCATTTTCTCTCTCATTTCCAGAGTATCTCGTCACGATTATATACTACATCAAATTCTAGATTTTATTTATCCGCTCGTCCGAACCGACAACCACCCCGGTGTAATAGAAGAAGTCAACGAGCTTCGCGCTCGGGTAGTGGCTTTGGAGAATATAGTGCAGAGATTACAAACACCAGCAGCAGCACCAACAGCATAACCAGTACCACCATCATCAACGCCAACAGTACCATTACCACCTCCAACCACAACGGCGTCGTAAACCTCAACTTCACAATCTGTCCCACGAGCATCAACGTCATACGCACCATAGATACTAAGGAGTACCAACAACAATAACTGATGAAGTATTAATTCATAACTTCATTGGAGAAACATTCCGCAGCGATTATGTAATCTCTAAAGTCTTAGAGATTATCTAATCTAGCCCTAACCATAAATCAGTTAAGCGAACTAAAATGATAGAAGGAAGAGTAGAAACCCTGACAAAAATGGTGTGTGATTAACAAGCTAAACTTGTTTTACCAATAGCATCAACAGTACTGTCAGCGTCACCAGCATCGTCAGTATAATCAACATCAGAATCAACAACACCTATAACATCACAAACTCCGTCAGTTCAAGAATCATTGTGGACATCATTACAAATCAATAACGCATATATTATATCAACGAGTTATGAAGAATTAACTCATTCCTTCTGAAGAAATTATATATATATTTTATATATGTATATTTTTAAATAAAAATAAATCTTTCCGTGCTAAACTATTGTGTGAAATGTCCCGTTCTTATTGATTAAAAACGTTCCATATTAATTGATTTTGTTGCGAGGTTTTGACCTCTATATGAGACGTTTTTCAAAGACTGCATTCATTTTTAAAACAAACCATAACCTTTATTTTATAAATGAAGGTTTAAAAAGCTTTACGTAGATTATCAAATAATGATAATCTAAAATATCCTGTTTACACACGACCATTACATAATGGTTTACAATACAAATATGTTACATCGAAATCAGTTTCTTGAATGCAGTTTTTACACAATATCATACAAACATGGACTCCAAATCTTATCCTTATTTTAGTATGCAACAGCGGAAGCTCTTAATATTCACCTGAGAATAAACATGCTTTAAACGTCAATAAAAAATGTTGGTGAGTTATAGGTTTAACCTATATATATCAAATCGTAACAATAGACCACAAGATTTCATATTTCAATACACATCCCATACATAGAGATAAAAATCATTCATATGGTGAACACCTGGTAACCGACATTAACAAGATGCATATATATAAGAATATCCCCATCATTCCGGGACACCCTTCGGATATGATATAAATTTCGAAGTACTAAAGCATCCGGTACTTTGGATGGGGTTTGTTAGGCCCAATAGATCTATCTTTAGGATTCGCGTCAATTAGGGTGTCTGTTCCCTAATTCTTAGATTACCATACTTAATAAAAAGGGGAATATTCGATTTCGATAATTAAACCATAGAATGTAGTTTCATGTACTTGTGTCTATTTTGTAAATCATTTATAAAACCTGCATGTATTCTCATCCCAAAAATATTAGATTTTAAAAGTGGGACTATAACTCACTTTCACAGATTTTTACTTCGTCGGGAAGTAAGACTTGGCCACTGGTTGATTCACGAACCTATAACAATATATACATATATATCAAAGTATGTTTAAAATATATTTACAACACTTTTAATATATTTTGATGTTTTAAGTTTATTAAGTCAGTTGTCCTCGTTAGTAACCTACAACTAGTTGTCCACAGTTAGATGTACAGAAATAAATCGATAAATATTATCTTGAATCAATCCACGACCCAGTGTATACGTATCTCAGTATTGATCACAACTCAAACTATATATATTTTGGAATCAACCTCAACCCTGTATAGCTAACTCCAACATTCACATATAGAGTTTCTATGGTTGTTCCGAAATATATATAGATGTGTCGACATGATAGGTCGAAACATTGTATACGTGTCTATGGTATCTCAAGATTACATATATACAATACAAGTTGATTAAGTTATGGTTGGAATAGATTTATTAGCAATTTTCACGTAGCTAAAATGAGAAAAATTATCCAATCTTGTTTTACCCATAACTTCTTCATTTTAAATCCGTTTTGAGTGAATCAAATTGCTATGGTTTCATATTGAACTCTATTTTATGAATATAAACAGAAAAAGTATAGGTTTATAGTCGGAAAAATAAGTTACAAGTCGTTTTTGTAAAGGTAGTCATTCCAGTCGAAAGAACGACGTCTAGATGACCATTTTAGAAAACATATTTCCACTTTGAGTTTAACCATAATTTTTGGATATAGTTTCATGTTCATAATAAAAATCATTTTCTCAGAATAAAAACTTTTAAATCAAAGTTTATCATAGTTTTTAATTAACTAACCCAAAACAGCCCGCGGTGTTACTACGACGGCGTAAATCCGGTTTTACGGTATTTTTCGTGTTTCCAGGTTTTAAATCATTAAGTTAGCATATAATATAGATATAGAACATGTGTGTAGTTAATTTTAAAAGTAAAGTTAGAAGGATTAACTTTTGTTTGCGAACAAGTTTAGAATTAACTAAACTATGTTCTAGTGATTACGAGTTTAAACCTTCGAATAAGATAGTTTTATATATATGAATCGAATGATGTTATGAACATCATTACTACCTCAAGTTTAGTAGGTAAACCTACTGGAAGTGACAAGAAATGATCTAGCTTCAAAGGATCTTGGATGGCTTGAAAGTTCTTGAAGTAGGATCATGACACAAAAACAAGTTCAAGTAAGATTTTTACTCGAATTAAGATAGTTTATAGTTATAGAAATTGAATCAAAGTTTGAATATGAATATTACCTTGAATAAGAAAGATAACCTACTATATATAACAAAGGTTTCTTGATCTTAGATGATTACTTGGAATGGATTAGAAAGCTTGGAAGTAAATTAGTAAACTTGAAGGGATTTTTGAAGTGTTCTTGAAGTGTTCTTCCTATGATGATTATAGCTTGATTCTTGAAGTGATTTTTGATGAAGATGATGATTAATTACTGGAAAAATACATTCATAATAGTGTGTGTGTGTTGAGAGAGAATTAGAAAGAGAATTGGAAGTGAAATGGAGTGAATGATGAGTGGTAATTGGTGAGTGGTGAGTGGGGTTAAAAGGAGTTCTAGTTAGTTGACTAGCTCATGGTAGAAGTTAAAATTGATTAGTCATACAGGACATAATCAAGAGTGGAATCCCATGCTAGTTCCTATTGGTATATACCCATAGTAAGTACGTTTTGAAGCTGTGTATAATACGGGTAAAAATACGACTAGAATTCTTGATGAAAGAAAAGAATGGGAAAGTAACTGTAACCATTTTCGTTAAGTATGAGTGTTTTGATATATGTCTTGAAGTCTTCCAAAAGTATTTTAATACATCTAAATACACTACATGTATATACATTTTAACTGAGTTGTTAAGTCATCGTTAGTCGTTACATGTAAGTGTTGTTTTGAAACCTTTAAGTTAATGATCTCAATTAATGTTGTTAACCCATTATTTATTATATCTAATGAGATGTTAAATTATTATATTATCATGATATTATGATATATTAATATATCTTAATATGATATATATACATTTAAATGTCGTTACAACGATAATCGTTACATATATGTCTCGTTTCGAAATCCTTAAGTTAGTAGTCTTGTTTATATGTATATAACTCATTGTTAATATACTTATGGAGATACTTAATTATCATAATCTCATGTTAACCATATGTATATACATATATATATCGTCATGTCATTTTTACAAGTTTTAACGTTCGTGAATCGCCGGTCAACTTGGGTGGTCAGTTGTCTATATGAAACATATTTCAATTAATCAAGTCTTAACAAGTTTGATTGCTTAACATGTTGGAAACATTTAATCATGTAAATATCAATCTCAATTAATATATATATAAACATGGAAAAGTTCGGGTCACTACAGTACCCACCCGTTAAATAAATTTCGTCCCGAAATTTTAAGCTGTTGAAGGTGTTGACGAATCTTCTGGAAATAGATGCGGGTATTTCTTCTTCATCTGATCTTCACGCTCCCAGGTGAACTCGGGTCCTCTACGAGCATTCCATCGAACCTTAACAATTGGTATCTTGTTTTGCTTAAGTCTTTTAACTGCACGATCCATTATTTCGACGGGTTCTTCGATGAATTGGAGTTTTTCGTTGATTTGAATTTCATCTAATGGAATAGTGAGATCTTCTTTAGCAAAACATTTCTTCAAATTCGAGACGTGAAAAGTGTTATGTACAGCCGCGAGTTGTTGAGGTAAATCAAGTCGGTAAGCTACTGGTTCGACACGATCAATAATCTTGAATGGTCCAATATACCTTGGATTTAATTTCCCTCGTTTACCAAATCGAACAACGCCTTTCCAAGGTGCAACTTTAAGCATGACCATCTCTCCAATTTCAAATTCTATATCTTTTCTTTTAATGTCAGCGTAGCTCTTTTGTCGACTTTGGGCGGTTTTCAACCGTTGTTGAATTTGGATGATCTTCTCGGTAGTTTCTTGTATAATCTCCGGACCCGTAATCCGTCTATCCCCCACTTCACTCCAACAAATCGGAGACCTGCACTTTCTACCATAAAGTGCTTCAAACGGCGCCATCTCAATGCTTGAATGGTAGCTGTTGTTGTAGGAAAATTCTGCTAATGGTAGATGTCGATCCCAACTGTTTTCGAAATCAATAACACATGCTCGTAGCATGTCTTCAAGCATTTGTATCATCCTTTCGCTCTACCCATCAGTTTGTGGATGATAGGCAGTACTCATGTCTAGACGAGTTCCTAATGCTTGCTGTAATGTCTGCCAGAATCTTGAAATAAATCTGCCATCCCTATCAGAGATAATAGAGATTGGTATTCCATGTCTAGAGACGACTTCCTTCAAATACAGTCGTGCTAACTTCTCCATCTTGTCATCTTCTCTTATTGGCAGGAAATGTGCTGATTTGGTGAGACGATCAACTATTACCCAAATAGTATCAAAACCACTTGCAGTCCTTGGCAATTTAGTGATGAAATCCATGGTAATGTTTTCCCATTTCCATTCCGGGATTTTGGGTTGTTGAAGTAGACCTGATGGTTTCTAATGCTCAGCTTTGACCTTAGAACACGTCAAACATTCTCCTACGTATTTAGCAACATCGGCTTTCATACCCGGCCACCAAAAATGTTTCTTGAGATCCTTGTACATCTTCCTCGTTCCAGGATGTATTGAGTATCTGGTTTTATGAGCTTCTCTAAGTACCATTTCTCTCATATCTCCAAATTTTGGTACCCAAATCCTTTCAGCCCTATACCGGGTTCCGTCTTCCCGAATATTAAGATGCTTCTCCGATCCTTTGGGTATTTCATCCTTTAAATTTCCCTCTTTTAAAACTCCTTGTTGTGCCTCCTTTATTTGAGTAGTAAGGTTATTATGAATCATTATATTCATAGATTTTACTCGAATGGGTTCTCTGTCCTTCCTGCTCAAGGCATCGGCTACCACATTTGCCTTCCCCAGGTGGTAACAAATCTCAAAGTCGTAATCATTCAATAATTCAATCCACCTACGCTGCCTCATATTCAGTTGTTTCTGATTAAATATGTGTTGAAGACTTTTATGGTCGGTATATATAATACTTTTGACCCCATATAAGTAGTGCCTCCAAGTCTTTAATGCAAAAACAACCGCGCCTAATTCCAAATCATGCGTCGTATAATTTTGCTCGTGAATCTTCAATTGTCTAGACGCATAAGCAATCACCTTCGTTCGTTGCATTAATACACAACCGAGACCTTGCTTTGATGCGTCACAATAAATCACAAAATCATCATTCCCTTCAGGCAATGACAATATAGGTGCCGTAGTCAGCTTTTTCTTCAATAACTGGAACGCTTTCTCTTGTTCATCCTTCCATTCAAATTTCTTCCCTTTATGCGTTAATGCAGTCAAGGGTTTTGCTATTCTGGAAAAGTCTTGGATGAACCTTCTGTAGTAACCAGCTAGTCCTAAAAACTGGCGTATGTGTTTCGGAGTTTTCGGGGTTTCCCACTTTTCAACAGTTTCTATCTTTGCCGGATCCACCTTAATACCTTCTTTGTTCACTATGTGACCGAGGAATTGAACTTCTTCCAACCAAAATGCACACTTTGAAAACTTAGCGTACAATTCTTCCTTCCTCAATACTTCTAACACCTTTCTCAAATGTTCACCGTGTTCTTGGTCATTCTTTGAGTAAATAAGTATGTCATCAATGAAAACAATGACAAACTTGTCAAGGTATGGTCCACACACTCGGTTCATAAGGTCCATGAACACAGCTGGTGCATTAGTTAAACCAAACGGCATGACCATAAACTCGTAATGACCGTAACGTGTTCTGAAAGCAGTCTTTGGAATATCATCTTCTTTCACCCGCATTTGATGATACCCGGAACGTAAGTCAATCTTTGAATAAACAGACGAGCCTTGTAGTTGATCAAATAAGTCGTCGATTCTCGGTAGTGGGTAGCGGTTCTTGATGGTAAGTTTGTTCAACTCTCGGTAGTCGATACACAACCTGAATGTACCATCTTTCTTCTTGACAAACAAAACAGGAGCTCCCCACGGTGATGTGCTTGGTCGAATGAAACCACGCTCTAAAAGTTCTAGTAATTGGCTTTGCAGTTCTTTCATCTCGCTGGGTGCGAGTCTGTAAGGAGCACGAGCTATTGGTGCAGCTCCTGGTACAAGATCTATTTGAAATTCAACGGATCGATGTGGGGGTAATCCCGGTAATTCTTTCGGAAATACATCGGGAAATTCTTTTGTGACGGGAACATCATTGATGCTCTTTTCTTCAGTTTGTACTTTCTCGACGTGTGCTAGAACAGCATAGCAACCTTTTCTTATTAGTTTTTGTGCCTTCAAATTACTAATAAGATGTAGCTTCGTGTTGCCCTTTTCTCCGTACACCATTAAGGGTTTTCCTTTTTCTCGTATAATGCGAATTGCATTTTTGTAACAAACGATCTCTGCTTTCACTTCTTTCAACCAGTCCATACCGATTATCACATCAAAACTCCCTAACTCTACTGGTATCAAATCAATCTTAAATGTTTCGCTAACCATTTTAATTTCTCGATTCCGACATATATTATCTGCTGAAATTAATTTACCATTTGCTAATTCGAGTAAAAATTTACTATCCAAAGGCATCAATGGACAACTTAATTTAGCACAAAAATCTCTACTCATATAGCTTCTATCCGCACCCGAATCAAATAAAACGTAAGCAGATTTATTGTCAATAAGAAACGTACCCGTAACAAGCTCCGGGTCTTCTTGTGCCTCTGCCGCATTAATATTGAAAACTCTTCCGCGGCCTTGTCCATTCGTGTTCTCCTGGTTCGGGCAATTTCTAATGATGTGGCCCGGTTTTCCACATTTATAACAAACTACATTGGCATAACTTGCTCTGACACTACTTGCTCCGCCATTACTCGTTCCGACACCATTTGTTCCTTTCGTTCTATTAACCCCTGGTCCGTAGACCTCACACTTCACCGCGCTATGACCATTTCTTTTACACTTGATGCAAAATTTGGTGCAGAACCCCGAGTGATACTTTTCACACCTTTGGCATAGCTGCTTCTGATTGTTGTTGTTGTTGCGGTTATTATTGTTGTTGGGATGATTGTTGTAGTTGTTGCTGTTGTTGTTGTTGTTGTTGTTGTTGTTGTTGTTGTTGTTGTTGTTGTTGGGCCGTTTGTTGTAGTTGCGATTGATGTTGCGATTGCTGGGATAATTGTTGCGATTATTGTTGTAATTGCTGTTGTTGTTGTATTGGTGATTCTTATCACCGTTTTCCTCCCACTTTATTTTGACTTGCTTCACATTGGCCTCTTCAGCAGTCTGTTCTTTAATTCTTTCTTCAATCTGGTTCACTAGTTTGTGAGCCATTCTACATGCCTGTTGTATGGAGGTGGGCTCGTGTGAACTTATATCTTCTTGGATTCTTTCCGGTAATCCTTTCACAAACGCGTCGATCTTCTCTTCCTCATCTTCGAATGCTCCCGGACACAATAGGCACAATTCTGTGAATCGTCTTTCGTACGTGGTAATATCAAATCCTTGGGTTCGTAACCCTCTAAGTTCTGTCTTGAGCTTATTGACCTCGGTTCTGGGACGGTACTTCTCGTTCATCAAGTGCTTGAATGCTGACCACGGTAGTGCGTACGCATCGTCTTGTCCCACTTGCTCTAGATAGGTATTCCACCATGTTAACGCAGAACCTGTGAAGGTATGCGTAGCATACTTTACTTTGTCCTCTTCAGTACACTTACTTATGGCAAACACCGATTCGACCTTCTCGGTCCACCGTTTCAATCCGATCGGTCCTTCGGTTCCATCAAATTCCAAAGGTTTGCAGGCAGTGAATTCTTTGTAGGTGCATCCTACACGATTTCCTGTATTGCTAGATCCAAGGTTATTGTTGGTATGTAGCACAGCCTGTACTGCGGCTATGTTTGAAGCTAGAAAAGTACGGAATTCCTCTTCATTCATATTCACGGTGTGTCGAGTAGTCGGTGCCATTTCCTTCAAAATAGTCAAATGGAACAAGTTAATCATATAGAATATTAAGAGTAGTTAATAGTATTTCGTAGCATAATATGAACTCATTTATAAAAGCTTTTTCTTCATATTAGCATTTTATAAGTTTAAATTCGGGTAGTACCTACCCGTTAAGTTCATACTTAGTAGTTAATCTACAATTCAACTACTACAATTCTATATGAAAAACTGATTATAATAATATTTCGCGTTCTAACTTTTATACAATATTTTACAAACTTACAATACCGCTTATTTTACATAAAGCATGAAATATAGCACACAATAACTTTGATACAAGATAGTTGTGAAGATAATTCTAGCTAGTACACAAGTCGTTCAGCAAAGGCAATAAAGACACGTAATTCATACGTCCAGAAACAAGTCATGCATTCTGGTTTTACTAGGACTACTTCCCATCCTTGTTCTTGTGGAACATAACCGTTATGGCCGTTGATAAGACAGCGTGTTGTAACGTCGTCAAAGGGACGAGGGTTACATAATGACCAACAGTCTCGTAATAACCTAAAAACCTCATTTCTTACCCTAATTACCGACTCTGTCACTTGTGGGAACGTTTTGTTTAATAGTTGTAGCCCGATGTTCTTGTTCTCACTTTGGTGAGAAGCGAACATTACTAACCCGTAAGCATAACATGCTTCTTTATGTTGCATGTTAGCCGCTTTTTCTAAATCACGAAGTCCTATATTCGGATATACTGAGTCAAAATAATTTCTTAACCCGTTGCGTAAAATAGCATTTGGGTTCCCCGCAATATATGCGTCAAAGTAAACACATCGTAACTTATGGATTTCCCAATGTGATATCCCCCATCTTTCGAACGAAAGCCTTTTATAAACCAAGGCATTCTTGGAACGTTCTTCGAATGTCTTACAAACTGATCTCGCCTTAAATAGTTGTGCCGAAGAATGCTGACCGACTCTAGACAAGATTTCATCAATCATGCCTCCGGGTAGGTCTCTTAAAATATTGGGTTGTCTATCCATTTTGTGTTTTTATACTGTAAAATAGACAAGAGTTAGATTCATAAAAACAAATACTTATTAATACAAGCAATTTTTACATATATCATAAAGCATAAGCACACTATATTACATATATTACACCACACGAATACAACTATCTTATTCCGACTCGCTTGTTTCTTCTTCTTCGGTTTTGGTTCGTTTTGCCAAGTTTCTAGGGATATATGATGTTCCCCTAATACGAGCCGTAATTTTCCACATTGGTTTAGAAAAACCTGGTGGTTTAGAGGTTCCCAGGTCATTGTTACAACTTAAGGACTTCAGGGGTTGACGATACATATAAAGTTCATTGGGGTTGGAATTAGATTTCTCTATTTTTATGCCCTTTCCCTTATTATTTTCTTTTGCCTTTTTAAATTCAGTTGGGGTAATTTCTATAACATCATCGGAATTCTCGTCGGAATTCGATTCATCGGAGAATTGGTAATCCTCCCAATATTTTGCTTCCTTGGCGGAAACACCATTGACCATAATTAACCTTGGTCGGTTGGTTGAGGATTTTCTTTTACTTAACCGTTTTATTATTTTCCCCACCGGTTCTATTTCTTCATCAGGTTCCTCCTCTTCCGGTTCTGATTCTTCTTCCGGTTCCGACTCTTCTTCCGGTTCCTCTTCGGGAACTTGTGAATCAGTCCACGAATCATTCCAATTTACATTTGACTCTTCATTATTATTAGGTGAGTCAATGGGACTTGTTCTAGAGGTAGACATCTATCACATAATATCAAACGCGTTAAGAGATTAATATATCACATAATATTCACATGTTAAAAATATATAGTTTCCAACAAAATTTGTTAAGCAATCATTTTTCAAGTAAACACGGTCGAAGTCCAGACTCACTAATGCATCCTAACAAACTCGATAAGACACACTAATGCAAAATTCTGGTTCTCTAAGACCAACGCTCGGATACCAACTGAAATGTCCCGTTCTTATTGATTAAAAACGTTCCATATTAATTGATTTCGTTGCGAGGTTTTGACCTCTATATGAGACGTTTTTCAAAGACTGCATTCATTTTTAAAACAAACCATAACCTTTATTTTATAAATGAAGGTTTAAAAAGCTTTACATAGATTATCAAATAATGATAATCTAAAATATCCTGTTTACACACGACCATTACATAATGGTTTACAATACAAATATGTTACATCGAAATCAGTTTTTTGAATGCAGTTTTTACACAATATCATACAAACATGGACTCCAAATCTTGTCCTTATTTTAGTATGCAACAGCGGAAGCTCTTAATATTCACCTGAGAATAAACATGCTTTAAACGTCAACAAAAAATGTTGGTGAGTTATAGGTTTAACCTATATATATGGTTTAACCTATATATATCAAATCGTAACAATAGACCACAAGATTTCATATTTCAATACACATCCCATACATAGAGATAAAAATCATTCATATGGTGAATACCTGGTAACCGACATTAACAAGATGCATAAATATAAGAATATCCCCATCATTTCGGGACACCCTTCGGATATGATATAAATTTCGAAGTACTAAAGCATCCGGTACTTTGGATGGGGTTTGTTAGGCCCAATAGATCTATCTTTAGGATTCGCGTCAATTAGGGTGTCTGTTCCCTAATTCTTAGATTACCAGACTTAATAAAAAGGGGCATATTCGATTTCGATAATTCAACCATAGAATGTAGTTTCACGTACTTGTGTCTATTTTGTAAATCATTTATAAAACCTGCATGTATTCTCATCCTAAAAATATTAGATTTTAAAAGTGGGACTATAACTCACTTTTACAGATTTTTACTTCGTCGGGAAGTAAGACTTAGCCATTGGTTGATTCACGAACCTATAACAATATATACATATATATCAAAGTATGTTTAAAATATATTTACAACACTTTTAATATATTTTGATGTTTTAAGTTTATTAAGTCAGCTGTCCTCGTTAGTAACCTACAACTAGTTGTCCACAGTTAGATGTACAGAAATAAATCGATAAATATTATCTTGAATCAATCAACGACCCAGTGTATACGTATCTCAGTATTGATCACAACTCAAACTATATATATTTTGGAATCAACCTCAACCCTGTATAGCTAACTCCAACATTCACATATAGAGTTTCTATGGTTGTTCCGAAATATATATAGATGTATCGACATGATAGGTCGAAACATTGTATACGTGTCTATGGTATCTTAAGATTACATATATACAATACAAGTTGATTAAGTTATGGTTGGAATAGATTTGTTACCAATTTTTACGTAGCTAAAATGAGAAAAATTATCCAATCTTGTTTTACCCATAACTTCTTCATTTTAAATCCGTTTTGAGTGAATCAAATTGCTATGGTTTCATATTGAACTCTATTTTATGAATCTAAACAGAAAAAGTATAGGTTTATACTCGGAAAAATAAGTTACAAGTTGTTTTTGTAAAGGTAGTCATTTTAGTTGAAAGAACGACGTCTAGATGACCATTTTAGAAAACATACTTCCACTTTGAGTTTAACCATAATTTTTTTATATAGTTTCATGTTCATAATAAAAATCATTTTCTCAGAATAACAACTTTTAAATCAAAGTTTATCATAGTTTTTAATTAACTAACCCAAAACAGCCCGCGGTGTTACTACGACGACGTAAATCCTGTTTTACGGTGTTTTTCGTGTTTCCAGGTTTTAAATTATTAAGTTAGCATATCATATAGATATAGAACATGTGTGTAGTTAATTTTAAAAGTCAAGTTAGAAGGATTAACTTTTGTTTGCGAACAAGTTTAGAATTAACTAAACTATGTTCTAGTGATTACGAGTTTAAACCTTCGAATAAGATAGTTTTATATATATGAATCGAATGATGTTATGAACATCATTACTACCTCAAGTTTAGTAGGTAAACCTACTGGAAGTGACAAGAAATGATCTAGCTTTAAAGGATCTTGGATGGCTTGAAAGTTCTTGAAGTAGGATCATGACACAAAAACAAGTTCAAGTAAGATTTTTACTCGAATTAAGATAGTTTATAGTTATAGAAATTGAATCAAAGTTTGAATATGAATATTACCTTGAATAAGAAAGATAACCTACTGTATATAACAAAGGTTTCTTGATCTTAGATGATTACTTGGAATGGATTAGAAAGCTTGGAAGTAAATTAGTAAACTTGAAGGGATTTTTGAAGTGTTCTTGAAGTGTTCTTCCTATGATGATTATAGCTTGATTCTTGAAGTGATTTTTGATGAAGATGATGATTAATTACTGGAAAAATACGTTCATAATAGTGTGTGTGTGTGTGTTGAGAGAGAATTAGAAAGAGAATTGGAAGTGAAATGGAGTGAATGATGAGTGGTAATTGGTGAGTGGTGAGTGGGGTTAAAAGGAGTTCTAGTTAGTTGACTAGCTCATGGTAGAAGTTAAAATTGATTAGTCATACATGACATAATCAAGAGTGGAATCCCATGCTAGTTCCTATTGGTATATACCCATAGTAAGTACGTTTTGAAGCTGTGTATAATACGGGTAAAAATACGACTAGAATTCTTGATGAAAGAAAAGAATGGGAAAGTAACTGTAACCATTTTCGTTAAGTATGAGTGTTTTGATATATGTCTTGAAGTCTTCCAAAAGTATTTTAATACATCTAAATACACTACATGTATATACATTTTAACTGAGTCGTTCAGTCATCGTTAGTCGTTACATGTAAGTGTTGTTTTGAAACCTTTAAGTTAACGATCTCAATTAATGTTGTTAACCCATTGTTTATTATATCTAATGAGATGTTAAATTATTATATTATCATGATATTATGATATATTAATATATCTTAATATGATATATATACATTTAAATGTCGTTACAACGATAATCGTTACATATATGTCTCGTTTCGAAATCATTAAGTTAGTAGTCTTGTTTATATGTATATAACTCATTGTTAATATACTTATGGAGATACTTACTTATCATAATCTCATGTTAACCATATGTATATCCATATATATATCGTCATGTCGTTTTTACAAGTTTTAACGTTCGTGAATCGCCGATCAACTTGGGTGGTCAGTTGTCTATATGAAACATATTTCAATTAATCAAGTCTTAACAAGTTTGATTGCTTAACATGTTGGAAACATTTAATCATGTAAATATCAATCTCAATTAATATATATATAAACATGGAAAAGTTCGGGTCACTACATTGTGTGTGAATCTTAACTACTCGGTTAATTCATATTACAAATATGCAATAATGTACGTCCTTCGCCCGCAACTTAACCATCGTTAACTACAATCTCTGTCTCAATTCAATAGATTCCAATTCATAATAAATCAAGTATATATTTGATTTTTCTCTTTCATCATCGATGTACCCGAAACTTTTCAGATAACATCATTCGTAGTTTGCGAAGTTCACAAGAATTTAACGAAAACCAACATCACGCCTCAACAAATAACGAAGTATTGATTCATAATTTCAATATTATTGAAGAAATACTTATGTAATCTCTAAATGCCTTCAAGGGATTATTCAATTCTAATTCCAACCGTAAATCGAATGAGTTTAATTTAGTATTAACTCATTAAAATCTATGTTACATCTGAAGAGAATATATACATATATATTTTCATAAAGACTGTAATAAAATTCTTTTGTACAAAATATTAATTGTGAATTTTTTTTTGATGGGTAGGTAATACCCGAGAGATATATATATATTCATAATTAATATATAACATTCTTCGAATTTGATTAAGCAATTTATCAACTATACTTCCTACTTTCACAATAATATACGTTCTTTTATAGAAATCAAAAACAACCATACTCATTCAAACTCAATTACATATTCTGATTTTGAAACCTCAGAATTTAATTCGAGATATAACCGGTACCATCACTTTTAGATTCCTACATCTTTCAAAGCTATACTTTGACTTCAAAACTGTGTTAGAACATTAAATGTATATTAACGATTACAATTTGTGTTCAAACCCTTCGAAAATTTCTGAAGACACTTCAAATAATGAGCAATCGAGATGATGATCCAACCACATATTACCCACATTTATGTACTTAAAAAGCTCTCGAAACCAAAGTCATAATTCAACACAGATCTGTGTCAGATCCTTTGACATTTATTAGCAAAAATAACTTTGCGATTCCTTTTCAAAGTAGCCAATTTTGTCACAGCTCCAGCAAGTCAACTTCGACTTTTCAATCAGACTAACCTTATTATAACCTTGAGATATACACCATCGTTACCGGAGAACCTTTTATATTCCACCACAGTATCAGCAGATGTACCAACAATTTCATTACCCTTTGACTTTAGCCTCTCCTAAAAGTCATTATATTTATTCATTGAAACCCCATCATTTACTCATTCACATCTTGTAACAAGAATTTCCATACGAATCATCGGGAATTAGCAATCAGTATTTTGAAATCTCGCAGCATGTCTACGCCAACAGTTATATGTGTATATATAACATCTATCTTCTGGACTTAATATGAATGTGAAGTTTCTGAAAAACACTCTGAACTACGAATTGGTTCTCCGAAAATGGAAAAATGCTGAAAAAGCAGCAAAAACTATAAACGACTTTAACAGTAAGATTTTGATGATAATGAATAAGTGTGCTAGCAAAGCGCAGAAAAAGAGAAGTCTTGGAACTGGAAACCAGATTGAGCAAAGTATGAAGGAGGCTGTGGACAAATCACAAAGACTGAACCTGACTTCAAAGAATCCAAATGATTCAGTATCTGCTGAAGACATTAACGAATACCTTGCTCCTAACTCTAAACCCCTGCGGACAATATTCTTCATCATCCTCTGATATTAGAAATTCTAAGATATCATCGTATCTTTCATCATAAATATCCTCTATATTTCTGAAGATATTTTCTTAATTATTCTTATCTGAAATCATTTACCTCTTCGCGCTATCTGTATTACATCATAAGAGAAACTATTTTAGTTTCTAAATTCTGAAACATTTGAGTTTAAAATTGAAATATTTTTTGAAGTAGTGTTGGGAGCTGAAGCATGAGTTAGTATAATATAATGACACTTGATCAAGGTGATTATATTATAGTAAGTCATGCTGAGTTTCTAAATGGAATGTAATGATTCACAGTTCATAACATCATCATGTGCCATGTTATACGACTCTTGTATTATATTTAACCTCTAAAATATCAAGAAAATATTTCTTGATGATTCGGCTTTTTCCGAGGTATTCTGGTAATTTGACAAGTCAAGATCGTGCCATTACAATTTCCTTCCTAGAACATTAACAATGTTCATTCCGAAATTCATATCTGCGAATTCTGGACCAGTACAAGTGATACTTAATCGCAAGAAGAAGAAACGAAAGGACAAATCTCCGAAACAGAAATTGGGGTATAAATCGCAGCAAATAAAAGAAAGCATTAACTGGAGATGACAATGATTATGGGAGATAGAAGCAGGGACATTGAAATATAAGAGAAAATATAAAACCCAACAACTACCCAGAAATTATAAACCATATATATCAATACATATAGCAATATAAAGGCACGGGAGAACTAAAAACACTATAAAACCAAGTGTATAATAGAAGTAAATAGATTCTTCCGGCGGTAGATGAAAAAGAAGAATGACCGATATGAAGGTTAGGAATATATCAAGAAGCAGAATTGGATGGAGCATATTGATGAATGCTTTAAAGTATGAGTTAGAAATAATGGAAGTTGTGAGTTAAAAGGAAACGAAGGAAGTGGATTTATAGTAAAATATCCGACAAAGAAATCAAAACAGATAATCGCATTTAAAGCAGGTCCTAATTCCCTTGATTATCGAAAAATCAAATCCTATTAAGAAGATTTTTTTTTTTCAAATCTCTTGAACTTGGAAATCAATCATATCTACGTCAAAAGATATGACGAATCTATACCTACTCATTTCACTCTTTTGGTGATAGCTTCACTCGTACTTTTCATAAAATCAAAAGGTTTTATCCATATTACTCAATGATGATAAAACCCTAATTTTCAGCTTATATACGTCATGAAAACATACTTATTGTCAGCCATGATCATCCCAATCAAATTTTGGGACGAAATTTCTTTAACGGGTAGGTACTGTGACGACCCGGGAATTTCTGACCAAATTTAAACTTTAATCTTTATATGTTTCTGACATGATAAGTAAAGTTTGTTAAGTTGAATCTCAAGAATTTTAAACTGTGTCCATACATTCATTTAAACCTCTACCAATTCCAATGATTCACGAACCATTATATGAATGGATTTGATTATATATGTATATGTATATATATATATATATATATATATATATATATATATATATATATATATTATAACTTAAAAATATTAACAAAGTATTGGACGTATAATACTTTACATGAACTTAATTGTTTTAAAATATATTTAAAATAATTATCGACGGAATTAAAAGATAATATCAAATGATTGAATTATAAAATACATTGAATTATGGCTACGAGTCCCTATTAGGAGGTCCACTTTAATTTAGAAAACCTTTCCTTTTTAACCATATTCGGAAAATGGTAAAGCGATTTTACAAATAAGAACAAAATGTCAACTAACGAGAACTAGACAATGGTTAGTGAAGATTCTTATTTGATTCTAAATTCATACTTTACAACATTTTTTCCTCGTGATATTAATAAGATAATTATTATGATTATCATTTTAAAGTTGGAATGTGGAATATAAATAACTTAGACATTGGATATCGACATTTTACATTAAGGTGATTTTGTACGTTTATCTAATCTTTAGACTTTATATCACGTTGCACCAACAACCGTTAAGAACTTGAAACCTATGAAAAATATATTTAATTTTATGTCTCTAAAATGTTTTACGATATAAGAACCTCTACTAATATAACTTTTTAGTAAAATGATTCTTAAAAATACTTTGCTTTGAAAAATAAAGTTTTCATATTTATCTAATATTGTTTCAAACGTACAAAAACAATTTTTAAAGAACTTTATTAGTGAAACGTTTTATAAGATAAATTGTTCATAAGTTTTAAGAAACTTAATTAAAGCTTTATATCATAAATTATATATATATATATATATATATATATATATATATATATATATATATATATATATATATATATTATTTCAAAAACGTAAAACGTGATACGACATAATATTTTCTATTACTTAAACGTTTTGAACTTTGAAATAAAACTAGATAGATATTGCAATTATGTATAAGATATATAAAATTATATTCTTAAGTAAGAATATATATATATATATTTTACAAATGCGTTAATGTATAAATTAAATAAAAAACGTTTTGATATTATTAAACGTATTTTAGTAAAAAAAGAGACTCTGATTTATAAAATCAAATGACCACAACACTAGAATGATTAGGTTACACTTGGAATGGGTTAGTTATTCATTAACTTAAGTCTATTTATTAATAAGGGTACACGTCGCGTAACGTAAAAGGCTAGTTTTCTAAGTGTACGAAAAGTCATTTGAGAAATCGGAACTGAGTCATGAGTCGAGTGACAACGTCCATGTAATTTGGGTAAAAATTAAATTTTTAGCATATACGTAAATATAATATAGTATATAAATAATTATATAAATTAAATAATTAATTATATATAATAATAATTAAGAGTGTCGACAGAGTAAAACAATGGATGTCAGCTGTCTTGGGGGCTCATGCGATCGCATGGCTTCCCCATACATATCCCATGCGATCGCATGAGGATAGATGTCAGGAGAAGTCTTTAAATTCGATCGGTTTTGAGTCAGTTTACACACACATATCACATATCTATCTATATTACTCCGTATATATTTATATTTAAATTATATTATTATTATTATTATTATTATTATTATTATTATTATTATTATTATTATTATTATTATTGTTAGGAGTATTAGGTATTATTATTATTATTAGTATTTATACATAAAGTACTACGACAATGGGTACGCGCGATTTATTGCAACATGGGTTTTACGAGTGGGATAGGACTAAGGAAATTATGGGTTATAGCTATGGAGGTGAAGGGTATGGTTCATGGGTATGCTCGTGAGGTCAATCTAGTGTTTATCATCTCCGTTGCATCTACATACCTTTCCTGCAATATTGAATCTTAATATTGATACGTGAGTTCTCATAATTTAACTTTTACATACTAATAGTGCATCCCTGACTAGTGCTCGAGAATATAGAATTATGCATGTTTGTACTTTTGATATTGCCTTTAGTTAGGTTATGTTGAATCCTGAATTAGTTATATATGTGGTTGAGATAAGGTATAAGATATGCATGTCGTTGGAAAGCTAGCGAAAAATTAAGAACTTTTCCATTAGATATCGAATGGTTTCGATGAACGGATTTGAAGTTATAGTCAATCGAATTTTTGTATTATTATTAAAAAAGATTATTATTATCGTCGTTATTATCGTCGTTCTAGTTTTATCTTATTATTATTATTATTATTATTATTATTATTATTATTATTATTATTATTATTATTATTATTATTATTATTATCTTTATCAATAAAAGGTTTTATCATTAAAAATTATTATTTTTACGTTATTATCGTTAAAGTTATAAGTAGTATTATTATTATTATCTAATTATTATTATTATTATTATATTATTATTATTATTATTATTATTTTCATTATTATTATCATTATTAATATATATATATATATATATATATATATATATATATATATATATATATATATATATATATATATATATATATATATATCATTATTTAAAAATGGTTATTGTTATTGTTATTATTATTATTATATTATTATTAAAATAATTATTTGTATTATCGTTAATAATGTCATAGTAATTATCATTATTAGTATTATTGTAATTAAAACTAATATTAGTAACACCTAATTATTTTGATTACTATTATTATCATTATTATGAACACGATATAAAAGACGGTTAAAAACTATTAAACGAAATGATTAAGAAATAATGAGTAAGAGTATATGATGAAATTAAAATATTATAAGATATTGATTTAGATAAAATTATCATTTTTATTATTATTAAAAGTATCGTTAGTTTTAAAACTCTCATTTTAACAAAAATTATCATTTTAATAGAAATGTCATTGTTACTATAAAATATTGATGTTTGAGCAGAGGGGTACGAAATACTATTAAATTTTACAAGAAAATACTATTAAATACGATACAATTTTACACAAGATATTTATTTATTTAGAGAATGGATACACTTAAACCTTGCTACAACACTTATAGGCAGTGTACCTAATCGTACAGTAGTGTAGTTTTTAGTAAGTCCGGTTCGTTCCACAGGGAAAATCTTTAAGCAAAGCTTAACGCTATATTAGTTTACTTTTATAAAAATACATATATATATATATATAAGTAATATTATTATTATAAAGGGGAGTTTTTACCGTTTAATGACCGGTTTGTCGATTTTAAAACTTTAGTCGCAGTTAAAACCAAATGTAAAATAATAAATAAAAGACTTAATTTAAAGCGTAAAGTAAATAATGATAATGAAATTACGATTAATAAAAATGCGATAAAATAAACTTGCGATAATTAAAAAAGTACGATAATTAAAAGTGCAATTAAATACAATAACAATAAAAATGAGATAATTAGAAGTGCAATTAAATATAAAATAAAGGAAATTAAATATGAAATAAAATAATTATGCTTATTTAAACTTCCGTAATCATGATGGTTGACGTGTTGATTTTAGTTTTATGCCCATGGGTAAATTGTCCTTTGTCCTGGATTATTTAATATGTCCGTCTGGTTTTTGTCCATAACAGTCCATCAGTCATAAATATAAAGTGCGAGTGTCCTCATCAAATTATCCTTATACCCGAAGTTAAATATTCCAACTAATTGGGGACTTAAACTGTAACAAGATTTTAATACTTTGTTTAATAATTACACCAGGATGTCGACTGAGTGTAACCCAAGGTTTTAATATTTTGTTATCAATTATACCAAGTGTCCTTGTACATAATTTCACCCCTGTTTTAATTATTCTAGTGGCTATTAATCCATTCCCGTGTCCGGTTAAATGAACGATTATTCGTACATATAAATACCCCGCCTATCGTGTCCGATCGAGTGTATATGGTAATTTATAGGGACGCCCAATTGTAAATCTTTATATTAACATTAACAAACTATCATTTAGTTAAACAAATATAAAGCCCATTAATAGCCCATAGTCTAATTTCCACAAGTGTCGTTCCTTTGTCCAAACCCCAATTATGGTACAAAGCCCAATTACCCAATTTTAGTAATTAGCCCAACATCATGATTACTTCGTTTTAAATAAGCATAATAATAACTTAGCTACGAGACATTAAATTAAAAAGGTTGAACATAACTTACAATGATTAAAAATAGCGTAGCGTTACACGGACAGAATTTCGACTTACACCCTTACAATATTCGCTAACATACCCTTATTATTAGGATTAAAATTAAAATTAAAATTAAAATTAAAATATAAATATAAATATTTACGTATAGATATAGAGAGGATGGATATATATTTTGTTTTTGCGATCAGAATTCGTTTGCTTTTATAGGGAGTTTCAGAATTTGGGCCTCCGCGACTCGCGGCCCTTTTTGCCTTCAAACTCCGCGAGTCGCGGAGTTTGTAAATACAGCTCACTCCAATTTGGAGTCTTTCTTGCCGACGGATTATTATTATTTATATAATATATAAATAATTATAAGAATTATTTAAATATTATATTATATTTATGTGCATAGTTGACTTGTAATTTTTAGTCCGTTGCGTCGAGCGTTGAGAGTTGACTCTGGTCCCGGTTCCGGATTTTCGAACGTCCTTGCGTACAATTTAATATCTTGTACTTTGCATTTTGAATCTTGTACTCTTGTAATTTCGAGACGTTTCTTATCAATAATTGGAGCCTCTTTGATTGTCTTTTGTACTTTTGAGCTTTTTGGTCGTTTGCGTCTTCAATTCGTCGAATCTGTCTTTTGTCTTCACCTTTTATTATTTAAATGAATATCACTTGTAAATAGAACAATTGAAACTAAAAGCTTGTCTTTCTTGAGGAATAATGCTATGAAATATATGTTCGTTTTTAGCATTATCAAATATTCCCACACTTAAGCGTTGCTTGTCCTCAAGCAATATCGTCTTGAAATACTAGAATCACTTCTTTATTCTTCACACTTTGTACATCAGTGATTTCTATACGGCGGTATAAACAATGGTAGTAACGATATGGTTTACAGTCCCACATGACTATAAAAATTTAGATCCATTAAGGAAATTGGATCTTTATGAAAACATTTGATCTTTTGAAAATTAAATCTAGCTTTTACCCTAGATAAGTTTTCCGGAATAACCCTTTACTGGTGTTTGCAAAATATTTTTGTGGGTTTGGTGGGTTTCAGATTTGAAAATTTTAGCTCAAAACTTGCGGTTTTGTGTCACCCACTTGCTAACCTTGTATTTGGAAAGCAACACGTCCAGTTTACTTGTCCCGTATATTACCTTTCGGTAAACTACCGTCCGGTTGTAAAGGAAAGCGTTGAACAAGCAACTGTTAAGGCAATGTCCCCTGACATGCTTTTAATTATGGTCTATAACGTGTCGGATGCAATTACTATCCTTGGTAGAAGCAATAGTAAAGCTCACGCTTATGATTTTTCGGTCTGGCACAAGGTCCTGTCTTTGACCACTATGCAACCACCGTTCTTACGGTTGACACCCGATTTAGTTCAGGTGACCTAATGAATTCCAGGTGAATTCCTAGGATTTTACGTTCAATGGTAATGAACGCATTGAAAATAGGATTTTCAGAAAACAAATCGGTTTGTAATTTTGATCAAAATATTTTCTCGTTCAAGCTTGAGTTTAGATATTATTGAATTCCATGAGTTTGAATTCTCAATCTTTAAGGTCAATCTCAAGGATTGAGTAATATCAGTCTTAAAAGCTGATTTTTAATCTTTAAGGAGATTATCCTTTATGGGGATCTGATTCATTAGTCTTATCCAGGTAATTTGCATGGTACCCCCCCATTGTACGAGATAAATCCTTCTCATGGTTAGGATAAATCTGACCACTTGGCGACCCTGTTTAATGCTGAGGTCCGTGGATTTCCTGCTGATTTTAATGATGACTTTTCTAAATTTTTCGTCAACCTACAGCTGGTCTAGACGACAACTTCATGACCTAAATCAAGAAGCGCGTTTCTTTTTCGGAAGACTTTACTTCCTTTTAATGATGGAATTGATTCATCGTGTAGATCCATCTCTTCTTTTCTTTCATCGGGTAAAACAGTTTAGTTTAGTCCAAAGCAAAAGTATTTTCAGTTATTTGTACAAAAATATGTGACATATGTTTTGAATAACTTGGTAATTTTTCCCACACTTGGCTTTTATTTTCCTTTTTATTGTCCTCTATTCCATTTTAAATGAATTTTAACATTTTGGTTTGTTTCTCAATTTATGTCCTTTCTGGAGTAACAATAATTTCGGTGTTAAAACCTAGTTTTATCGTTCATAAATATGTATAAACATGATTTTGAGTTCATTTAATTGAAAATTTTGAAAAATTTTACTAGAATTGGGTAGTCAGTATATAAGACTAGGGCTGTTCTTTATTATCAGAGAGCACTAGATTCCGAAAGAATTTAACCCCTTCCCACACTTAAGATCTTGCAATGCCCTCATTTGCAAGAAATCAGTAACAATTTAAATTATTGAGGGTGATTTGTGTGAAAATGATTAAATTTTACCAAAGTTTCTAATTATATTGGCGTTTGTTTGCTGAATGATAAATGGTGCACATCATTTGTTCATTCCGTCTTGTTGTTATTTCACATATATTTTTCATCTTGTCGTCAAAATTAGTTGCTTTTGCTGAACTTAATGCCAGTCTTTGAAAATGCGTTGTTTTACCCTGTTGTGTACATAAGATAAACTGCAAACATATATACATATTTTTGAAGTTTGGTATATTACCCCACATTCAAAAATTATTAAAATCTAAGAATAAAAGTTAGAAAATTATAAAAACTATTACAATATTAAATAAGTATTAAACGTATCAACATTACAAATTACAAAATAAATAAAACTAAGTAGACTAGGGATGATACTGATACCAATAGGGGTTCCAAGCATAACCATAGGTGCTATAGAATGCTTCGGCTGGGTTATATGTAGGATACGGTGGTTGCATCTCTATAGACCAGGGAGGGAATATGGGTTTTGGAGTAGGAATATAGTTTCTACCTATATGTTGGCAATGAGCTATGATTTGGTTTTGATGAACTTGCCAATCTTCAAATGCTCTCTGTCTAGCATTTTCGTACTCCTGTGAAGCTATAAACCTTTGCATTTCTTGCATTTCATTTCCCCCTCCTACATTACCTTGCTGTTGGTTTCTCTCAACCTGTGGATGTCTACCATGGTATCGTACTGTGGCGTTATTTCGCCTCTTCAAAACTTTCGCACCATGGTATACATTTAAACCTATTGTATCGCGGGTTTCTGGTTCTTCGACTAATAATCCCCCCCGACTTATATCCACACCGAGATATTCAGCAATCAAAGTAATAAATATACCACCTCCTATTATGCTATGCGGTCTCATCCCCCTAACCATAGCTGATAAATAATAACCCACACAATAAGGTATACTTACAGCGCTTTGTGGGTCTCGAATACACATATGGTAAAACAAATCCTGTTCATTTACCTTTTCCTTGTTCTTACCTCTTTGTGTAATCGAATTTGCTAAAAACCTATGAATTACTCTTAATTCAGCTCTATCTATATCCAAATAAGAGTAATTTCCCCCTTTGAATCGGTGATGGCTTGTCATTTAACTCCATACACCATGTGTATCAAAATTTTCATCTATCTTTCTACCATTTAGTATCAACCCTCTACAATCGGCAGATGCTAACTCCTCAGGCGTATATATACGTAAATCCTGAGCCATGTCTAGTAAAGACATGTGGCGCATCGAACCTCCTAACAAAAATCTAATAAAAGATCGATCGGTTAAACTAGCTACCCGATCATTTAATTCTATACTACACAACAATTCTTCACACCATACTTTATATACAGGTCTACGCATGGTGAATAAACGTACCCAGTCGTTAAAAGTAGAATTACCATACCTCTGTGCAAGTAATTCCCTAATTGGCTCCGCCAATTCTACAGCTTCTAATGGTCCCCATTCTATGACCCTAGGTACCTCAACAACTTTAGAATGAAGAGTATGCAAACCCCTTTGGTATTTTGGATAATCTATCCAAAGTCTGTCAAATCTCAGGTTCGGGTGCAAATCTTCTAAGTGCATATCAGAAAATGTCATGACTGGATGATATATATCTTGCTTGTAGTAGTTATCCACCTCCTGTTGTTCCGCATTCCCAGCAGGAGCATTGCGAGCTTGGGATGAAGATTCACCCCTTTCAGTCGTTTTTCTTGAGTAATTCCTTGATAGCATCCTTCTCAACATGATTTTAGTAAAAGATTTGATGATTAACGGTTAAAAATTGTGATTTTGGGGGTGTTTTTTCAGATTTTTGCGGAGTATTTTCGTAGTATTTTTCTTGTTTGAGGTGTGCAACTGAGCTGTTCCAGCTCCTTTTATTTTTTTCTGTAATTCGGTCCCTCCGCGAGTCGCGGGGTTTTTACCCTTCAAACTCTGCAAGTCACGGAGTTTTTTTTTTTTTTTTTATAACATCTTATACTAATTAAAACAATTAAGTAATTAATTTTAAAATTTTGTTTCCCTTGTTATTTAGGACGAGGTCGTTTCGGATCGATGTCCTAGTCCGTCCTTCGACAAAATTTTAAAATTTGTCATTCTGTAGCGATTGTTTTAAAAGCTAAGATTTTTGGGTTTTTTAATGTTTTTGGCATACTTTAATTCAATAAGATTAAAAATAATGATAATAAAAGTTCTCGTCCCTCCCTCGGGTAAAGCAATTTCGGTTCAACGACCTAGTCTTCAACTTACGACGAATTTTAAAAATCATATTTTTAACTTAATGAGATAAATTAAATTTTTGTTTTTAAATTCACACAATTTAAATATAAAATTCAAAATTAATATTAAAAATTCACACCAAACTTAAAATTTGAAATGCATAAAATTAAAAATTCATATTTTAAAAATTAAAAATTCACACCAAACTTAATTTAAAAATTCATATTATAAATTCACACCAATCTTATATTAATTTTTCAAATATTTACAATTTTAAAAATATTGTTTTTACAAAGTTTACAATATTAATTTAAGATTTAAATATTAATTTTAAAAACATGGTAAAAATAAAATTAAAAATCTTTTTGGCTTTTTATCCCACTTTAATCAATCAAATATTATCAAAAATATGCGCCCCTCTTTTCGGTAAAGTAATTTCGGTTCCAAGACCTAATTTAACTCATGACGAATTTTTGAAATATTTTGGGTTGATTGATTAAAGATATTTATACCTTAAGAATAAACGTTAAATTTCGCAGTGATGTAATAAAATTTTGAATGATATCAATAATTTCGGTCGCCAAACCTAATTTTATTCAATACCAATTTAATACTTTATAGCGAACAAATTAGCGTTTATTATCAAAAGGTTAAAAATAAAAATAAAAAAAAATAAAAACTGTACAGACATACCTTTGAAATAGATTTCTTAGTTATACGATCTATCCCATTCATAAGATAGCCGGTTTAATTGGTTTTCCATGGCTACATAGGCGTAACCACGAGCATTCGGTGTTTTTTCTTCTAAACATACGAACGGTCCGTCTCTGCATAAAGTAACAAATTCGGTATTTGAATAGGTTTGATTATTTGAACATTTACCTCCATGTGACCATTTTCCGCATTTGTGACATCTTTCTAGGTGTCATGCTCTTCTTTTCGCTGCGGATTTTGATTTTCCTTTACCAAATTGTAACTTATTATCTTCGCATCTGGATTCTTTTCTAACTCCGTCCATTCTTTCTCTGATTACTGATACTATTTCACTCGGAAGTGTGTCATTATTACGTTTAGTGATTAAAGCGTGTAGCATTAGACCATGGTTTAGTTCACAGGCAGTCTTCATTTTGTAAAAACCTAAAAAAATAAAAATTCAGAATGGGGGGAGAAGACTAGTTCTTTAGGGTCTGCTAGGGAAAGACCATTCGGGTTCCATTTTCGAGAACTACACGAAAACAGACAATCTAACTCTAACAGAAATACATATTATCCTTTAAAGACTTGATTCTCCCCACACTTAGTTAGCTGTGGTGTCGAAATTGTGATTAACTTCGTTGTCGACTTCCATTGGACCATGTATGTAATGTTTAACTCTGTGACCATTAACTTTAAATTCAATCCCATTTGAATTTATCAATTCTACTGTTCCGTATGGGAAAAATCTTTTGACTATGAATGGTCCAGACCATCTTGATTTCAATTTTCCAGGAAATAGCTTGAATCGTGAATTGAAAAGAAGAACTCTGTCTCCTTCTTTAAATTCTTTTGAACTTCTGATTCTTTTATCATGCCATTTCTTCGTTCTTTCTTTATAGATTAACGAATTTTCGTATGCTTCATGTCTTAATTCTTCTAATTCGTTTAGTTGACTTAATCGTAGATGTCCGGCTTCATGTAAATCAAGATTACATGTCTTCAAAGCCCAAAATGCTTTGTGTTCAATTTCTACTGGAAGATGACATGCTTTTCCATAAACAAGTCTAAAAGGTGTGGTTCCAATTGGAGTTTTGTAGGCTGTTCTAAAAGCCCAGAGTGCATCCTCCAATTTAATGGACCATTCCTTCGGATTTGATCCTACGGTTTTCTCTAGAATACGTTTTAAAGCTCGGTTGGTATTTTCAACTTGTCCACTTGTTTGTGGATGATATGCGGTGGAGATTTTATGAGTTACTCCATATCTTTTAAGAACTTTCTCAAGTTGATTATTACAAAAATGAGTACCCCGATCACTTATTAAAGCTTTCGGTGTTCCAAACCTTGCAAAAAGACGTTTTAAAAAGTTGACTACAACTCGTGCATCGTTAGTTGGGAGAGCTTGTGCTTCCGCCCATTTAGATACATAATCAATGGCTGCGAGTATATATAGATTATTATGAGATTTTGGAAATGGACCCATAAAGTCAATACCCCAAATGTCAAATACTTCACATACTTGTATGACATTTTGTGGCATTTCATCACGTTGAGTTATTTTTCCGGCCCTTTGACAAGCATCACAGTATTTGCAAAGAAGGTGTGCGTCTTTGTAAATTGTAGGCCAATAGAATCCAGCATCATAAACTTTTCTTGCTGTTAGTTGAGGCCCATAATGCCCTCCTGTTGGTCCTGTGTGACAATGGTTTAATATTTTACTGGCTTCATCTCCGAATACACATCGGCGTATTATTCCATCGGGACAACTTTTAAACAAATGTGGATCTTCCCAAAAATAGTGTTTTATATCACTGAAGAATTTCTTTCGTCTTTGGTACGATAATCCTTTTTCAAGGAATCCACAAACTAAGTAGTTTGCATAGTCTGCAAACCATGGAATTTCTTTATGATCTATCTTCAATAGATATTCATCACGAAAGTTGTCTTGTATGGCCGATTCATTTAGAACTTCTAATTCGGGATTTTCAAGACGAGAAAGATGATCAGCGGCGAGATTTTCTGCTCCTCTTTTATCTCGGATTTCAATATCAAACTCTTGTAAGAGTAAGATCCAACGGATTAATCTTGGTTTAGCATCTTGTTTTGAAAATAGGTATCTAAGAGCAGAATGGTCGGTATAGACCACCGTTTTTGCTAGAACGAGATATGATCGAAATTTGTCAAAAGCAAAGACAATAGCAAGGAGTTCTTTTTCAGTAGTTGTATAGTTCGTTTGTGCTCCTTGTAACGTCTTACTAGCATAATATATAGGTTGAAATCATTTTTCAATCCTTTGTCCTAAAACGGCTCCCATTGCAAAATCACTTGCATCGCACATTAGTTCAAATGGTAGATTCCAATTTGGTGTTATCATGATTGGCGCATTAGTGAGTTTCTCTTTAAGAATATTAAAAGATTTGATACACTCATCTGAAAAGATGAATGGAGCATCCTTTTCTAGGAGTTTATTCATAGGAGTGGCAATTTTAGAAAAATCTTTTATGAAACGTCGGTAAAAACCGGCATGCCCTAGAAAACTCCTAACTCCTCTAACATTGGTGGGATTTGGAAGTTTAGCAATTACATCTACTTTAGCTCTATCCACTTCAATTCCTTCTTTTGAAATTTTATGTCCAAGAACGATGCCTTCTTTAACCATGAAATGGCATTTCTCCCAATTAAGTACTAGATTTGATTGTTCGCATCTAATAAGCATTCGTTCAAGATTAGCTAGACATGTTTCAAATGTATCACCGAAGACCGAAAAGTCATCCATGAAAACTTCCATGCATTCTTCTATCATGTCATGAAAAATCACCATCATACACCTTTGAAAGGTTGCAGGGGCGTTGCAAAGTCCAAATGGCATGCGTTTGTAAGCAAAAGTACCATAAGGGCACGTGAATGTGGTTTTCTCTTGATCTTCGGGTGCTATTGGAATTTGAAAATATCCGGAAAATCCATCTAGAAAACAATAGTAACTATTTCCGGCTAATCTTTCCAACATTTGATCTATGAAAGGTAAGGGAAAGTGATCTTTTCTGGTGGCGTCATTTAATTTTATATAATCAATACATACACGCCATCCTGTTACAGTCCTAGTAGGAATAAGCTCATTTTTCTCATTTGTAATGACAGTCATGCCATCCTTCTTAGGTACGCATTGAACTGGGCTTACACATGGACTATCAGAAATTGGATAAATTAAACCTGCATCTAGCAGTTTAATAATCTCTTTCTTAACTACATCTTGCATATTAGGATTTAGTCTTCGTTGGCATTGTACATACGTTTTATGACCTTCTTCCATAAGGATTTTATGTGTGCAATACGAAGGACTTATTCCTTTAATATCATGAATCTTCCATGCAATGGCTGGTTTATGAGCTTTCAACACAGAAATGAGTTGTGATTTCTCATTTTCAGTAAGAGAAGACGATTTTATTACAGGTAATTCAGATTCACCATGTAAATAAGCGTATTCCAAATGGTTTGGAAGTGGCTTTAACTCTAATTTCGGTGGTTCTTCTATCGATGATTTGTATCAATATCTGTCTTCTTCTTTTAGCATTTGAATTTCTTCTATTGTTGGTTCATATCCATTAGCTATAAGTGTAGCTAACATTTCAGCTTCATCAATTGGTTCATTACCTTCTCCTAAAGAACATTCTCATGTTCCTTGTAATTCTGGAAATTCTTCTAATAATTCTGCATGTGCATCTATAGTTTGAATATAATAACATGTATCATCTGCAGATTGTGGTTGTTGCATTGCTCTATCAACTGAAAAGGTAACACTCTCGTCCTCTATACTTAGGATCAATTTCTTACCGAACACGTCTATCATTGCTTTAGCCGTGTTTAAGAATGGTCTTTCTAATATGAGAGGAACTTGAGAATCTTCTTCCATGTCCAAAACAAAAAAATCTACTGGAAATACTAAAGTACCAACTTTAACTAGCATGTTCTCCATTATCCCTCTAGGATATTTTATTGATCTATCGGCTAGTTGTATGCTTATTCTAGTTGGTTTCAATTCTCCAAGGTCTAGTTTAGCGTATAGTGAATACGGCATTAAATTTATACTAGCACATAAGTCTGCCAATGCTTCTATTGAACTAAGACTACCCAGAAAACATGGAATTGTGAAACTTCCTGGATCAGATAGTTTTTCTGGTATCTTATTCAACAGCACTGCTGAACAATTAGCATTCATAGTAACAGCCGAGAGTTCTTCCATTTTCTTTCTATTTGAGATTAGATCTTTCAAGAATTTAGCATATCTAGGCATTCCTGAAATCACATCAATGAAAGGAAGATTTACATTTATCTGTTTAAACATATCCAAGAATTTGGATTGCTCGGCTTCAAGTTTCTCTTTCTTCATTTTACTCGGGTAAGGAAGTGGTGGTTGGTATGGTTTAACATAAGGTTTAGCCTTAACTGTGTTATCTTCATTAACCTTTTCACCTACCGGTTCTTTTTCCTTATCTTGATCAGGTTGTGGTTCTTGTGGAGTAGGAATAGCTTCATAAGAAGTTACAGGTATTTCAGGTGGTTTGAGTGTTGTACCACTTCTTGTGGTAATAGCTTTAGCTGTTTCATTCCGGGGGTTAGCATTTGTATCACTAGGTAGACTTCCCGGTTTTCTTTCACCTATTAACCTTGCTAGGTTACTTACTTCTTGTTCCAGATTTTGAATAGAAGCTTGTTGATTTCTAAATGCTTGAGCATTTTGTTCATTGGTTTGTTTCTGAGATGTGAAAAACTGCGTTTGAGTTTCAACTAGCTTCGTCATCATATCTTCTAAATTTGGCTTTTTATCATCGGTTTGTTGTGGTGGTTTATTTTGAAAATTAGGTTTTTGCTGATTGTAAGTATTATTGGATACTTGTTGATTGTTAGGACCTTGTTGGTTGTTGTATGAAATATTTCGGTTATAATTCTGGTTTTGATTGTAAATAGGTCTTGGCGGTTGATAATTATTCTGATAATTATTTACAGGCCTTTGGTTTATGTATGAAATATTCTCTCTTTGTTCCATTGTTAATTCAATACTGAGACAATCTTTTGTCAAATGTGGTCCTCCACACTGCTCACAACTAATTCGTATTGAGTGAATATCTTTAGTCATCTTTTCCATTCGTCTCTCGACAGCATCTATCTTTACGGAAATGGAATCTAAGTCATGGCTAGAATCGGCTCTAGCTGCTTTAGATGATCTAACGATATCTTTTTCTTGGTGCCACTCATGTGAGTGGGAAGCAGTGTTATCAATAATTTTGTAAGCATCAGTTTCGGTTTTCTTCATAATAGAACCACCAGCTGCTATATCTATGTCTTTCCTTGTAGTGATGTCGCATCCTTGGTAGAATATTTGTACTATTTGACAGGTGTCTAAACCATGTTGCGGACATCCTCTTAATAACTTTCCAAATCTAGTCCACGCCTCGTATAGAGTTTCATTCGGCTTCTGTGTAAACGTAACAATTTCTGCTTGAAGTCTTACGGCTTTAGATGCAGGAAAGAATTGTTTAAGAAATTTTTCAACTAAAACATCCCATGTATCAATCGCCCCTTCAGGTAACGATTCCAACCAATCTTTGGCTTCTCCCTTTAAAGTCCAGGGAAATAACATGAGATATATCTGTTCATCCTCCACTTCTTTTATTTTAAATAGTGTGCAGATCCTATTAAAGGTACGTAGATGTTAATTTGGATCTTCCTTCGGTGCACCACTAAATTGGCATTGATTAGTCACCATGTGTAGAATTTGTCCTTTGATTTCATAATCTGGCGCATTAATGTCTGGATGAGTAATTGCGTGACCTTGGCCAGTGCGTTTAGCTCTCATTCGGTCTTCCATACTTAATGGTTCCAGATTCTCCATAATTGAATTTGTTGAATCGGAATCACTAGAGGATTCTGATTTAATGGTTCGTTCCTCAACAATCTCTGTTTGAATGATTGGTGGTTCCGGAGGAAAGTTTAGTGGTTCAGGATCTATGAATCGTTCCTGAATATTCTCCGGATTCTCAATTGTGAGGTCGGGTTCAAAAAATGGATTATCGGAAATTTGAACTGGAGTACTTGGTCGACTGGATGACGATTCTAAAGAAAAATCAACGGTGGTAATATTTGCTAAATGTCTTGATCTAGTTACAGGTGGTGAACGTACAAAAGGTGGTGAACGTCTTGCTCGGTGCATTCACTGAATATCCTATTAGTTTTTAAAAGGAAAGAAAAATTATAATAAGTTATCCAATCAATAGACTTTTCTGATTTTGCCCACGTTTCGAATAGCCAAAAGATGCAGCAGGGGGGCAGGATTCGTTTGGTCTCAATATAATTGGGGACTGTTTGGCTCCAATAACCCGGTCCACATACAAATCCAACTATTACTACGAACCAGAAAATTTTGATGTCTATCAATTTAACCACTTAAAATAAATTTTCGTAATTTTAAGAAATTTAGATAAGAAGTAGAATAAAAATCTATGTCCTAAAACTAGAATAGCAAGAAATAAGAAAGAAAAAGAGCGCGTCGGAAAAAGGTCGAAAAAGAAAAATGGTTGAAAAATAAAAGGTGACGGAAAAATAAAAGAAACTTATAACACTTAAAAACACTTGACTAACCTAACCTTATTACTACAACTAACATAAAATTATAATCGCAAATTGAGATTACTAATTGGAATGATAATTGATACATAGGTAAAAGTCGTCTAAAAATATTAAAGCTTACAGGAAAAACTAAATCCCAAATGGAAATAACTTAAAAAGAAACTAAAACTTAAAAAGGCGTCGCAAAATTCTAAAACACCTAAATCTTAGTCTAAAGAAAAAGCACTTAAGGAATTCTACGGCAAAGCCTAAAAATCTAGAAGTAAAAATAACTATGGCAAAAACTAAGTTTAAAACTAAATATGAGCTAAAAATACAAATATTACGCTAAAACGATTAAAAAGGGACAAAATATAAAAATATACAAAAAGTTGTAAAAAATACAGTTTTTATAAAAATATTATATTTATATTATTTATTTATTAAAACTATTAATTTTACAATTTAATTAAACTAATTTAACTAAAATATAAATTAAATAAAAAGTAAAACTAATTATAATAATAATAATTAACTAGGGTTAATAATAATAATAATTAATAATTACCCGTAATTAAATGCAGATTAGGGTTTCTGTCGGTGTCAGGGTAGCTCCGCGAGTTGCGGTATTTAAAGCAGCAAACCCCGCGAGTCACGGGGTTCCAAAATTCAACTCTGGTACAGTTTTAAATTTTACGCGTTTTTTTTTTATTTTATATTTTCTGTTTTATATTTTCTGTTTTTATCAAAATATTTGTATAATAAAAACTTATATTTAAAAACTTAAATAAAAATAGAACTACTTTATAATTTTAAAAATATCTTAAAAATAGATTTATATATATTAAATTTTTTTTTTATGTTTTAAATAAAAACAAAATACTTAAATAAAACTTATATAAAAATAAAGAAACTTTATAAAACTTAAATATTTAACAAAATCTTAAAAATACTTATATTTTTGTTTTTTTCTTTTTATATTTTTGAATAATTAAAAACGTATTTTTATAAAAACGAATTTTAATAAAAGTAAACTAAAATTTTTTTTTTTTTTTATATTAGCATTGCGCTTCCTGCTTTTAAGCGATTCCCCGGCAGCGGCGCCAAAAATACTTGATGTTTGAGCAGAGGGGGACGAAATACTATTAAATTTTACAAGAAAATACTATTAAATATGATACAATTTTACACAAGATATTTATTTATTTAGAGAATGGATATACTTAAACCTTGCTACAACACTTATAGGCAGTGTACCTAATCGTACAGTAGTGTAGTTTTTAGTAAGTCCGGTTCGTTCCACAGGGAAAATCTTTAAACAAAGCTTAACGCTATATTAGTTTACTTTTATAAAAATACAAATATATATATAAGTAATATTATTATTATAAAGGAGGGTTTTTACCGTTTAATGACCGGTTTGTCGATTTTAAAACTTTAGTCGCAGTTAAAACTAAATGTAAAATAATAAATAAAAGACTTAATTTAAAGTGTAAAGTAAATAACGATAATGAAATTGCGATTAATAAAAATGCGATAAAATAAACTTGCGATAATTAAAAAAGTACGATAATTAAAAGTGCAATTAAATACAATAACAATAAAAATGCGATAATTAGAAGTGCAATTAAATATAAAATAAAGGAAATTAAATATGAAATAAAAGAATTATGCTTATTTAAACTTCCGTAATCATGATGGTTGACGTGTTGATTTTAGTTTTATGCCCATGGGTAAATTGTCCTTTGTCCTGGATTATTTAATATGTCCGTCTGGTTTTTGTCCATAACAGTCCATCAGTCATAAATATAAAGTGCGAGTGTCCTCGTCAAATTATCCTTATACCCGAAGTTAAATATTCCAACTAATTGGGGACTTAAACTGTAACAAGATTTTAATACTTTGTTTAATAATTACACCAGGATGTCGACTGAGTGTAACCCAAGGTTTTAATATTTTGTTATCAATTATACCAAGTGTCCTTGTACATAATTTCACCCCTGTTTTAATTATTCTAGTGGCTATTAATCCATTCCCGTGTCCGGTTAAATGAACGATTATTCGTACATATAAATACCCCGCCCATCGTGTCCGATCGAGTGTATATGGTAATTTATAGGGACGCCCAATTGTAAATCTTTATATTAACATTAACAAACTATCATTTAGTTAAACAAATATAAAGCCCATTAATAGCCCATAGTCTAATTTCCACAAGTGTCGTTCCTTTGTCCAAACCCCAATTATGGTACAAAGCCCAATTACCCAATTTTAGTAATTAGCCCAACATCATGATTACTTCGTTTTAAATAAGCATAATAATAACTTAGCTACGAGACATTAAATTAAAAAGGTTGAACATAACTTACAATGATTAAAAATAGCGTAGCGTTACACGGACAGAATTTCGACTTACACCCTTACAATATTCGCTAACATACCCTTATTATTAGGATTAAAATTAAAATTAAAATTAAAATTAAAATTAAAATATAAATATAAATATTTACGTATAGATATAGAGAGGATGGATATAGATTTTGTTTTTGCGATCAGAATTCGTTTGCTTTTATAAGGAGTTTCAGAATTTGGGGCTCTGCGACTCGTGGCCCTTTTTGCCTTCAAACTCCGCGAGTCGCGGAGTTTGTAAATACAGCTCACTCCAATTTGGAGTCTTTCTTGCCGACGGATTATTATTATTTATATAATATATAAATAATTATAAGAATTATTTAAATATTATATTATATTTATGTGCATAGTTGACTTGTAATTTTTAGTCCGTTGCGTCGAGCATTGAGAGTTGACTCTGGTCCCGGTTCCGGATTTTCGAACGTCCTTGCGTACAATTTAATATCTTGTACTTTGCGTTTTGAATCTTGTACTCTTGTAATTTCGAGACATTTCTTATCAATAATTGGAACCTCTTTGATTGTCTTTTGTACTTTTGAGCTTTTTGGTCGTTTGCGTCTTCAATTCGTCGAATCTGTCTTTTGTCTTCACCTTTTATTATTTAAACGAATATCACTTGTAAATAGAACAATTGCAACTAAAAGCTTGTCTTTCTTGAGGAATAATGCTATGAAATATATGTTCGTTTTTAGCATTATCAAATATCATTATTATTATCATTTTAAATAGAATTATTATTTTAATAATAATATTAAAAAGTATCATAAATATTAAAGTTATCATAATTAGAATTATCGTTTTGTCATAATGTCATCTTAGTAATTATAAATATTGATTTTTTTATAATAATAATTATTATTACAAAAATAATACAACTTTTACTTACTATTATTATAGATATTATTTTATCAAATAAATATGTGATATAAACATATTTTACTACGTGTAATAAATTACTTTAATAATACCTATTATATTATCTTTATGATATTAAAAGAACTCTATAAATTTTATTACTTAATATATATAAAAGTATATTTTATTTTATAAATTTTAATATAAAATTTTATTTATTAATAAATGAATTATATTATTTACTCTAATAAATATTTTAAAAATATTTAAAAATATAAAACGACGATATTTAAAATATATTATAATCATGTATAAATTTTGGAAATCATTTTGAGTCAGATTGACTTTTGTTCACTTTTGCATATTAGTCTCGAGCATTAGGATTGTGGTACACTATGACCTGACCTAATTGTTAGACAAATATTGACCAACATATAAATATATATAATTAATTTAGGTTCGTGAATCCGAGGCCAACCTTGCACTTATTCAATGACGTTATATGTATTTTTACTACGAAATACAATAGGTGAGTTTCATTTTCTTTTTTACCCTTTATATTTTTGGGCTGAGAATACATGCGCAATTTTTATAAATGTTTTACGAAATAGACACAAGTAATTGAAACTACATTATATGGGTGAATGATCGAAGCCGAATATGCCCCTTTTGCTTGGTAACCTAAGAATTAGTAAACCGATCTACTAATTGACGCGAATCCTAAAGATAGATCTATTGGGCCTAACGAACCAAATCCATGGTTGCGGATGCTTTTGTACTTCGATGTTGTTTTATCATGTCCGAAAGATTTCCCGAAATGATAGGGGATATTCTTATATGCATCTTGTTATTGTTGGTTACCAGGTGTTCACCATATGAATGATTTTGTCTCTATGCATGGGACGTATATTTATGAAAACTGGAAATGAAATTCTTGTGGTCTATTTAAATGATGAAAGTGAATGATTATGATAAACTAATGAACTCGCCAACCTTTTGGATGACACTTTAAAGCATGTATATTCTCAGGTATAAAAGAAATCTTCCGCTGTACATTTGCTTGTTTTAAAGATATTACTTGGAGTCTTTCATGGCATATTTTGAAGAACGTTGCATTTGAGTCATTGAGTTCATCAAAGATTACTATTAAGTCAATTTATAATTGGATAGCGGATATTATGAAATGGTATGCATGCCTGTCAATTTTTGATGTAAAAAAAATTTGTCTTTTAAAAACGAATGCAATGTTTGTAAATGTATCATATAGAGGTCAAATACCTCGCGATGTAATCAACTATTGTGAATTATTTATATTGTATATGAACGGGTCCTTTCAGTGTTAATGTGAAATAAGCTTAAATGATGGTTCCTTAGAAGAGGGCTATATAAGGAACCTAAGTAGTCCTAATTAGATAGCCATTGCATTGTAATTGAGTTCTAGAAGCTGTGGAATGTAAATCTTGTTGATTCTCTCTCATACCGAGTCTCCTTCACGCTTACCGAATCTCATTCTAACTTGTCTTTTCTTCTAATCTCAACATAATCTGACCTATCATTTGGTATCAGAGCTTCTAGGGAGTGATATTACATCACTAGATCAATCCAGAGATTGAAGATTACATAATCTGAGCACTCTCAGTATATTGAATCAGATTCGGTATAATCGAATCTGATAGTCTGACATTCAGATTCTTGTGATAAGTTCAGTGAAGGTGTATTAGGTTAATTAGAAAGAGTTTCATTCATCATTACAGCTTTTTAACATCAATTATGAAGAATCAAGTTGTTTTTTAGAGTTCGTGGCTAAAACTCTCGGTATTCATCAATTCCAGCTTGATTCTGTAGTTTAGTAAAGGTTTGAGGTTTCAGTTGTGATTGTGAGGTGTTTAATCACATTTCTGAAGGTTTAATTTCATCAATTCTTCAAGTTTTGAAGATTTGATCTACATTCGGTATCGTAACTGCCATACCGAATCTGCTTCAAAGTTAATAATTCTAAATCAGTGTTGCAGATTATGGTGTGTTTGTGATTCTATCACATTCGGTTTGGTTGTACGCAGCCAATTAGTGTGATTTGAGAAAGGATTCGTTTGAATTCTAAGTTTTCATACTTAGACTCGGTATTGTCAACTGCTACAGTTGACATTCGGTATCCTATACATTCGGTATCTTTGATATTTTATGTGATACTAACTTGTTTCCTTGTGCAGCAAGGTTACAGAATCTAATTTAAAGGAATTGAATTGTGTTTGAATTCAAATTCATATAGAATCTGACTACCGATTCAGATACTGAATCAGAATCTGGTATCACTTAATTCATTTGTTTTAAGTGTTCTCAGGCTACAAATCTTGGGGTTACCGAATCTATACTGACTCTGGGTGTGTTACTTGTGATCAGTTTCTGATACAGAATCTGGTTTACCGAATCTGCTACAGTACAGAATCTGTACTGAATCTGCTACAGTACCGAATCAGATACCAAATCTGACATTTGTGTTAGATTGTTGTGATTTTTCATCCTAGATTTGTGTAATACCGAATCTTTACCGAATCTACCTCATTTTCAAGATGTCTACTCAAGATACTTTGATCATTGGATCAGATTCCCGTCCTCTAGTGTTGTTTGATGGCAAGTACACTCAGTGGCTTCACCGTATCACTCAATACATAGACTTCAAGGGTGAGAAAGCAAAGTACATATGGGCTTCTCTGAGAGATGGTCCAGTTGTAGATTATCATCCAGATACTGGTATGCTAATTCCAGTTTATGAATTTTCTGGTGATAAACGTGAGAGAGCTCAGGGTGAAATAGAGGTAAAGAAAATTGTTATGCAAGCTATCCCGTATGAGTTGTTTGAAAATGTTGATAGCATCACCACAGCAAAAGATATATGGGATGAGATCAAACGACAGCAAGAAGGTTATGACATGTCAGATGTTACTAAACTGAATAAGGCTCTGGGATTTTATGAGTATTTTAAGCAGGAACCCGATGAACTACTCAAGGATACCTACCGTCGTTTCAATGGTGTTCTCAATGAGTTGGAAAGGTGCAAGATCATAAAAGTAAATGCTGAAGTTAACATGAAATTTCTCAAAAAGCTCAATGTTGATTGGCTTCCTTATGAAATCATTGTTCTCATCAAAGCTAAGGAAGCAATGGAGAATTCTGACTCAGCATCTGATGATGATGAGGTACAATCATCTGAAATTCCACCTGATTTTATAAAAGTGCAAAATGACATGATGAAGAATTTGGTCTCAATGTCAAAAGAAGTCAAAGGTTTAAAATCTGAAAACAAGGTTTTAAAAGATAAAATCAAACTTTCTGAGACCAAACCATCTTCATTTAAATTACAATCGGAATTGCAAAGATTGACTGTCCAACTCAGCTCCACGGAAACTGAGTTGGAAGATCTTAAAAAATCAATTCATCCAATTAAACTCGAAAGGACAGATTATCGTCTAAAATCATAACGACTTGTAGAAAAAGTTCAATTTTTAGAAAAAGATCTTTCTAATTTGAAAACTCAACATGAACCCACACTTTCAAAGCTAAACAAGAAAATTATTCAATTGGAAAACACCATAATTGAAAAGAACTCTGAAATTTCTTCACTGTCAAAAGAGTCTTTTCAAATGAAAGCACAACTTGCTCGATATGAGGAAAAACTCTATCGAACAGAGCAATCCAAAGCTATCATGAATATAGAATTTTCAAAACAAACAATTTTCATGAATAGACCAAAAACGATTCATGGTGAAAAGTGGGGGTTGGGTTATGAAGATCCTAAGATCTTAGATAATGCTTCCAAAAAGATTCCAGGATTATATCATTCTGATTACTTTCGAGCTGGTTTACCATCTCATTTTGTGCATGCTTCTGAAGCTGATTTTGATGATATTATTGTTAATCGCAAATCTAGGAAATACCATCAATTTATCTTAATGTATGAGAAAATCAATGCTAAAATAGGTAAATCAAATCCTGATTTCTTGAAGGAACTTGTTGAAACTAAAAAGGATATGCAACGTGAAAATTATGTGCCTAAGCGTAGACTGGTTTATATCCCAACACTCATGCTAGAGATATATATTTTAATACTTGAAAATGAATTGTTTAACAAACCTAGTTCTAGCATTATTGCCATAGATGAGGTGTTTGATGAACCAACTTTTGATGTGAAACCAATTTTACCGGCCTTACCTGCATGTTCTGATAATGTTTTCTGTGAAAACCTAGCACATGAACTAATTGTCTTCTTTGAGACAAAATCCCTAGGTCAAACTGATTTAGATGTCAGGGTAGAACCTCGAGATGAACCAACTATTGAATACTTGATAGACTTTGACACAACAATTGATCCTTTGAATGACTTTTACGTAAACATACCTGTTGTACGAAACTTGAAATTTAAATAAATACTTAATATTTATATTTTAGATGTATATTAAAGTGTTTTAATTAAAATATATAATGTGTTAAAGTTTATATATATATATATATATATATATATATATATATATATATATATATATATATATATATATATATATATATATATATATATATATATATATATATATATATATATATATATATATGATCATATACTATAATTTATTAGACTTAATGTTTTCATACATAATTATTTTATTATATATAATATATATTTTCATAAAAAAAATGTTTATTTGTTATAGTAATAATGCTATTAATAATAATAATAAAATGTTTTATGTTAATATGGATAATAATAATATTAATATCTTTAATAACAATAATAACAATAATATTATATTAAAATCTCTAATTCCTACATTTATAATACTTATACTTATATTAGTAATAAGAATGATAAAATTAACAATAATAATAATAATATAAATGTTAAAAATTATATTAGTGATAATCAAATTTATACCTATCATCATAAACATCATGTTATCACGATCGAAGAATCATCATCATCATCATGATATACTCATTATCATCGATTCATAATCATCACGATCTTTAAATAACATCAACTATCGTCATCCTATCTTTACTACTTCATCATCATCGTCTCATTTTCATAATCATAACCATGACCCATTATCATAATAACATCATCTTATGATCATGATTCCAGTTTGATCATCAACACCGCATCACTATCATCACATCATCATCCTAATCTCAGTGTATCTCATCATCTTCTTTATGATGTTACCTTCATACGTGAATCATCTTTACGTAATCATCATCTATCACGTTCATCATAATCATCATCATTGTCTTTGAAATCATCTTCTTTATTCTTTCATCATCTTCAATCCCACCGAAAATGTTTACTTAATCTCGGCCCAATTACTAAAACAATTTAGTGACCCAACATGAAAATTACCATACGGCCTACTATCCCATTCATGGCCAAAGTTACCTAGTAACCCATTAAAAACATAATAATATATATCCCGTAATATAAATTTTCGGCTAGAAACAAGCATGCCAACAATTACTCCACTCAAATTGTTTGTTATTACTTTTATCCTTGTCCCCAAAAAAATTATAATGTGTTCCCCATAGGGTGTCAGCCATATTCTCACCCTAAAGAAAAAAATGCTTTATATTTTAGAATCCCAGAAATAATATATATTTGCCATTCGTGATCTTCTTCTTCCTCCCTAAAAGTATCACTATACATCTTTGTTTCCCTCTTCTCTTGGTTACCGTTATAGTGTGTAAAAGAATATAGTAGTCTTGTTCTTGGGTGTGCTCATATCTCGACATAAGGGTGATTAAAAGGTGGCAGTTTTGTGATTCAAGGAGAAACAGGAAACGATATAAATATAATCAAGTTAGTGAGGGTGGTGGCTTGTGGTGACTTGGGTGGTTCGATGTTGGTGTCCTTGGGGTCAGTTATGGTGGCGAGAGTGTAAGATAATAAGGGTGTAGATGGTGGTGGTGAACCTGTGGTTTAGGGTGTTTTAACAAGAACATAAATAGAAACATCCACTGTAGCAAGTAGTAGTTTGTATCCATGTGTGTGGTTTAGGTTGAGGTGGTGTGAGAAGGTGGTTGAGAATTTGAGTTAATAACGGTATTTCGAGATGAAGTCGATGATGTGAAATGACTCTTGATCTTCTTGTAGCAACTGATGTAAATGGTTAATACTCATTATGACGAGTTACATACTAAAATGATAATATAATATTGATGCTCTTATTGATGGAGAAGATATACTTATGTTTGAGAAAGGAGTATAATCAAGATTTTTGAGATAGAAATCATTGTTTTGTTGAACAAAAATAACATATGGGAGTTTGGAGGAATTGAGTTAGATGTGGGGTTAGGATGATAGTTTTATCATATAGAGTACCATATATATATATATATTATATTTGGGTGAATGCAAGTCAAAAATTAAAGTTATCAAAGCAGTAAATTGTTGAATTATAATCATATATATACAAAATTCAAATAGTAATATATATATATATATACATATATATATTAAATGAAGAAAAGAAAAAGTGCAAGTTTTCATATGTGATAATATCCGCCGACACTTTGATTTGGAATAGTATTTCGTAGTCCGTTGTTAATTAGTGGCGGATAAAAGTACACGGAAAAATCCCATATTTTTAAATTAACTATATTTAATTATTTTGGTCATTATAGTATAAAATTCGATCATAAATTGGTTATATGAAATTTACATCAACTGTCCCTCTCATTTATGGGTGAAATATAAAAAGTGTTAAAATTGATTAATTAGATCCTAAATATACTTTTAATAAGCCTATAACTTATATAACTCATCTTCGGATCACCTTTTATTTTAAAATCACATAAGTTTGAATCTAACTTGCTTAATATCAATCGAAACATCAAATGAGTATTACAATCATTTAATATTTATTTTTAATATACTTTATTTATATAAAGAGATATATTTTAAATAATAATTATTATAATATCCTATTTTTATTTTATTAATTTTTAATAACAACAACATATAATATTTCAAATTATATTTCGAATTATTATTTAAATATACATACACATATATCTATTTACAATTAATTGTTCGTGAATCGTCGGGAATAGCCAAAGGGTCAATTGAATATATGAACATGGTTCCAAAGTTTTCGAGACTCAACATAAAGGCTTTACTTATCATGCCGGGATCACATATATAGTTTAAGTTTAAATTTGGTCGAAAATTTCCGGGTCGTCACAAAATATCGTCGTTTTATATTTTTAAATATTTTTTAAAGATTTTATTGGAGTAAATAATATAATTCATTTATTATTAAAATTTATATAATAAAAATATACTATTATATATCTTAAGTAATAAAGTTTATAAAATTCATTTAATATCATAAAAATAATATGATAGGTAGTATTAACGTAATTATATTACACGTAGTAAAACATCTTGGTATTACATATTTATTTGATAAAATAACATTGATAATAATAATAATAAGTAAAAGTTGTATTATTTTGTAATAATAATTATTATTATTCTATTAATAAAAGTATCAATATTTATATTTACTAAAAGTGATATTATGATAAAACGATAATTCTGATTATGATAACTTTAATATTTACGATACTTTTTAATATTAACTTTAAAATAATAACTCTTTTTAAAATGATAATAATAATGATATTTTATAATAACAATGACATTTCTATTAAAATGATAATTTTTGTTAAAATGATAGTTTTAATACTAACGATACTTTTAATAATAATAGTATTAATAAAAATAAGAACGATAATTTTATCTAAATCAATATCTTACAATATTTTAATTTCATCATGATACTCATACTCATTATTTCCTAATCGATTCGTTTAATAGCTTTTAATCGACTTTATATAGCGTTCATGTTAATGATAATAATAGCAATCATAATAATTAGGTGTTACTAATATTAGTTTTTAATTATAATAATATTAATGATAATAAATATTATGATGATAATACTAATAACTATTTTAACGATAATAATAATAATACTAATTATAACTTTTAACGATAATAACAATAATAATAATAATAAAATAACAAATTTTTAATGATAATACCTTTTATTGATAATGATAATAATAATAATAATAATAATAATAATAATAATAATAATAATAATAATTAGATAAAAACTATAACGACGATAATAACGAAGTTAATAATAATCATTTTTAATAATAATACAAAAATTCAATTGACTATAACTTCTAATCCGTTCATCGAAACCATTCGATATCTAAATGAAAAGTTCTTAATTTTTCGCTAGCTTTCCAACGACATGCATATCTTATACCTTATCTCAACCGCATATGTAACTAATTTAGGCTTCAACATAACCTATCTAATGACAATATTAAAAGTACAAGCATGCATAATCCTTTATACTCGAGCACTAGTCAGGGATATACTAATAATATATAAAAGTTAAATTATGAGTGCTCACGTATCAATATTGAGATTCAATATTGCAGGAAAGGTACGTAGACGCAACGGAGATGATAAACACTAGATTGACCTCACAAGCATACCCATGAACATTACCCATCACCTCCATAGCTATAACCCATAATTTCCTTAGCCCTATCCTACTCAAAAAACTTGTCTTGATATGACCCGCTCATGACCTCGTCGTAATATTTTATGTATAATACTAATAATAATAATAATAACAATATTAATAATAATATTAATCTTAATATTAATATTAATAATAATTATTATTATTATTATTATTATTATATTACATATATTTATTGAGAGAAATTGAGATCGAGTGATAGATGAATACACTGAACCATATTTCGTGCATTTTATAGTATCTTACACCCAACCACACCCCATGCGATCGTGTGGTTCAATATCATACGATTGGATGACTAATGATGGCAGCTGGTATCCATCAATTTCCCTTGCCGATACACGTTAATTTAATTAATATATATAATATATTTAATCTTTATAATTATTTAAATATTATATTATATTTACGTGCCTAGTTAATTTGCAATTTTTACTAAACTGACATGGGCGTTGTCACCCGACTTATGTCTCGCTTCCGGTTTCTTGAGCGCTCGTTCGTACGTTTAGATAACTAGCCTTTTACGTTATTCGACGTGTACCCTTATTAATAATTTGACTTACTTATCAAAAAATTACCTTATAATAAAAGTAACTTATAAAATTGAGCGTTGTGGTCATTTGCTTCTATAAATCAGTGGCTCGTTGTTCGTAAAAAATATATTATTTTAAATCAGGACGTTTTATGACTAAGTTAAAATATATATATATATATATATATATATATATATATATATATATATATATATATATATATATATATATATATATATATATTTTATATATTTTCATTTCGAAATATAAATTTGGGACAATATATAATATATATAATTTTTTTTCAAAACTAGTAATATTCAAATTTATATATCTTGAAATCATTTAAATAATAAGAAATATTATTTCGTAACATTTGTATTTTTAAAGTTTAAAATTGATATACTTTATTTATATAAAAACGTTTACAAAGACATTTTAATATTCCAATTACTTTATATTCCAAATCATTTTATTACAAAGGTTATAATAGTTGAAGTTGTTATATCATAAGATGTTCTTAAAAAGTCAATTATATCGAAAAGACGTTTTCATTTACGAACGTAAAATCATATATGAATCATATCAGGTTTCAAGGTTTTAACTTCCAGTTTAATCATGACTCGTAGGATTAAATCTAAAGGAAAATCAAACGTAAGGAATCATCTTAATGTAAAATGTCTATCTATTTAACTGGTCAATATCTATTTTCTAATTTACCTATATTCCCTAATTTCACTTTAACAATACATAATATGTAGGTTTATTAATTTTATCTTATAAAAGTCACGGAGCAATTATTGTAGGGCATGTATTGGAATTTAATAGGAATTTTCACCAATTTGGCTAGTTCTTGTCACTTGACACTTTCTCCTTACTCGAAGATCACTTTACCATTTATTTCGAATATCATTAAAAGAATAGATTTCTCAAATCATAGTGGACCTCTCAACAGAGACTCGTAATCATAATTCAATGTATCTGATAATTCAATCGTTTGATCTTATCTTCTAATTCCTTCGATAATTATCTTGAAACAGATACAATCATGTAAAGTATTATACATCTAATACTTTGTTAATGTTTTCAAGTTATAATATATATACACATATACATATATAATCATATACGTTCATTTAATGGTTCGTGAATCATTGGAATTTGGTCGAGGTTAAATGAATGTATGAACACAGTTTAAAATTCTTGAGATTCAACTTAACAGACTTTGCTTATCGTGTCGGGAATATATAAAGATTAAAGTTTAAATTTGTTCGGAAATTTCCGGGTCATCACAGTACCTACCCGTTAAAGAAATTTCGTCCCCGAAATTTGATAGAGGTCGTCATGGCTAACAATGAGAATGTTATTATGACGAATGTAAGCTGATACATAGAGTTTTATCATGATTAAGAAATATGAATAAAATAATTCGATTACTCGAAGCGTATGAGTGATGTTATGAATGAAATACGATAATAGTGATTCGTCATATCTTTTGACGTCATCACGAGTGATTTCCGAATTTAAAGAAAATCTTTGTAATCCATATTGGATTTGATTCTTCGGTGATTAGGGAAATTATGATCCTCTTCGATTTAATGCGATAATCCATCTCGATTTCTCCATCGGACATTTCACTATAAATCTACCTCCTTCGTTTCCTTACAACTCAAACCTCCTATTCTTTCTCCCTCAACTCATATTTTTAAAGTATTCGTTAATATGCTTCATCCAGTGCTGATTCTCAATATACTCCTCACTTTCATCTCTGTCATTCTTCTCTTTCATCTGCCACTGGAAGAATCTATTTACTTTTACTATACTCTTGGTTTTATAGTGTTTTTAGTGCTCCCGTGTCTTTATGGTTTATAGTTTCTGGGTTGTTGTTGGATTTTATATCTTCCCTTACATTTTGATGTCCCTACTTCTGTCTCCTATAATCATTGTCATCCACAGTTAATGCTCTCTCCTATTTGTTGTGATTTATACCCCAATTTCTATTTCGGAGATTTGTCCTTTCGTTTCTTCTTCTTGCGATTAAGCACTGCTTGTAATGGTCCAAAATTCGCAGACATAAATTTCGGAATAAACATTGTTAATGTTTTAAGAAAGAAATGGTAATGGCACAATCTTGATTTATTAAATTACCATAATACCCTGGAAAAGATCGAATCATCAAGAAAATATTTTCTTGATATTTTAGAGGTTAAATAGAATACAAGAGTCGTGTAACATGGCACATGATGACGATATGGTCTGTGAATTATCATGTTTCATTAGAACTCAGCATGACTTACTGTAATATAATCACGTTGATCAAGTTTCATTATATTATATTAACTCATGCTTCAGTTCCCAACACTACTTCAAAAACATTCATATTTTAAACTCAAAGGTATACAGAGTATAGGAACTAAACCATTTCCTTTTTGATGTAATACAGATAGCGCAAAGAGATAAATGATTCTAGATAAGAATAGTTATGGAAATATCTTCAGAAATATGGAGGATATTTATAATGAAAGATATGATGATATCTTATAATATCTAAGATCAGAGGATGATGAAGAATATTGTCCGCAAGAGTTTTAAAGTAAGGTGTAAGATACTTGCTAAAGACTTTAGCAGACACTGAATCATTTGGATTCTTTGAAGGTAGATTTCGTCCTTGTGATTTGTCCACAGCCTCCTTCATACTTTGTTCAATCCGTTTTTCAGTTCCAGACCTTCTCTTTTTCTGTGCTTTGCCAACGCACTATTCTTTATCATCAAACTTTTTACTGTTAAGGTCGTTGACAGTTTTTGCTGCTTCATCAGCATTTTTCAAAATTAGTTCGCAGTTTAGGGTGTTTTTCAGAAACCTCACATTCGAAGTCTTGTAAGTCTTGGAGGTAAACGTTATATGTACACATATAACTGTTGGCGTAGACATGCTGCGAGATTTCAAAATACTGATTGCTAATTCCCGATGATTCGTATGGAAATTCTCGTTACAAGATGCAGATGAGTAAATGATGGGGTTTTGATAATTATAATGATTTTTCAAAAAATCAAAGATCTGTGAAGTTGTTGGTAAGTTTATTGCTAATATGGTGGAATATGAAAGGTTCCCCAGTAACGATGGTGTATATCTCAAGGTTATAATAAGGTTAGTCTGACTGAAAATTCGAAGTTGACTTGTTGGAGCTGTGACAAAATTTGCTATTTTGAAAAGAAATCGTAGGGTTATTTTTGCTAATAAATGCCAAAGGATCTGTTACGGGTACGTGTTAAACTAGGACTTTGGTTTTGAGAGTCTTTCAGGTACATAACTGTGGGTAACATGTTGTTAGATCATCATCTCGATTGTTCATTATTTGAAGTGTCTTTCGGAATTTCGAAGGGTTTGAACACAGATTGTAATCGTTAATATACATATGATGTTCTTGTAGTGACCCGAACTTTTCCATGTTTATATATATTAATTGAGATTGATATTTACATGATTAAATGTTTCCAACATGTTAAGCAATCAAACTTGTTAAGACTTGATTAATTGAAATATGTTTCATATAGACAATTGACCACCCAAGTTGACCGGTGATTCACGAACGTTAAAACTTGTAAAAACTATATGATGACATATATATGGATATATATATAGTTAACATGATACTATGATAAGTAAACATATCATTAAGTATATTAACAATGAACTACATATGTAAAAACAAGACTACTAACTTAATGATTTTTAAACGAGACATATATGTAACGATTATCGTTGTAAAGACATTTAATGTATATATATCGAATTTAGAGATATTCATACATGATAATATCATGATAATATAATAATTTAAAATCTCATTTGATATTATAAACATTGGGTTAACAACATTTAACAAGATCGTTAACCTAAAGGTTTCAAAACAACACTTACATGTAACGACTAACGATGACTTAACGACTCAGTTAAAATGTATATAGATGTAGTGTTTTAATATGTATTTATACACTTTTGAAAGACTTCAATACACTTATCAAAATACTTCTACTTAATAAAAATGCTTACAATTACATCCTCATTCAGTTTCATCAACAATTCTACTCGTATGCACCCGTATTCGTACTCGTACAATACACAGCTTTTAGATGTATGTACTATTGGTATATACACTCCAATGATCAGCTCTTAGCAGCCCATGTGAGTCACCTAACACATGTGGGAACTATCATTTGGCAACTAGCATGAAATATCTCATAAAATTACAAAAATATGAGTAATCATTCATGACTTATTTACATGAAAACAAAATTACATATCCTTTATATCTAATCCATACACCAACGACCAAAAACACCTACAAACACTTTCATTCTTCAATTTTCTTCATCTAATTGATCTCTCTCAAGTTCTATCATCAAGTTCTAAGTGTTCTTCATATATTCTACAAGTTCTAGTTACATAAAATCAAGAATACTTTCAAGTTTGCTAGCTCACTTCCAATCTTGTAAGGTGGTCATCCAACCTCAAGAAATCTTTGTTTCTTATAGTAGGTTATCATTCTAATACAAGGTAATAATCATATTCAAACTTTGGTTCAATTTCTATAACTATAACAATCTTATTTCAAGTGATGATCTTACTTGAACTTGTTTTCGTGTCATGATTCTGCTTCAAGAACTTCGAGCCATCCAAGGATCCGTTGAAGCTAGATCCATTTTTCTCTTTTCCAGTAGGTTTATCCAAGGAACTTAAGGTAGTAATGATGTTCATAACATCATTCGATTCATACATATAAAGCTATCTTATTCGAAGGTTTAAACTTGTAATCACTAGAACATAGTTTAGTTAATTCTAAACTTGTTCGCAAACAAAAGTTAATCCTTCTAACTTGACTTTTAAAATCAACTAAACACATGTTCTATATCTATATGATATGCTAAGTTAATGATTTAAAACCTGGAAACACGAAAAACACCGTAAAACCGAATTTACGCCGTCGTAGTAACACCGCGGGCTGTTTTGGGTTAGTTAATTAAAAACTATGATAAACTTTGATTTAAAAGTTGTTATTCTGAGAAAATGATTTTTATTATGAACATGAAACTATATCCAAAAATTATGGTTAAACTCAAAGTGGAAGTATGTTTTCTAAAATGGTCATCTAGACGTCGTTCTTTCGACTGAAATGACTACCTTTACAAAAACGACTTGTAACTTATTTTTCTGACTATAAACCTATACTTTTTCTATTTATATTCATAAAATAGAGTTCAATATGAAACCATAGCAATTTGATTCACTCAAAACGGATTTAAAATGAAGAAGTTATGGGTAAAACAAGATTGGATAATTTTTCTCATTTTAGCTACGTGAAAATTGCTAATAAATCTATTCCAACCATAACTTAATCAACTTGTATTGTATATTATGTAATCTTGAGATACCATAGACACGTATACAATGTTTCGACCTATCATGTCGACACATCTATATATATTTCGGAACAACCATAGACACTCTATATGTGAATGTTGGAGTTAGCTATACAGGGTTGAGGTTGATTCCAAAATATATATAGTTTGAGTTGTGATCAATACTGAGATACGTATACACTGGGTCGTGGATTGATTCAAGATAATATTTATCGATTTAGTTCTGTACATCTAACTGTGGACAACTAGTTGTAGGTTACTAACGAGGACAACTGACTTAATAAACTTAAAACATCAAAATATATTAAAAGTGTTGTAAATATATTTTGAACATACTTTGATATATATGTATATATTGTTATAGGTTCGTGAATCAACCAGTGGCCAAGTCTTACTTCCCGACGAAGTAAAAATCTGTGAAAGTGAGTTATAGTTCCACTTTTAAAATCTAATATTTTTGGGATGAGAATACATGCAGGTTTTATAAATGATTTACAAAATAGACACAAGTACGTGAAACTACATTCTATGGTTGAATTATCGAAATCGAATATGCCCCTTTTTATTAAGTCTAGTAATCTAAGAATTAGGGAATAGACACCCTAATTGACGCGAATCCTAAAGATAGATCTATTGGGCCTAACAAACCCCATCCAAAGTACCGGATGCTTTAGTACTTCGAAATTTATATCATATCCGAAGGGTGTCCCGGAATGATGGGGATATTCTTATATATGCATCTTGTTAATGTCGGTTACCAGGTGTTCACCATATGAATGATTTTTATCTCTATGTATGGGATGTGTATTGAAATATGAAATCTTGTGGTCTATTATTATGATTTGATATATATAGGTTAAACCTATAACTCACCAACATTTTTGTTGACGTTTTAAGCATGTTTATTCTCAGGTGATTATTAAGAGCTTCCGCTGTCGCATACTTAAATAAGGACGAGATTTGGAGTCCATGCTTGTATGATATTGTGTAAAAACTGTATTCAAGAAACTTATTTTGTTGTAACATATTTGTATTGTAAACCATTATGTAATGGTCGTGTGTAAACAGGATATTTTAGATTATCATTATTTGATAATCTACGTAATGTTTTTTTAAAACCTTTATCTATGAAATAAAGGTTATGGTTTGTTTTAAAAATGAATGCAGTCTTTGAAAAACGTCTCATATAGAGGTCAAAACCTCGCAACGAAATCAATTAATATGGAACGTTTTTAATCAATAAGAACGGGACATTTCAGTTGGTATCAGAGCGTTGGTCTTAGAGAACCAGAATTTTGCATTAGTGTGTCTTATCGAGTTTGTTAGGATGCATTAGTGAGTCTGGACTTCGACCGTGTTTACTTGAAAAATGATTGCTTAACAAATTTTGTTGGAAACTATATATTTTTAACATGTGAATATTATGTGATATATTAATCTCTTAACGCGTTTGATATTATGTGATAGATGTCTACCTCTAGAACAAGTCCCATTGACTCACCTAATAATAATGAAGAGTCAAATGTTAATTGAAATGATTCGTGGACTGATTCACAACTTCCCGAAGAGGAACCGGAAGAAGAGTCGGAACCGGAAGAAGAATCGGAACCGGAAGAAGAATCGGAACCGGATGAAGAAATAGAACCGGTGGGGGAAATAATAAAATGGTTAAGTAAAATAAAATCCTCAACCAACCGACCAAGGTTAATTATGGTCAATGGTGTTTCCGCCAAGGAAGCAAAATATTGGGAGGATTACCAATTCTCCGATGAATCGGATTCCGACGAGAATTCCGATGATGTTATAGAAATTATCCCAACTGAATTTAAAAAGGCAAAAGAAAATAATAAGGGAAAGGGCATAAAAATAGAGAAATCTAATTCCAACCCCGGTGAACTTTATATGTATCGTCAACCCCCGAAGTCCTTAAGTTGTAACAATGACCCGGGAACCTCTAAACCACCAGGTTTTTCTAAACCAATGTGGAAAACGATGGATCGTATTAGGGGAACATCATATATCCCTAGAAACTTGGCAAAACGAACCAAAACCGAAGAAGAAGAAGAAACAAGCGAGTCGGAATAAGATAGTTGTATTCGTGTAGTGTAATATATGTAATATAGTGTGCTTATGCTTTATGATATATGTAAAAATTGCTTGTATTAATAAGTATTTTTTTTATGAATCTAACTCTTGTCTATTTTACAGTATAAAAACACAAAATGGATAGACAACCGAATATTTTAAGAGACCTACCCAGAGACATGATTGATGAAATCTTGTCTAAAGTCGGTCAGAATTCTTCGGCACAACTATTTAAGGCGAGATCAGTTTGTAAGACATTCGAAGAACGTTCCAAGAATTCCTTGGTTTATAAAAGGCTTTCGTTCGAAAGATGGGGGATATCACATTGGGAAATCCATAAGTTACGATGTGTTTACTTTGACGCATATATTGCGGGGAACCCAAATGCTATTTTACGCAATGGGTTAAGAAATTATTTTGACTCAATATATCCGAATATTGGACTTCGTGATTTAGAAAAAGCGGCTAACATGCAACATAAAGAAGCATGTTATGCTTACGGATTAGTAATGTTCGCTTCTCACCAAAGTGAGAACAAGAACATCGGGCTACAACTATTAAACAAAACGTTTCCACAAGTGACGGAGTCGGTAATTGGGGTAAGAAATGAGGTTTTTAGATTGTTACGGGACTGTTGGACATTACGTAACCCTCGTCCCTTTGACGACGTTACAACACGCTGTCTTATCAACGGCCATAACGGTTATGTTCCACAAGACCAAGGATGGGAATTAATCCTAGTAAAACCAGAATGCATGACTTGTTTCTGGATGTATGAATTACGTGTCTTTATTGCCTTTGCTGAACGACTTGTGTACTAGCTAGAATTATCTTCACAACCATCTTGTATCAAATTTATTGTGTGCTATATTTCATGCTATATGTAAAATAAGCGGTATTGTAAGTTTGTAAAATATTGTGTAAAAGTTTGAACGCGAAATATTATTATAATCAGTTTTTCATATAGAATTGTAGTAGTTGAATTGTATATTAGCTACTAAGTATGAACTTAACGGGTAGGTACTACCCGAATTTAAACTTATAAAACGCTAATATGAAGAAAAAGCTTTTATAAATGAGTTCATATTATGCTACGAAATACTATTAACTACTCTTAATATTCTGTATGATTAACTTGTTCCATTTGACTATTTTGAAGGAAATGGCACCGACTACTCGACACACCGTGAATATGAATGAAGAGGAATTCCGTACTTTTCTAGCTTCAAACATAGCCGCAGTACATGCTGCGCTACATACCAACAATAACCTTGGATCTAGCAGTACAGGAAATCGTGTAGGATGCACCTACAAAGAATTCACTGCCTGCAAACCTTTGGAATTTGATGGAACCGAAGGACCGATCGGATTGAAATGGTGGACCGAGAAGGTCGAATCGGTGTTTGCGATAAGTAAGTGTACTGAAGAGGACAAAGTGAAGTACGCTACGCATACCTTCACAGGTTCTGAATTAACATGGTGGAATACCTATCTAGAGCAAGTGGGACAAGACGATGCGTACGCACTACCGTGGTCAGCATTTAAGCACTTGATGAACGAGAAGTACCGTCCCAGAACCGAGGTCAATAAGCTCAAGATAGAACTTAGAGGGTTACGAACCCAAGGATTTGATATTACCACGTACGAAAGACGATTCACAGAATTGTGCCAATTGTGTCTGGGAGCATTCGAAGATGAGGAAGAGAAGATCGACGCATTTGTGAAAGGATTACCGGAAAGAATCCAAGAAGATATAAGTTCACACGAGCCCGCCTCCATACAACAGGCATGTAGAATGGCTCCCAAACTAGTGAACCAGATTGAAGAAAGAATTAAAGAATAGACTGCTGAAGAGGCCAATGTGAAGCAAGTCAAAAGAAAATGGGAGGAAAACGGTGATAAGAATCACTAATACAACAACAACAACAATTACAACAATAATCGCAACAATTATCCCAACAATCGCAACATCAATCGCAACTACAACAAACGGTCCAACAATGACAACAACAACAACAACAACAACAGCAACTACAACAATCATCCCAACAACAATAATAACCGCAACAAAAACAACAATCAGAAGCAGCTATGCCAAAGGTGTGAAAAGTATCACTCGGGGTTCTGCACCAAATTTTGCAACAACTGTAAAAGAAATGGTCATAGCGCGGCGAAGTGTGAGGTCTACGGACCAGGGGTTAATAGAACGAAAGGAACAAATGGTGTCGGAACGAGTAATGGCGGAGCAAGTAGTGTCGGAGCAAGTTATGCCAATGTAGTTTGTTATAAATGTGGAAAACCGGGCCACATTATTATAAATTGCCTGAACCAGGAGAACACGAATGGACAAGGCCGCGGAAGAGTTTTCAATATTAATGCAGCAGAGGCACAGGAAGACCCGGAGCTTGTTACGGGTACGTTTCTTATTGACAATAAATCTGCTTACGTTTTATTTGATTCGGGTGCGGATAGAAGCTATATGAGTAGAGATTTTTGTGCTAAATTAAGTTGTCCATTGATGCCTTTGGATAGTAAATTTTTACTCGAATTAGCAAATGGTAAATTAATTTCAGCAGATAATATATGTCGGAATCGAGAAATTAAACTGGTTAGCGAAACATTTAAGATTGATTTGATACCAGTAGAGTTAGGGAGTTTTGATGTGATAATCGGTATGGACTGGTTGAAAGAAGTGAAAGCAGAGATCGTTTGTTACAAAAATGCAATTCGCATTATACGAGAAAAAGGAAAACCCTTAATGGTGTACGGAGAAAAGGGCAACATGAAGCTACATCTTATTAGTAATTTGAAGGCACAAAAACTAATAAGAAAAGGTTGCTATGCTGTTCTAGCACACGTCGAGAAAGTACAAACTGAAGAAAAGAGCATCAATGATGTTCCCATTGCAAAAGAATTTCCCGATGTATTTCCGAAAGAATTACCGAGATTACCCCCACATAGATCCGTTGAATTTCAAATAGATCTTGTAACAGGAGCTGCACCAATAGCTCGTGCTCCTTACAGACTCGCATCCAGCGAGATGAAAGAACTGCAAAGCCAATTACAAGAACTTTTAGAGCGTGGTTTCATTCGACCAAGCACATCACCGTGGGGAGCTCCTGTTTTGTTTGTCAAGAAGAACGATGGTACATTCAGGTTGTGTATCGACTACCGAGAGTTGAACAAACTTACCATCAAGAACTGCTACCCATTACCGAGAATTGACGACTTATTTGATCAACTACAAGGCTCGTCTGTTTATTCAAAGATTGATTTACATTCCGGGTATCATCAAATGCGGGTGAAAGAAGATGATATTCCAAAGACTGCTTTCAGAACACGTTACGGTCATTACGAGTTTATGGTCATGCCGTTTGGTTTAACTAATGCACCAGCTGTGTTCATAGACCTTATGAACCGAGTGTGTGGACCATACCTTGACAAGTTTGTCATTGTTTTCATTGATGACATACTTATTTACTCAAAGAATGACCAAGAACACGGTGAACATTTGAGAAAGGTGTTAGAAGTATTGAGGAAGGAAGAATTGTACGCTAAGTTTTCAAAGTGTGCATTTTGGTTGGAAGAAGTTCAATTCCTCGATCACATAGTGAACAAAGAAGGTATTAAGGTGGATCTGGCAAAGATAGAAACTGTTGAAAAGTGGGAAACCCCGAAAACTCCGAAACACATACGCCAGTTTTTAGGACTAGCTGGTTACTACAGAAGGTTCATCCAAGACTTTTCCAGAATAGCAAAACCCTTGACTGCTTTAACGCATAAAGGGAAGAAATTTGAATGGAATGATGAACAAGAGAAAGCGTTTCAGTTATTGAAGAAAAAGCTAACTACGGCACCTATATTGTCATTGCCTGAAGGGAATGATGATTTTGTGATTTATTGTGACGCATCAAAGCAAGGTCTCGGTTGTGTATTAATGCAACGAACGAAGGTGATTGCTTATGCGTCTAGACAATTGAAGATTCACGAACAAAATTATACAACGCATGATTTGGAATTAGGCGCGGTTGTTTTTGCATTAAAGACTTGGAGGCACTACTTATATGGGGTCAAAAATATTATATATACCGACCACAAAAGTCTTCAACACATATTTAATCAAAAACAACTGAATATGAGGCAGCGTAGGTGGATTGAATTATTGAATGATTACGACTTTGAGATTCATTACCACCCGGGAAAGGCAAATGTGGTAGCCGATGCCTTGAGCAGGAAGGACAGAGAACCCATTCGAGTAAAATCTATGAATATAATGATTCATAATAACCTTACTACTCAAATAAAGGAGGCGCAACAAGGAGTTTTAAAAAAGGGAAATTTAAAGGATGAAATACCCAAAGGATCGGAAAAGCATCTTAATATTCGGGAAGACGGAACCCAGTATAGGGCTGAAAGGATTTGGGTACCAAAAGTTGGAGATATGAGAGAAATGGTACTTAGAGAAGCTCATAAAACCAGATACTCAATACATCCTGGAATGGGGAAGATGTACAAGGATCTCAAGAAACATTTTGGTGGCCGGGTATGAAAGCCGATGTTGCTAAATACGTAGGAGAATGTTTGACGTGTTCTAAGGTCAAAGCTGAGCATCAGAAACCATCAGGTCTACTTCAACAACCCGAAATCCCGGAATGGAAATGGGAAAACATTACCATGGATTTCATCACTAAATTGCCAAGGACTGCAAGTGGTTTTGATACTATTTGGGTAATAGTTGATCGTCTCACCAAATCAGCACACTTCCTGCCAATAAGAGAAGATGACAAGATGGAGAAGTTAGCACGACTGTATTTGAAGGAAGTCGTCTCCAGACATGGAATACCAATCTCTATTATCTCTGATAGGGATGGCAGATTTATTTCAAGATTCTGGCAGACATTACAGTAAGCATTAGGAACTCGTCTAGACATGAGTACTGCCTATCATCCACAAACTGATGGGCAGAGTGAAAGGACGATACAAACGCTTGAAGACATGCTACAAGCATGTGTTATTGATTTCGGAAACAGTTGGGATCGACATCTACCGTTAGAAGAATTTTCCTACAACAACAGCTACCATTCAAGCATTGAGATAGCGCCGTTTGAAGCACTTTATGGTAGAAAGTGCAGGTCTCCGATTTGTTGGAGTGAAGTGGGGGATAGACAGATTACGGGTCCGGAGATTACAAAAGAAACTACATAGAAGATCATCCAAATTCAACAACGGTTGAAAACCGCCCAAAGTCGAAAAAAGAGCTACGCTGACATTAAAAGAAAAGATATAGAATTTGAAATTGGAGAGATGGTTATGCTTAAAGTTGTACCTTGGAAAGGCGTTGTTCGATTTGGTAAACGAGGGAAATTAAATCCAAGGTATATTGGACCATTCAAGATTATTGATCGTGTCGGACTAGTAGCTTACCGACTTGAGTTACCTCAACAACTTGCGGCTGTACATAACACTTTCCACGTCTTGAATTTGAAGAAATGTTTTGCTAAAGAAGATCTCACTATTCCGTTAGATGAAATCCAAATCAACGAAAAACTTCAATTCATCGAAGAACCCGTCGAAATAATGGATCGTGAGGTTAAAAGACTTAAGCAAAACAAGATACCAATTGTTAAGGTTCGATGGAATGCTCGTAGAGGACCCGAGTTCACCTGGGAGCATGAAGATCAGATGAAAAAGAAATACCCGCATCTATTTCCAGAAGATTCGTCAACACCTTCAACAGCTTAAAATTTCGGGACGAAATTTATTTAACGGGTAGGTACTGTAGTGACCCGAACTTTTCCATGTTTATATATATTAATTGAGATTGATATTTACATGATTAAATGTTTCCAACATGTTAAGCAATCAAAATTGTTAAGACTTGATTAATTGAAATATGTTTCATATAGACAATTGACCACCCAAGTTGACCGGTGATTCACGAACGTTAAAACTTGTAAAAACTATATGATGACATATATATGGATATATATATAGTTAACATGATACTATGATAAGTAAACATATCATTAAGTATATTAACAATGAACTACATATGTAAAAACAAGACTACTAACTTAATGATTTTTAAACGAGACATATATGTAACGATTATCGTTGTAAAGACATTTAATGTATATATATCATATTAAGAGATATTCATACATGATAATATCATGATAATATCATGATAATATAATAATTTAAAATCTCATTTGATATTATAAACATTGGGTTAACAACATTTAACAAGATCGTTAACCTAAAGGTTTCAAAACAACACTTACATGTAACGACTAACGATGACTTAACGACTCAGTTAAAATGTATATACATGTAGTGTTTTAATATGTATTTATACACTTTTGAAAGACTTCAATACACTTATCAAAATACTTCTACTTAACAAAAATGCTTACAATTACATCCTCGTTCAGTGTCATCAATAATTCTACTCGTATGCACCCGTATTCGTACTCGTACAATACACAGCTTTTAGATGTATGTACTATTGGTATATACACTCCAATGATCAGCTCTTAGCAGCCCATGTGAGTCACCTAACACATGTGGGAACCATCATTTGGCAACTAGCATGAAATATCTCATAAAATTACAAAAATATGAGTAATCATTCATGACTTATTTACATGAAAACAAAATTACATATCCTTTATATCTAATCCATACACCAACGACCAAAAACACCTACAAACACTTTCATTCTTCAATTTTCTTCATCTAATTGATCTCTCTCAAGTTCTATCTTCAAGTTCTAAGTGTTCTTCATATATTCTACAAGTTCTAGTTACATAAAATCAAGAATACTTTCAAGTTTGCTAGCTCACTTCCAATCTTGTAAGGTGATCATCCAACCTCAAGAAATCTTTGTTTCTTATAGTAGGTTATCATTCTAATACAAGGTAATAATCATATTCAAACTTTGGTTAAATTTCTATAACTATAACAATCTTATTTCAAGTGATGATCTTACTTGAACTTGTTTTCGTGTCATGATTCTGCTTCAAGAACTTCAAGCCATCCAAGGATCCGTTGAAGCTAGATCCATTTTTATCTTTTCCAGTAGGTTTATCCAAGGAACTTAAGGTAGTAATGATGTTCATAACATCATTCGATTCATACATATAAAGCTATCTTATTCGAAGGTTTAAACTTGTAATCACTAGAACATAGTTTAGTTAATTCTAAACTTGTTCGTAAACAAAAGTTAATCCTTCTAACTTGACTTTTAAAATCAACTAAACACATGTTCTATATCTATATGATATGCTAACTTAATGATTTAAAACCTGGAAACACGAAAAACACCGTAAAACCGGATTTACGCCGTCGTAGTAACACTGCGGGCTGTTTTGGGTTAGTTAATTAAAAACTATGATAAACTTTGATTTAAAAGTTGTTATTCTGAGAAAATGATTTTTATTATGAACATGAAACTATATCCAAAAATTATGGTTAAACTCAAAGTGGAAGTATGTTTTCTAAAATGGTCATCTAGACGTCGTTCTTTCGACTGAAATGACTACCTTTACAAAAACGACTTGTAACTTATTTTTCTAACTATAAACCTATACTTTTTCTGTTTAGATTCATAAAATAGAGTTCAATATGAAACCATAGCAATTTAATTCACTCAAAACGGATTTAAAATGAAGAAGTTATGGTTAAAACAAGATTGGATAATTTTTCTCATTTTAGCTACGTGAAAATTGGTAAAAAATTCTATTCCAACATAACTTAATCAACTTGTATTGTATATTATGTAATCTTGAGATACCATAGACACGTATACAATGTTTCGACCTATCATGTCGACACATCTATATATATTTCGGAACAACCATAGACACTCTATATGTGAATGTTGGAGTTAGCTATACAGGGTTGAGGTTGATTCCAAAATATATATAGTTTGATTTGTGATCAATACTGAGATACTATTTATCGATTTATTTCTGTATATCTAACTATGGATAACTAGTTGTAGGTTACTAACGAGGACAGCTGACTTAATAAACTTAAAACATCAAAATATATTAAAAGTGTTGTAAATATATTTTGAACATACTTTGATATATATGTATATATTGTTATAGGTTCGTGAATCAACCAGTGGCCAAGTCTTACTTCCCGATGAAGTAAAAATCTGTGAAAGTGAGTTATAGTCCCACTTTTAAAATCTAATATTTTTGGGATGAGAATACATGCAGGTTTTATAAATGATTTACAAAATAGACACAAGTACGTGAAACTACATTCTATGGTTGAATTATCGAAATCGAATATGCCCCTTTTTATTAAGTCTGGTAATCTAAGAATTAGCGAACAGACACCCTAATTGACGCGAATCCTAAAGATAGATCTATTGGGCCTAACAAACCCCATCCAAAGTACCGGATGCTTTAGTACTTCGAAATTTATATCATATCCGAAGGGTGTCCCGGAATGATGGGGATATTCTTATATATGCATCTTGTTAATGTCGGTTACCAGGTGTTCACCATATGAATGATTTTTATCTCTATGTATGGGATGTGTATTGAAATATGAAATCTTGTGGTCTATTATTATGATTTGATATATATAGGTTAAACCTATAACTCACCAACATTTTTGTTGACGTTTTAAGCATGTTTATTCTCAGGTGATTATTAAGAGCTTCCGCTGTCGCATACTTAAATAAGGATGAGATTTGGAGTCCATGCTTGTATGATATTGTGTAAAAACTGCATTCAAGAAACTTATTTTGTTGTAACATATTTGTATTGTAAACTATTATGTAATGGTCGGGTGTAAACAGGATATTTTAGATTATCATTATTTGATAATCTACGTAAAGTTTTTTTAAAACCTTTATCTATGAAATAAAGGTTATGGTTTGTTTTAAAAATGAATGCAGTCTTTGAAAAACGTCTCATAAAGAGGTCAAAACCTCGCAATGAAATCAATTAATATGGAACGTTTTTAATCAATAAGAACGGGACATTTCAGTTCTAGCACAGTTTTGAAGTCAAAGTATAGCTTCGAAAGATGTAAGAATCTAAAAGTAATGATACCGGTTATATCTCGAATTGAATTTTGAGATTTCAGAATCAGAATTATGTAATTGGATTTGAATGAATATGGTTGTTTTGATTTCTATAAAAGAATGTATGTTGTTGAGAAAATAGTGAGTATAGTTGATGATTGCTGAATCAGATCCGAAGAATGTAACATATTAATTGTGAATTTATATATCTCTCGGGTATTACCTACCAGTTAAAAAAATTTTACAATTAATATTTTGTACAAAAGAATTTTTATTACAGTCTTTATGAAAATATATATATGTATATTTTCTTCAGATGTAACCTAGATTTAATGAGTTAATATTAAATTAAACTCATTTAATTTACGGTTGAAACTAGAATTGAATAATTCCTAAGGACATTAGAAATTACATAACTTTTACGGAGTATTTCTCCAATGTAATTGAAATTATGAATCGATACTTCGTTATTTGTTGATGTATAATGTTTGGTTCGTGGAACTCTTGTGAATTTCGCAAGGTACAAACGATGTTCTTTGAAAAGTTTCGAGTACATTGATGATGAAACTGTAAAATCAAACATATATTTGAATAATACACTTGGTTTATTATGAGTTGAAATTTATTGAATTGCACCAGAAATTGTAGCTAACGATGGTTGACGTACATCATTGCATATTTGTCATATGAATTAACTGAGTAGTTAAGATTCACACACAATATCTTAATACGGAAAGATTTATTTTGATCTCAAAATTTATATATATATATACATAAAATATACATATAATTTCTTCAGAGGGAATGAGTTAATACTTCATAACTCGTTGATACAATATACGCGTTATTGATTCGTAATGATGTCTACAGTGATTCTTGAACTGACGGAGTTTGTGATGTTATAGGTGTTGTTGATTCTGATACTGACTGCACTGACGATGCTGGTGACGCTGATGGTACTGTTGATGCTGTTGGTAAAACAAGTTTAGCTTGTTAACCACACACCATTTTTTTCAGGGTTTCTACTCTTCCTTCTATCATTTTGGTTCACTTAACTGATTTATGGTTAGGGCTAGAATAGATAATCTCTAAGACTTTAGAGGCTACATAATCGTCGCAGAATGTTTCTCCAATGAAGTTATGAATCAATGCTTCATCGTTTGTTGTTGTTGGTATTCCTTGGTATCTACAGAACGTATGACATTGGTGCTTGTGGGACAGATTGTAAAGTTGAGGTTTACGACGCGGTTTTAGTTGAGGGTGGTAATGGTACTTTTGGCGTTGATGATGGTGGTACTGGTTATGCTGTTGGTGCTGCTGCTGGTGTTTGTAACCTTTGCACCATATTCTCCAAAGCCACTACCCGAGCGCGAAGCTCGTTGACTTCTTCTATTACACCGGGGTGATTGTCGGTTCGGACGAGCGGATAAATAAAATCTAGAATTTGATGTAGTATATAATCGTGACGAGATACTCTGGAAATGAGAGAGAAAATGGTATTTCGGACAGGTTCACCGGTAAGTGCTTCAGGTTCTTCATCAAGAGGGCAATGTGGTGGATGGAAGGGATCAACTTCTTCTTGTCTCCAATGATTGAGGAGGCTACGAACCCATCCCCAATTCATCCAGAATAGATGATGACTATTTGGTTGATCCATTCCAGTCACACTGCTTTCGGAGCTTGAGTGGGATTCCATTTCGGAATCCGAGGGACTTGAATTGATGACGAATTCCATTTCGTACGATTGGATAAAGGATTTTTCTATATGTAATGATTTTCTGGCTATCGGATGGTATTCTGATTACATAGAATATCCATATATATAGAATAAAAGATTTCGTAGATTACGGAGGAATTTACGGAATATGTCAGGCAAAGTTTACAGTAATAGATACGATAAGATATGATTTAGTAGATACGCTAAGATATGAATTTTTTCTATACACTATTCATGCAATCAATGCAAAAAAACGTGTCTAGACTAAGAATAATAAACAGGTAATTTTCCGACAAAAATGATAAGAAAACTTTTGACACGCAGACACTGTCGAAGTCCAGACTCACTAATGTATCCTAACGACTTATCAGTTAGACACACTAATGCAGACCTGGTTCGCTAAGACCACTGCTCTGATACCACATGAGACGACCCATCCTAATCCATAAGGACGAATACAATAACATATGATTACATCGCGAGGTATTTGACTTCTATATGATACATTTAACAAACGTTGCATTTATTTTTAAAAGACAACCTTTCATTACAGTAAAAAGTTGACAGGATGCATACCATTTCATAATATCCAACTTATAGATGACCTAATATGTCATTTACTTAATAATAATCTCTATTGAACTCAACGACCTGAATGCAACATCTTTTGAAATATGCCATGAATGACTCCAAGTAATATCTTTATAATGAGCAAATGCACAGCGGAAGATTTCTTTCAAACCTGAGAATAAAAATGCTTTAAAGTGTCAACCAAAAGGTTGGTGAGTTCATTACTTTATCATAATCATTCATTTCCATCATTTTAATAGACCACAAGAATTTCATTTCCATTTTTCATAAATATACGTCCCATGCATAGAGACAAAAATCATTCATATGGATTGAACACCTGGTAACCGACATTAACAAGATGCATATAAGAATATCCCCATCATTCCGGGACATCCATCGGACATGATATAAAAACTCGAAGTACTAAAGCATCTGGTACTTTGGATGGGGTTTGTTAGGCCCAGTAGATCTATCTTTAGGATTCGCGTCAATTAGTAGATCGGTTTACTAATTCTTAGGCTACCAAGCAAAAGGGGCATATTCGGCTTCGATCATTCAACCATATAATGTAGTTTCGATTACTTGTGTCTATTTCGTAAAACATTTATAAAAAATTCGCATGTATTCTCAGCCCAAAAATATAAAGGGTAAAAGGCAAATGAAACTCACCATACTGTATTTCGTAGTAAAAATACATATAACATCAATGAACAAGTGCAAAGTTGGCCTCGGATTCACGAACTAAATTAAGTATATATATTTATATGTTGGTCAATATTTGTCTAACAATTTAGGTTTAAACTGTAGTGTATCACAATCCTAATGTTCGAGACTAATATGCAAAAAAATCAACAAAAGTCAATTTGACTCAAAATGATTCCCAAAATTTATACATGATTATTATATAGTTTAAATATCATCATTTTATATTTTTAAATATTTTTAAAAGATTTTATTAGAGTAAATAATATAATTCATTTATTATTAAAATTTATATAATAAAAATACACTATTATATATCTTAAGTAATAAAGTTTATAAAGTTCATTTAATATCATAAAAATAATATGATAGGTAGTATTAACGTAATTATATTACACGTAGTAAAACATCTTTGTATTACATATTAATTTGATAAAAATAACATTGATAATAATAATAAGTAAAAGTTGTATTATTTTGTAACAATAATTATTATTATTCTATTAATAAAAGTATCAATATTTATATTTACTAAAAGTGATATTATGATAAAATGATAATTCTGATTATGATAACTTTAATTTTTACGATACTTTTTAATATTAACTTTAAAATAATAACTCTTTTTAAAATGATAATAATAATGATATTTTATAATAACAATGACATTTCTATTAAAATGATAATTTTTGTTAAAATGATAGTTTTAATACTAACGATACTTTTAATAATAATAGTATTAATAAAAATAAGAACGATAATTTTATCTAAATCAATATCTTACAATATTTTAATTTCATCATGATACTCATACTCATTATTTCCTAATCGATTCGTTTAATAGCTTTTAATCGTCTTTTATATCGCGTTCATGTTAATGATAATAATAGCAATCATAATAATTAGCTATTACTAATATTAGTTTTTAATTATAATAATATTAACGATAATAATAATAATAATACTAATTATAACTTTTAACGATAATAACAATAATAATAATAATAAAATAACAAATTTTTAATGATAATACATTTTATTGATAATGATAATAATAATAATAATAATAATAATAATAATTAGATAAAAACTATAACGACGATAATAACGACGATAATAATAATCATTTTTAATAATAATACAAAAATTCAATTGACTATAACTTCTAATCCGTTCATCGAAACCATTCGATATCTAAATGAAAAGTTCGTAATTTTTTGCTAGCTTTTCAACGACATGCATATCTTATACCTTATCTCAACCGCATATGTAACTAATTTAGGATTCAACATAACCTATCTAATGGCAATATCAAAAGTACAAGCATGCATAATCCTATATACTCGAGCACTAGTCAGGGATACACTAATAATATATAAAAGTTAAATTATGAGTGCTCACGTATCAATATTGAGATTCAATATTGTAGGAAAGGTACGTAGATGCAACGGAGATGATAAACACTAGATTGACCTCACGAGCATACCCATGAACATTACCCATCACCTCCATAGCTATAACCCATAATTTTCTTAGCCCTATCCTACTCGAAAAACTTGTCTTGAAATGACCCGCTCATGACCTCGTCGTAATATTTTATGTATAATACTAATAATAATAATATTAATAATAATAATAATAATAATAATATTAATAATAATATTAATCTTAATATTAATATTAATAATAATAATAATTATAATTGTTATATTACATATATTTATTGAGAGAAATTAAGATCGAGTGATAGATGAATACAATGAACCATATTTCGTGCATTTTATAGTATCTTACTCCCAACCACACCCCATACGATTGCATGAGGTTTGTTGTTCAATATCATGCGATTGCATGACTAATGATGGCAGCTGGTATCCATCAATTTCCCTTGCCGATACACGTTAATTTAATTAATATATATATAATATATTTAATCTTTATAATTATTTAAATATTATATTATATTTACGTGCCTAGTTAATTTGTAATTTTTACTAAACTGGCATGGGCATTGTCACCCGACTTATGTCACGCTTCCGGTTTCTTGAGCGCTCGTTCGTACGTTTAGATAACTAGCCTTTTACGTTATGCGACGTGTACCCTTATTAATAATTTGACTTACTTATCAAAAAATTACCTTATAATAAATGTAACTTATAAAATTGAGCGTTGTGGTCATTTGCTTCTATAAATCATTGGCTCGTTGTTCGTAAAAAATATATTATTTTAAATCAGGACGTTTTATGACTAAGTTAAAATATATATATATATATATATATATATATATATATATATATATATATATATATATATATATATATATATATATATTTATATTTTCATTTTGAAATATAAATTTGGGATAATATATAATATATATAATTTTTTTTCAAAACTAGTAATATTCAAATTTATATATCTTGAAATCGTTTAAATAATAAGAAATATTATTTCGTAACATTTGTATTTTTAAAGTTTAAAATTGATATACTTTATTTATATAAAAACGTTTATAAAGACATTTTAATATTCCAATTACTTTATATTCCAAATCATTTTATTACAAAAGTTATAATAGTTGAAGTTGTTATGTCATAAGTCGTTCTTAAAAAGTCTATTATATCGAAAAGACGTTTTCATTTATGAAAGTAAAATCATATATGAATCATATCAGGTTTCAAGATTTTAACTTCCAGTTTAATCATGACTCGTAGGATTACATCTAAAGGAAAATCAAATGTAAGGAATCATCTTAATGTAAAATGTCGATCTATTTAACTAGTCAATATCTATTTTCTAATTTACCTATATTCCCTAATTTCACTTTCACAATACATAATATGTAGGTTAATTAATTTTATCTTATAAAAGTCACGGAGCAATTATTGTAGGGCATGTATTGGAATTTAACAGGAATTTCCACCAATTTGGCTAGTTCTTGTTACTTGACACTTTGTCCTTACTCGAAGATCACTTTACCATTTATTCCGAATATCGTTAAAAGAATAGATTTCTCAAATCATAGTGGACCTCTCAACAGAGATTCGTAATCATAATTCAATGTATCTGATAATTCAATCGTTTGATCTTATCTTCTAATTCCTTCGATAATTATCTTGAAACAGATACAATCATGTAAAGTATTATACATCTAATACTTTGTTAATGTTTTCAAGTTATAATATATATATACACATATACATATATAATCATATACGTTCATTTAATGGTTCATGAATTATTGGAATTTGGTCGAGGTTAAATGAATGTATGAACACAGTTTAAAATTCTTGAGATTTAACTTAACAGACTTTGCTTATCGTGTCGGAAATATATAAAGATTAAAGTTTAAATTTGTTCGGAAATTTCCGGGTCGTCACAGATATCATATTTCAAGGGGGAGTTAATTCATTTTCTTGGAAAAATATCAAAATGGTGATTTACATTGTTGTATATGACATTTTGAGGGGGAGAAAATGGAGAAAATGAAAAGAAAATTGTTTTTCAAAAGTGAATTTCATAAATTCTTTGTTTATATCTAAAATAATTCACTAAGGCTTGTATACATCTCAGTATGCAATCCATTTTAACAATTGATATCACTGAAGATTTGTACTTTGTACATAATTCAAAATTTTCTAAGTACAAATCTTATTTTATAAAATTCATAAAAATTAGAAAAGATAAAATCCAAAAAGATGTGAATTTAAATGAATAAATGCTAATTTTAGCATTATACCGAATCTGACAACCAATAGTACAGATTCAGTAAGTTCAAAAGTTTCAAATATTGTCTCAGAAATATTTTTCATCAAAAATGTAATAGTCTTGAATGATTTTTGATAAAGATTTGTCAAAATTTGAAATGAATATGTTTGAATTTGAAAATTGGACTGCATTCGGTAATTAAGGCCCATTCGGTAAAGCCCATGTCTTCAAAACATTCGGCATCTATAAATAGCAGGGTCAAAGTCAAACTTTCTCTCACTTTATTCTAATTGCATACCGAATCTGAACTAATCTACCGAGTCTACCTAATCTACCTGATAATGCTAAAAACAAACATATATTTCATAGCATTATCCCTCAAGAAAGACAAGCTTTTAATTGCAATTGTTCTATTTACAAGTGATATTCGTTTAAATAATAAAAAGTGAAGACAAAAGACAGATTCGATGATTTGAAGACGCAAACGACCAAAAAGCTAAAAAGTACAAAGTACAATCAAAGTGGTTCAAATTATTGATGAGAAACGTCTAAAAGTTACAAGAGTACGAGCCACAAAACGCAAAGTACAAGATATTAAATAGTACGAAAGGACGTTCGAAATTCCAGAACCGGGACCAGAGTCAACTCTTAACGCGCGACGCAACGGAGCGAAAATTACAAGTCAACTATACACATGAATATAATATAATATATAATTAATTCTTAAAATTATATATATTATATTATATATTAAAACCGTCAGCAAACTAGAAAATAAGAGAATGTGGCCTGATCCAGCTGGACATGCGATCGCATGGCCTGGAAGAAGAAATCTCATGCGATCGCATGAGCCAAAAAGTTGGGTCAGGTCCTATAAATTTTGCGTGTTTTGGCCGAAAATAACACACCTTTTTCTATCCACTCTCTCTCACGATATATATATATATATATATATATATATATATATATATATATATATATATATATATATATATATATAATTTTAATTAAAGATTAATAATAATAAGGTTATGATGTTAGCGAATGTTGTAAGTATGTAAGTTGAAATTCTGTCCGTGTAAAGCTACGCTATTATTAATCATTGTGAGTTATGTTCAACCTTTTTAAATTAATGTCTCATAGCTAAGTTATTAATATGCTTATTTAAGCCGAAGTAATCGTGATGTTGGACTAAAATATTAAGACGGGGTAATTGGGCTTTGTACCATAATTGGGGTTTGGACAAAAGAACGACACTTGTGAAAATTGGACTATGGGCTATTAATGGGCTTTATATTTGTTTAATTGAATGATAGTTCGTTAATTTAATATAAAGATTTACAATTGGACGTACCTATAAATAACCATATACACTCGATCGGACACGATGGGCGGGATATTTATAAGTACTAATAATCTTTCATTTTGTAGTGACTCGAACTTTTCCATGTTTATATATATTAATTGAGATTGATATTTACATGACTAAATGTTTCCAACGTGTTAAGCAATCAAACTTGTTAAGACTTGATTAAATGACATAAGTTTCATATAGACAATTGATCACCCAAGTTGACCGGCGATTCACGAACGTTACAAATTTGTAAAAACTACATGTTGTGGTATATATAGACATATATATATTGTTGACATGAGATTATGATGAGTAAGTATCTCACAAAGTATATTAACAATGTGTGATATGCATAAGAAATGAGATTACTAAGTTAAGAAACTCGAAATGATATATATAACGATTATCGTTATGATAACGTCTACTAAATACATATGTATCATATTAAGATATTTTTACACTATATTTAACATGATAAAATGATATTTAAATATATCATTAAGTGTGTTAACAATGAACTACATATGTAAAAACAAGACTACTAACTCAAGAATTACGAAACGAGACTTATATGTAACGATTATCGTTGTAACGATATTATAATGTATATATCATATTAAGAGATATTCATACATCATAATATTATGATAACATAATAATTTAACATCTCATTTGATATAATAAACATTGGGTTAACACCATTAATTGAGATCGTTAACTTAAAGGTTTCAAAACAACACTTACATGTAACGACTAACGAAGACTTAACGACTCCATTAGAATGTATATACATGTTGTGTTTTGATATGTATTCTTACACTTTTGAAAGACTTCAAGACACATATCAAAGTACTTCTACTTAACAAAAATGCTTAAAATTACATCCTCGTTCAGTTTCATCAACAATTCTACTCGTATGCACCCGTATTCGTACTCGTACAATACACAGCTTTTAGATGTATGTACTATTGGTATATACACTCCAATGATAAGCTCTTAGCAGCCCATGTGAGTCACCTAACACATGTGGGAACCATTATTTGGAAACTAGAATGAAATATCTCATAAAATTACAAAAATATTAGTAATCATTCATGACTTATTTACATGAAAACAAAATTTCATATCCTTTATATCTAATCCATATACCAACGACCAAAAACACATACAAACACTTTCATTCTTCAATTTTATTCATCTAATTGATCTCTCTCAAGTTCCATCTTCAAGTTCTAAGTGTTCTTCATAAATTCCATAAGTATAGTTTCATAAAAATCAAGAATACTTCCAAGTTTGCAAGTCTACTTCCAAGCTTTCTAATCCATTCCAAGTAATCATCTAAGATCAATGAACCTTTGTTATTTACAGTAGGTTATCTTTCTATTTTAAGTTAATATTCATATTCAAACTTTGATTCAATTTCTACAACTATAACAATCTTATTTTGAGTGAAAATCTTACTTGAACTGTTTTCGTGTCATGATTCTGCTTCAAGAACTTTCAAGCCATCCAAGGATCTTTTGAAGCTAGATCCATTTTTCTCATTTCCAGTAGTTTTATCCAGAAAACTTGAGGTAGTAATGATGTTCATAACATCATTCGATTCATACATATAAAGCTATCTTATTCGAAGGTTTAAACTTGTAATCACTAGAACATAGTTTAGTTAATTCTAAACTTATTCGCAAAAAAAAATTAATCCTTCTAACTTGACTTTTAAAATCAACTAAACACATTTTCTATATCTATATGATATGCTAACTTAATGATTTAAAACCTGGAAACACGATGAACACCATAAAATCGGATATACGCCGTTGTAGTGAAACCGGGGGCTGTTTTGGTTTGGATAATTAAAACTATGATAAACTTTGATTTAAAAGTTGTTCTTCGGAAAAAATTATTTTTCATATGAACATGAATCTATATCCAAAAATCTTGGTTAAACTCAAAGTGAAAGTATGTTTTTCAAAATGGTCATCAGGATGTCGTTCTTTCGACGAAAATGACTACCTCTTTAGTAATTGAAATGTAACTTAAATTTCCGACTATACACCTATTTTTTTCTGTTTGGATTCTTAAATTAGAGTTCAATATGAAACCATAGCAATTTGATTCACTCAAAACGGATTTAAAATGAAGAAGTTATGGGTAAAACTAGATTGGATATTTTTGATCTTTTTAGCTACGGGAAATGTTTAACAAATCTATACAAATCATATCCTAGCTAACTTATATTGTATTATACATGTATTATAATATATTATGTAATCTTTGGATACCATATACACGTATGCAAATGTTTTGACATATCATATCGACCCATGTATATATATTATTTGGAACAACCATAGACACTCTATATGCAGTAATGTTGGAGTTAGCTATACATGGTTGAGGTTGATTCCAAAAATATATATACTTTGAGTTGTGATCTAGCCTGAGATGTGTATACACTGGGTCGTGGATTGATTTAAGATAATATATATATCGATTTATTTCTGTACATCTAACTGTGGACAACTAGTTGTAGGTTATTAACGAGGACAGCTGACTTAATACACTCAAATCTTTAAAATATAATAAAAATGGTTGTAATTATATTTTGATCATACTTTGATATATATGTACATATTTGTATAGGTTCGTGAATCGATTCGTGGCCAAGTCTTATTTCCGAGGAAGGAAATATCTGTGAAAGTGAGTTATAGTCCCACTTTTAAAATCTAATATTTTTGGGATGAGAATACATGCAGGTTTTATAAATGATTTAAAAAATAGACACAAGTACGTGAAACTACATTCTATGGTTGAATTATCGAAATCGAATATGCCCCTTTTTATTAAGTCTGGTAATCTAAGAATTAAGGAACAGACACCCTAATTGACGCGAATCCTAAAGAAAGATCTATTGGGCCTAACAAACCCCATTCAAAGTACCGGATGCTTTAGTACTTCGAAATTTATATCATATTCGAAGGGTGTCCTGGAATGATGGGGATATTCTTATATATGCATCTTGTTAATGTCGGTTACCAGGTGTTCACCATTGGAATGATTTTTATCTCTATGTATGGGATGTGTATTGAAATATGAAATCTTGTGGTCTATTGTTACGATTTAATATATATAGGTTAAGCCTATAACTCATCAACATTTTTGTTGACGTTTAAAGCATGTTTATTCTCAGGTGAATACTAAGAGCTTCCGCTGTTGCATACTAAAATAAGGACAAGATTTGGAGTCCATGTTTGTATGATATTGTGTAAAAACTGTATTCAAGAAACATATGTCGATGTAATATATTTCTATTGTAAACCATTATGTAATGGTCATGTGTAAACAGTATATTTTAGATTATCATTATTTGATAATCTACGTAATGCTTTTAAAACCTTTATTGATAAAATAAAGGTTATGGTTGTTTTAAAAATGAATGCAGTCTTTGAAAAACGTCTCATATAGAGGTCAAAACCTCGCAACGAAATCAATTAATATGGAATGTTTATAGTCAATATGAACGGGACATTTCAGTTGGTATCCGAGCATTGGTCTTAGAGAACCAGAAAATTTGCATTAGTGTGTCTTATCGAGTTTGTTAGGATGCATTAGTGAGTCTGGACTTCGACTGTGTTTTCTTTAAAAATGATTGCTTAACATTTTCGTTGGAAACTATATATTATTAACATGTAAATATTATGTGATATATTAATCTCTTAACATGTTTGATATTGTGTGATAGATGTCTACCTCTAGCACAAATACCATTGACTCACCTAATAATAACGAAGAGTCGAATATATATTGGCAAGATTCACAAGTTCCCGAAGAACTGGAAGAAGAGGAAACGGAACCGGAAGAGGAGCAACCGGAAGAAGAGGAACCAGAAGAGGAGGAATCGGAAGAGGAGGAACCAGAAGAAGAGGTTCCAGAGGAAGAAATATTGATACCTATAGTAAATCGATTAAATAAAAGAAAATCCTCAACCAACGGACCAAAGTTAATAATGGTCAAAGGTGTTTCCGCCGAAGAAGCAAAATATTGGGAAGATTACCAATTTTTCGATGAATCGGATCCCGATGAGGATTCCGATGATGTTATAGAAATTACCTCGACCCAATTTAATAAAGCGAAAGAAAATAATAAGGGAAAAGGTATAAAAATAGAGAAACCCGATTCCAACCCCGATGAACTTTATATATATCGGCAACATCCGTATTTCCTAAAATGTAACAATGACCCGGGAACCTCTAAACCACCAGGTTTTTCTAAACCATTATGGAAAACGACGGCTCGTATTAGAGGAACACCATATATTCCTACAAAATTAGGAAAACGAACCAAGTCCAAAGAAGAACAAACCTGTAATTCAGATTAGAGGGTTGTAATCATGTTGTGTATTATATGATTTGTAGTGTGCTTGTACTTTTATTTTCTATGTAAAAATTGCTTGTATTGTTTGTTATTACGAATCTAATCCTTGTCTATTTTACAGTATAAAAACAAAATGGTCGTTAAGGGTAGACAACCGAATATTTTATAAGACCTACCAGAGGATATGATTGAGGAAATCTTGTCTAGAGTCGGTCAGAATTCATCAGCACATTTAGTTATGGCGAAATTAACTTGTCAAACATTTGAAAGACTTTCCAGAAATGCCTTAGTTTATAAAAGGCTTTCCTTTGATATGTGGGGTATATCACATTGGGGAGACTTTAAGTTACGCCATGTTTTCTTTTAAGCGTTAAATGCGGGGAACCCAAATGCAATTTTACGCTACGGGTTAAGAACCTATTTTGACTCAACATATCCCAACATAGGATTTCGTGAATTAGAAAGACCTTCTAACATGCAACATAAAGAAGCATGTTATGCTTACGGGTTAGTGATGTTCGCTTCTTACCAAAGTGAGAAAAAGAACATCGGATTGCAGCTTTTAAATAAAACTTTCCCACAAGTGACGGATTCAGTAGTTGGGGTGAGAAACAAGGTTTTTAGATTATTACGGGGCTGTTGGACATTAGGAAACTCTCGTCCTTTTGACATCATTACAACATCTTGCCTAGCCAATGGTCAAAACGGTTATTTTCCACAAGACCAAGGATGGGAAGTCGTCTTAGTAAAACCAGAATGCATGACTTGTTTCTGGACTTATGAATTACGTGTCTTTATTTCCTTTGCTGAACAGCTTGCGTATTAACTAGATTTATCTTCAAAACTGTCCTGTATCATAGTGTACTATACTTCATGTTATATGTAATATAGCGAAGTTTTAAGTTTGAAGAATATTTGTATGTGATATATTATTATAATCAGTTTTTCATATGGAATTGTAGTAGTTGAATTGTATATTAGCTACTAAGTATGAACTTAACGGGTAGGTAGTACCCGAATTTAAACTTATAAAACGCTAATATGAAGAAAAAGCTTTTATAAATGAGTTTATATTATGCTACGAGATACTATTGAGTACTCTTAATATTCTGTATGATTAACTTGTTTCATTTGACTATTTTGAAGGAAATGGCACCGACTACTCGACACACCTTGAATATGAGCGAAGAGGAATTTTGTGCCTTTCTTTCTTCAAACATAGCCGCAGTACAGGCCGCGCTACATACCAACAATAACTCTGAATCTAGCAATACAGCTAACGGTGCAAGAAATCATGTAGGATGCTCCTACAAGGAATTCACTGCCTGCAAACCTTCAAAATTTGATGGTACCGAAGGACCAATCGGATTGAAACGGTGGACCGAGAAAGTTGAATCGGTGTTTGCCATAAGTAAGTGTGCTGAAGAAGACAAAGTGAAGTACGCTACGTATACCTTCACAGGTATTGCGTTAACATGGTGGAATACCTATCTAGAGCAAGTGGGACAAGATGTTGCTTACGCGCTACCGTGGTCAGCATTCAAGCACTTGATGAACGAGAAGTACTGTCCCAGAACCGAGGTCAATAAGCTCAAGTCAGAACTTAGAGGGTTACGAACACAGGGATTTGATATTAATTCATACAAAAGATGATTCACAGAATTGTGCCTATTGTGTCCGTGAGCGTTCGAAGATGAGGAAGAGAAGATCGGCGCGTTTGTGAAAGGGTTACCGAAGAGAATCCAAGAAGATATAAGTTCACACGAGCCTGCCTCCATACAAAAGTCATGTAGAATGGCTCATAAACTAGTGAACCAGATTGAGGGAAGAATTAAAGAACAAGCGGCCGAAGTGGCCAACGTGAAGCTAGTCAAAAGAAAGTGGGAGGAAAACGGTGATAAGAGTCACCAAAACAACAACAACTATCCCAACAATCGCAACATCAATTGCAACTACAACAAACGGCACAACAACAACAACAACTACAACTACAACAATCATCCCAACAACAATAACAACCGCAACAACAACAACAATCAGAAGCAGCTATGCCAAAGGTGTGAAAAGTATCACTCGGGGTTCTGCACCAAATTTTGCAACAAGTGTGAAAGAAATGGTCATAGCGCGGCGAAGTGTGAGGTCTACGGACCAGGGGTTAACAGAACGAAAGGAACAAATGGTGTCAGAATGAGTAATGGCGGAGCAAGTAGTGTCGGAGCAAGTTATGTCAATGTAGTTTGTTATAAATGTGGAAAACCGGGCCACATTATTAAAAATTGCCCGAACCAGGAGAACACGAATGGACAAGGTCGCGGAAGAGTTTTTAATATTAATGCGGCAGAGGCACAGGAAGACCCGGAGCTTGTTACAGGTACGTTTCTTATTGACAATAAATCTGCTTACGTTTTATTTGATTCGGGTGTGGATAGAAGCTATATGAGTAGAGATTTTTGTGCTAAATTAAGTTGTCCATTGACGCCGTTGGATAGTAAATTTTTACTCAAATTAGCAAACGGTAAATTAATTTCAGCAGATTATATATGCCGAAATCGAGAAATTAAACTGGGTAGTGAAATATTTAAGATTGATTTGATACCAGTAGAGTTAGGGAGTTTTGATGTAATAGTTGGCATGGACTGGCTGAAGGAGATGAAAGCAGAGATCGTATGTTACAAAAATGCAATTCGCATTGTACGAGAAGAAGGAGAACCCTTAATGGTGTACGGAGAAAAGGGCAACACAAAGCTACATCTTATTAGTAATTTGAAGGCATAAAAACTAATAAGAAAAGGTTGCTATGCTGTTCTAGCACACGTCGAGAAAGTACAAACTGAAGAAAAGAGCATCAATGATGTTCCCGTCGCAAAATAATTTCCCGATATATTTTTGAAAGAATTACCGGGACTACCTCCACATCGATCTGTTGAATTTCAAATAGATCTTGTACCAGGAGCTGCACCAATAGCTCGTGCTCCTTACAGACTCGCACCCAGCGAGATGAAAGAACTGCAAAGCCAACTGCAAGAACTATTAGAACGTGGTTTCATTCGACCAAGCACATCACCATGGGGAGCTCCTGTTTTGTTTGTCAAGAAGAAGGATGGTACATTTAGGTTGTGTATTGACTACAGAGAGTTGAATAAACTTACCATCAAAAACCGTTATCCACTGCCGAGAATTAATGACTTATTTGATCAACTACAAGGCTCGTCAGTTTATTTGAAAATTGATTTACGTTCTGGATATCATCAAATGCGAGTAAAGGAGGATGATATTCCAAAAACTGCTTTTAAGACGCGTTATGGTCATTACGAGTTTATGGTTATGTCGTTTGGATTAACTAACGCACCAGCTGTGTTCATGGACCTTATGAACCAAGTGTGTGGACCATATCTTGACAAGTTTGTCATTGTTTTCATCGATGACCTACTTATTTACTCAAAGAACGATCAAGAGCACGAAGAACATTTGAGAAAAGTGCTAGAAGTATTGAGGAAAGAAAAATTGTACGCTAAGTTTTCAAAGTGTGCATTTTGGTTGGAAGAAGTTCAATTTCTCGGTCACATAGTGAACAAAGAAGGTATCCAGGTGGACCCAGCAAAGATCGAAACCGTTGAAAACTGGGAAACCCCAAAAACTCCGAAGCATATACGTCAATTTTTAGGATTGGCTGGTTACTACAGAAGATTCATCCAAGATTTCTCCAAAATAGCAAAACCCTTGACTACATTAACGCATAAAGGGAAGAAATTTGAATGGAAGGATGAACAAGAGAAGGCGTTTCAGTTATTGAAGAAAAAACTAACTACGGCACCTATATTGTCATTGCCTGAAGGGAATGATGATTTTGTGATTTATTGTGACGCATCAAAGCAAGGTCTCGGTTGTGTATTAATGCAACGAACGAAGGTGATTGCTCATGCGTCTAGCCAATTGAAGATTCACGAGCAAAATTATACAACTCACGATTTGGAATTGGGTGCTGCTGTTTTTGCATTAAAGACTTGGAGGCATTATTTATATGGAGTCAAAAGTATTATATATACCGACCACAAAAGTCTCCAACATATACTTAATCAGAAGCAACTGAATATGGGACAACGCAGGTGGATTGAACTGTTGAATGATTATGATTTTGAGATTCGATACCACCAGGGGAAGGCGAATGTGGTAGCTGACGCTTTGAGTAGAAAGGACAGAGAACCTATACGGGTAAAAGCTATAAATATAATTATTCATACTAACCTTACTACTCAAATAAAGGAGGCGCAACAGGGGGTTGTAAAAGAATGAAAGTTAAAGAATGAGATACCCAAAGGATCAGAGAAACATCTTAATATTCGGGAAGACGGAACCCGATATATGAAATGTCCCGTTCTTATTGATTAAAAACGTTCCATATTAATTGATTTCGTTGCGAGGTTTTGACCTCTATATGAGACGTTTTTCAAAGACTGCATTCATTTTAAAACAAACCATAACCTTTATTTCATCAATAAAGGTTTAAAAAGCTTTACGTAGATTATCAAATAATGATAATCTAAAATATCCTGTTTACACACGACCATTACATAATGGTTTACAATACAAATATGTTACAACAAAATAAGTTTCTTGAATGCAGTTTTTACACAATATCATACAAGCATGGACTCCAAATCTCGTCCTTATTTAAGTGTGCGACAGCGGAAGCTCTTAATAATCACCTGAGAATAAACATGCTTAAAACGTCAACAAAAATGTTGGTGAGTTATAGGTTTAACCTATATATATCAAATCATAAAAACCTCATTTCTTACCCCAATTACCGACTCTGTCACTTGTGGGAACGTTTTGTTTAATAGTTGTAGCCCGATGTTCTTGTTCTCACTTTGGTGAGAAGCGAACATTACTAATCCGTAAGCATAACATGCTTCTTTATGTTGCATGTTAGCCGCTTTTTCTAAATCACGAAGTCCAATATTCGGATATATTGAGTCAAAATAATTTCTTAACCCATTGCGTAAAATAGCATTTGGGTTCCCCGCAATATATGCGTCAAAGTAAACACATCGTAACTTATGGATTTCCCAATGTGATATCCCCCATCTTTCGAACGAAAGCCTTTTATAAACCAAGGCATTCTTGGAACGTTCTTCGAATGTCTTACAAACTGATCTCGCCTTAAATAGTTGTGCCGAAGAATTCTGACCGACTCTAGACAAGATTTCATCAATCATGTCTCCGGGTAGGTCTCTTAAAATATTGGGTTGTCTATCCATTTTGTGTTTTTATACTGTAAAATAGACAAGAGTTAGATTCATAAAAAAAATACTTATTAATACAAGCAATTTTTACATATATCATAAAGCATAAGCACACTATATTACATATATTACACCACACGAATACAACTATCTTATTCCGACTCGCTTGTTTCTTCTTCTTCAGTTTTGGTTCGTTTTTCCAAGTTTCTAGGGATATATGATGTTCCCCTAATACGAGACGTCGTTATCCACATTGGTTTAGAAAAACCTGGTGGTTTAGAGGTTCCCGGGTCATTGTTACAACTTAAGGGCTTCGGGGGTTGACGATACATATAAAGTTCATCGGGGTTGGAATTAGATTTCTCTATTTTTATGCCCTTTCCCTTATTATTTTCTTTTGCCTTTTTAAATTCAGTTGGGGTAATTTCTATAACATCATCGGAATTCTCGTCGGAATCCGATTCATCGGAGAATTGGTAATCCTCCCAATATTTTGCTTCCTTGGCGGAAACACCATTGACCATAATTAACCTTGGTCGGTTGGTTGAGGATTTTCTTTTACTTAACCGTTTTATTATTTCCCCCACCGGTTCTATTTCTTCATCCGGTTCCGATTCTTCTTCCGGTTCTGATTCTTCTTCCGGTTCCGACTCTTCTTCCGGTTCCTCTTCGGGAACTTGTGAATCAGTCCACGAATCATTCCAATTTACATTTGACTCTTCATTATTATTAGGTGAGTCAATGGGACTTGTTCTAGAGGTAGACATCTATCACATAATATCAAACGCGTTAAGAGATTAATATATCACATAATATTCACGTGTTAAAAATATATAGTTTCCAACAAAATTTGTTAAGCAATCATTTTTCAAGTAAACACGGTCGAAGTCCAGACTCACTAATGCATCCTAACAAACTCGATAAGACACACTAATGCAAAATTCTGGTTCTCTAAGACCAACGCTCGGATACCAACTGAAATGTCCCGTTCTTATTGATTAAAAACGTTCCATATTAATTGATTTCATTGCGAGGTTTTGACCTCTATATGAGACGTATTTCAAAGACTGCATTCATTTTAAAACAAACCATAACCTTTATTTCATCAATAAAGGTTTAAAAAGATTTACGTAGATTATTAAATAATGATAATCTAAAATATCCTGTTTACACACGACCATTACATAATGGTTTACAATACAAATATGTTACAACAAAATAAGTTTCTTGAATGCAGTTTTTACACAATATTATACAAGCATGGACTCCAAATCTCGTCCTTATTTAAGTATGCGACAGCGGAAGCTCTTAATAATCACCTGAGAATAAACATGCTTAAAACGTCAACAAAAATGTTGGTGAGTTATAGGTTTAACCTATATATATCAAATCATAATAATAGACCACAAGATTTCATATTTCAATACACATCCCATACATAGAGATAAAAATCATTCATATGGTGAACACCTGGTAACCGACATTGACAAGATGCATATATAAGAATATCCCCATCATTCCGGGACACCCTTCGGATATGATATAAATTTCGAAGTACTAAAGCATCCGGTACTTTGGATGGGGTTTGTTACGCCCAATAGATCTATCTTTAGGATTCGCGTCAATTAGGTTGTCTGTTCCCTAATTCTTAGATTACCAGACTTAATAAAAAGGGGCATATTCGATTTCGATAATTCAACCATAGAATGTAGTTTCACGTACTTGTGTCTATTTTGTAAATCATTTATAAAACCTGCATGTATTCTCATCCCAAAAATATTAGATTTTAAAAGTGGGACTATAACTCACTTTCACAGATTTTTACTTCGTCGGGAAGTAAGACTTGGCCAATGGTTGATTCACGAACCTATAACAATATATACATATATATCAAAGTATGTTCAAAATATATTTACAACACTTTTAATATATTTTGATGTTTTAAGTTTATTAAGTCAGCTGTCCTCGTTAGTAACTTACAACTAGTTGTCCACAGTTAGATGTACAGAAATAAATCGATAAATATTATCTTGAATCAATCCACGACCCAGTGTATACGTATCTCAGTATTGATCACAACTCAAACTATATATATTTTGGAATCAACCTCAACCCTGTATAGCTAACTCCAACATTCACATATAGAGTGTCTATGGTTGTTCCGAAATATATATAGATGTGTCAACATGATAGGTCGAAACATTGTATATGTGTCTATGGTATCTCAAGATTACATAATATACAATACAAGTTGATTAAGTTATGGTTGGAATAGATTTGTTACTAATTTTCACGTAGCTAAAATGAGAAAAATTATCCAATCTTGTTTTACCCATAACTTCTTCATTTTAAATCCGTTTTGAGTGAATCACATTGCTATGGTTTCATATTGAACTCTATTTTATGAATCTAAATAGAAAAAGTATAGGTTTATAGTCGGAAAAATAAGTTACAAGTCGTTTTTGTAAAGGTAGTCATTTCAGTCGAAAGAACGACGTCTAGATGACCATTTTAGAAAACATACTTCCACTTTGAGTTTAACCATAATTTTTGGATATAGTTTCATGTTCATAATAAAAATCATTTTCTCAGAATAACAACTTTTAAATCAAAGTTTATCATAGTTTTTAATTAACTAACCCAAAACAGCCAGCGGTGTTACTACGCGGCGTAAATCCGGTTTTACGGTATTTTTCGTGTTTCCAGGTTTTAAATCATTAAGTTAGCATATAATATAGATATAAAACATGTGTTTAGTTGATTTTAAAAGTCAAGTTAGAAGGATTAACTTTTGTTTGCGAACAAGTTTAGAATTAACTAAACTATGTTCTAGTGATTACAAGTTTAAACCTTCGAATAAGATAGCTTTATATATATGAATCGAATGATGTTAGGAACATCATTACTACCTTAAGTTCCTTGGATAAACCTACTGGAAAAGAGAAAAATGGATCTAGCTTCAACGGATCCTTGGATGGCTCGAAGTTCTTGAAGCAGAATCATGACACGAAAACAAGTTCAAGTAAGATCATCACTTGAAATAAGATTGTTATAGTTATATAAATTGAACCAAAGTTTGAATATGATTATTACCTTGTATTAGAATGGTAACCTACTGTAAGAAACAAAGATTTCTTGAGGTTGGATGATCACTTTACAAGATTGGAAGTGAGCTACCAAACTTGAAAGTATTCTTGATTTTATGTAACTAGAACTTGTAGAATATATGAAGAACACTTAGAACTTGAAGATAGAACTTGAGAGAGATCAATTAGATGAAGAAAATTAAAGAATGAAAGTGTTTGTAGGTGTTTTTGGTCGTTGGTGTATGGATTAGATATAAAGGATATGTAATTTTGTTTTCATGTAAATAAGTCATGAATGATTACTCATATTTTTGTAATTTTATGAGATATTTCATGCTAGTTGCCAAATGATGGTTCCCACATGTGTTAGGTGACTCACATGGGCTGCTAAGATCTGATCATTGGAGTGTATATACCAATAGTACATACATCTAAAAGCTGTGTATTGTATGAGTACGAATACGGGTGCATACGAGTAGAATTGTTGATGAAACTGAACGAGGATGTAATTGTAAGCATCTTTGTTAAGTAGAAGTATTTTGATAAGTGTATTGAAGTCTTTCAAAAGTGTATAAATACATATTAAAACACTACATGTATATACATTTTAACTGAGTCGTTAAGTCATCGTTAGTTGTTACATGTAAGTGTTGTTTTGAAACCTTTAGGTTAACGATCTTGTTAAATGTTGTTAACCTAATGTTTATAATATCAAATGAGATTTTAAATTATTATATTATCATGATATTATCATGTATGAATATCTCTTAATATGATATATATACATTAAATGTCTTTACAACGATAATCGTTACATATATGTCTCGTTTAAATATCATTAAGTTAGTAGTCTTGTTTTTACATATGTAGTTCATTGTTAATATACTTAATGAGATGTTTACTTATCATAGTATCATGTTAACTATATATATATATCCATATATATGTCATCATATAGTTTTTACAAATTTTAACGTTCGTGAATCACCGGTCAACTTGGGTGGTCAATTGTCTATATGAAACATATTTCGATTAATCAAGTCTTAACAAGTTTGATTGCTTAACATGTTAGAAACAATTAATCATGTAAATATCAATCTCAATTAATATATATAAACATGGAAAAGTTCGGGTCACTACAGTACCTACCCGTTAAATAAATTTCATCCCGAAATTTTAAGCTGTTGAAGGTGTTGACGAATCTTCTGGAAATAGATGCGGGTATTTCTTCTTCATCTGATCTTCATGCTCCCAAGTGAACTCGGGTCCTCTACGAGCATCCCATCGAACCTTAACAATTGGTATCTTGTTTTGCTTAAGTCTTTTAACCTCACGATCCATTATTTCGACGGGTTCTTCGATGAATTGGAGTTTTTCATTGATTTGGATTTCATCTAACGGAATAGTGAGATCTTCTTTAGCAAAACATTTCTTCAAATTCGAGACGTGGAAAGTGTTATGTACAGTCGCGAGTTGTTGAGGTAACTCAAGTCGGTAAGCTACTGGTCCGACACGATCAATAATCTTGAATGGTCCAATATACCTTGGATTTAATTTCCCTCGTTTACCAAATCGAACAACGCCTTTCCAAGGTGCAAATTTAAGCATGACCATCTCTCCAATTTCAAATTCTATATCTTTTCTTTTAATGTCAGCGTAGCTCTTTTGTCGACTTTGGGCGGTTTTCAACCGTTGTTGAATTTGGATGATCTTCTCGGTAGTTTCTTGTATAATCTCCGGACCCGTAATCTGTCTATCCCCCACTTCATTCCAACAAATCGGAGACCTGCACTTTCTACCATAAAGTGCTTTAAACGGCGCCATCTCAATGCTTGAATGGTAGCTATTGTTGTAGGAAAATTCTGCTAACGGTAGATGTCGATCCCAACTGTTTCCGAAATCAATAACACATGCTCGTAGCATGTCTTCAAGCGTTTGTATCGTCCTTTCGCTCTGCCCATCAGTTTATGGATGATAGGCAGTACTCATGTCTAGACGAGTTCCTAATGCTTGCTGTAATGTCTGCCAGAATCTTGAAATAAATCTGCCATCCCTATCAGAGATAATAGATATTGGTATTCCATGTCTGGAGACGACTTCCTTCAAATACAGTCGTGCTAACTTCTCCATCTTGTCATCTTCTCTTATTGGCAGGAAGTGTGCTGATTTGGTGAGACGATCAACTATTACCCAAATAGTATCAAAACCACTTGCAGTCCTTGGCAATTTAGTAATGAAATCCATGGTAATGTTTTCCCATTTCCATTCCGGGATTTTGGGTTGTTGAAGTAGACCTGATGGTTTCTGATGCTCAGCTTTGACCTTAGAACACGTTAAACATTCTCCTACGTATTTAGCAACATCGGCTTTCACACCCGGCCACCAAAAATGTTTCTTGAGATCCTTGTACATCTTCCCCGTTCCAGGATGTATTGAGTATCTGGTTTTATGAGCTTCTCTAAGTACCATTTCTCTCATATCTCCAAATTTTGGTACCCAAATCCTTTCAGCCCTATACCGGGTTCCGTCTTCCCGAATATTAAGATGCTTTTCCGATCCTTTGGGTATTTCATCCTTTAAATTTCCCCCATTTAAAACTCCTTGTTGCGCCTCCTTTATTTGAGTAGTAAGGTTATTATGAATCATTATATTCATAGATTTTACTCGAATGGGTTCTCTGTTCTTCCTGCTCAAGGCAGCAGCTACCACATTTGCCTTCCCCGGGTGGTAACGAATCTCAAAGTCGTAATCATTCAATAATTCAATCCACCTACGCTGCCTCATATTCAGTTGTTTCTGATTAAATATGTGTTGAAGAATTTTGTGGTCGGTATATATAATACTTTTGACCCCATATAAGTAGTGCCTCCAAGTCTTTAATGCAAAAACAACCGCGTCTAATTTCAAATCATGCGTCGTATAATTTTGTTCGTGAATCTTCAATTGTCTAGGCACATAAGCAATCACCTTCGTTCGTTGCATTAATACACAACTGAGACCTTGCTTTGATGCGTCACAATAAATCACAAAATCATCATTCCCTTCAGGCAATGACAATATAGGTGCCGTAGTTAGCTTTTTCTTCAATAACTGAAACGCTTTCTCTTGTTCATCATTCCATTCAAATTTCTTCCCTTTATGCGTTAATGCAGTCAAGGGTTTTGCTATTTTGGAAAAGTCTTGGATGAACCTTCTGTAGTAACCAGCTAGTCCTAAAAACTGGCGTATGTGTTTCGGAGTTTTCGGGGTTTCCCACTTTTCAACAGTTTCTATCTTTGCCGGATCCACCTTAATACCTTCTTTGTTCACTATGTGACCGAGGAATTGAACTTCTTCCAACCAAAATGCACACTTTGAAAACTTAGCGTACAATTCTTCCTTCCTCAATACTTCTAACACCTTTCTTAAATGTTCACCGTGTTCTTGGTCATTCTTTGAGTAAATAAGTATGTCATCAATGAAAACAATGACAAACTTGTCAAGGTATGGTCCACACACTCGGTTCATAAGGTCCATGAACACAGCTGGTGCATTAGTTAAACCAAACGGCATGACCATAAACTCGTAATGACCGTAACGTGTTCTGAAAGCAGTCTTTGGAATATCATCTTCTTTCACCCGCATTTGATGATACCCGAAACGTAAGTCAATCTTTGAATAAACAGACGAGCCTTGTAGTTGATCAAATAAGTCTCGATTCTCGGTAGTGGGTAGCGGTTCTTGATGGTAAGTTTGTTCAACTCTCGGTAGTCGATACACAACCTGAATGTACCATCTTTCTTCTTGACAAACAAAACAGGAGCTCCCCACGGTGATGTGCTTGGTCGAATGAAACCATGCTCTAAAAGTTCTTGTAATTGGCTTTGCAGTTCTTTCATCTCGCTGGGTGCGAGTCTGTAAGGAGCACGAGCTATTGGTGCAGCTCCTGGTACAAGATCTATTTGAAATTCAACGGATCGATGTGGGGGTAATCCTGGTAATTCTTTCGGAAATACATCGGGAAATTCTTTTGCGACGGGAACATCATTGATGCTCTTTTCTTCAGTTTGTACTTTCTCGACGTGTGCTAGAACAGCATAGAAACCTTTTCTTATTAGTTTTTATGCCTTCAAATTACTAATAAGATGTAGCTTCGTGTTGCCCTTTTCTCCGTACACCATTAAGGGTTTTCCTTTTTCTCGTATAATGCGAATTGCATTTTTGTAACAAACGATCTCTGCTTTCACTTCTTTCAACCAGTCCATACCGATTATCACATCAAAACTCCCTAACTCTACTGGTATCAAATCAATCTTAAATGTTTCGCTAATCAGTTTAATTTCTCGATTCCGACATATATTATCTGCTGAAATTAATTTACCATTTGCTAATTCGAGTAAAAATTTACTATCCAAAGGCGTCAATGGACAACTTAATTTAGCACAAAAATCTCTACTCATATAGCTTCTATCCACACCCGAATCAAATAAAACGTAAGCAGATTTATTGTCAATAAGAAACATACCCGTAACAAGCTCCGGGTCTTTCTGTGCCTCTGCCGCATTAATATTGAAAACTCTTCCGCGGCCTTGTCCATTCGTGTTCTCCTGGTTCGGGCAATTTCTAATAATGTGGCCCGGTTTTCCACATTTATAACAAACTACATTGGCATAACTTGCTCCGACACTACTTGCTCCGCCATTACTCGTTCCGACACCATTTGTTCCTTTCGTTCTATTAACCCCTGGTCCGTAGACCTCACACTTCGCCGCGCTATGACCATTTCTTTTACACTTGTTGCAAAATTTGGTGCAGAACCCCGAGTGATACTTTTCACACCTTTGGCATAGCTGCTTCTGATTGTTGTTGTTGTTGTTGCGGTTATTATTGTTGTTGGGATGATTGTTGTAGTTGCTGTTGTTGTTTTTGCTGTTGTTGTTGTTGTTGTTGGGTCGTTTGTTGTAGTTGCGATTGATGTTGCGATTGTTGGGATAATTGTTGCGATTATTGTTGTAATTGCTGTTGTTGTTGTATTGGTGATTCTTATCACCGTTTTCCTCCCACTTTCTTTTGACTTGCTTCACATTGGCCTCTTCAGCAGTCTGTTCGTTAATTCTTTCTTCAATCTGGTTCACTAGTTTGTGAGCCATTCTACATGCCTGTTGTATGGAGGCGGGCTCGTGTGAACTTATATCTTCTTGGATTCTTTCCGGTAATCCTTTCACAAACGCGTCGATCTTCTCTTCCTCATCTCCGAATGCTCCCGGACACAATAGGCACAATTCTGTGAATCGTCTTTCGTACGTGGTAATATCAAATCCTTGGGTTCGTAACCCTCTAAGTTCTGTCTTGAGCTTATTGATCTCGGTTCTGGGACGGTACTTCTCGTTCATCAAGTGCTTGAATGCTGACCACGGTAGTGCGTATGCATCGTCTTGTCCCACTTGCTCTAGATAGGTATTCCACCATGTTAACGCAGAACCTGTGAAGGTATGCGTAGCGTACTTTACTTTGTCCTCTTCAGTACACTTACTTATGGGAAACACCGATTCGACCTTCTCGGTCCACCGTTTCAATCCGATCGGTCCTTCTGTTCCATCAAATTCCAAAGGTTTGCAGGCAGTGAATTCTTTGTAGGTGCATCCTACACGATTTCCTGTATTGCTAGATCCAAGGTTATTGTTGGTATGTAGCGCAGCCTGTACTGCAGCTTTGTTTGAAGCTAGAAAAGTACAGAATTCCTCTTCATTCATATTCACGGTGTGTCGAGTAGTCGGTGCCATTTCCTTCAAAATAGTCAAATGGAACAAGTTAATCATACAGAATATCAAGAGTAGTTAATAGTATTTCGTAGCATATTATGAACTCATTTATAAAAGCTTTTTCTTCATATTAGCGTTTTATAAGTTTAAATTCGGGTAGTACCTACCCGTTAAGTTCATACTTAGTAGCTAATATACAATTCAACTACTACAATTCTATATGAAAAACTGATTATAATAATATTTCACGTTCAAACTTTTATACAATATTTTACAAACTTACAATACCGCTTATTTTACATAAAGCATGAAATATAGCACACAATAACTTTGATACAAGATAGTTGTGAAGATAATTCTAGCTAGTACACAAGTCGTTCAGCAAAGGCAATAAAGACACGTAATTCATACGTCCAGAAACAAGTCATGCATTCTGGTTTTACTAGGACTACTTCCCATCCTTGGTCTTGTGAAACATAACCGTTATAGCCGTTGATAAGACAGCGTGTTGTAACATCGTCAAAGGGACGAGGGTTACGTAAGCATAACATGCTTCTTTATGTTGCATGTTAGCCGCTTTTTCTAAATCACGAAGTCCAATATTCGGATATATTGAGTCAAAATAATTTCTTAACCCATTGCGTAAAATAGCATTTGGGTTCCCCGCAATATATGCGTCAAAGTAAACACATCGTAACTTATGGATTTCCCAATGTGATATCCCCCATCTTTCGAACGAAAGCCTTTTATAAACCAAGGCATTCTTGGAACGTTCTTCGAATGTCTTACAAACTGATCTCGCCTTAAATAGTTGTGCCGAAGAATTCTGACCGACTCTAGACAAGATTTCATCAATCATGTCTCCGGGTAGGTCTCTTAAAATATTGGGTTGTCTATCCATTTTGTGTTTTTATACTGTAAAATAGACAAGAGTTAGATTCATAAAAAAAATACTTATTAATACAAGCAATTTTTACATATATCATAAAGCATAAGCACACTATATTACATATATTACACCACACGAATACAACTATCTTATTCCGACTCGCTTGTTTCTTCTTCTTCAGTTTTGGTTCGTTTTTCCAAGTTTCTAGGGATATATGATGTTCCCCTAATACGAGCCGTCGTTATCCACATTGGTTTAGAAAAACCTGGTGGTTTAGAGGTTCCCGGGTCATTGTTACAACTTAAGGGTTTCGGGGGTTGACGATACATATAAAGTTCATCGGGGTTGGAATTAGATTTCTCTATTTTTATGCCCTTTCCCTTATTATTTTCTTTTGCCTTTTTAAATTCAGTTGGGGTAATTTCTATAACATCATCGGAATTCTCGTCGGAATCCGATTCATCGGAGAATTGGTAATCCTCCCAATATTTTGCTTCCTTGGCGGAAACACCATTGACCATAATTAACCTTGGTCGGTTGGTTGAGGATTTTCTTTTACTTAACCGTTTTATTATTTCCCCCACCGGTTCTATTTCTTCATCCGGTTCCGATTCTTCTTCCGGTTCCGATTCTTCTTCCGGTTCCGACTCTTCTTCCGGTTCCTCTTCGGGAACTTGTGAATCAGTCCACGAATCATTCCAATTTACATTTGACTCTTCATTATTATTAGGTGAGTCAATGGGACTTGTTCTAGAGGTAGACATCTATCACATAATATCAAACGCGTTAAGAGATTAATATATCACATAATATTCACATGTTAAAAATATATAGTTTCCAACAAAATTTGTTAAGCAATCATTTTTCAAGTAAACACGGTCGAAGTCCAGACTCACTAATGCATCCTAACAAACTCGATAAGACACACTAATGCAAAATTCTGGTTCTCTAAGACCAACGCTCGGATACCAACTGAAATGTCCCGTTCTTATTGATTAAAAACGTTCCATATTAATTGATTTCATTGCGAGGTTTTGACCTCTATATGAGACGTTTATCAAAGACTGCATTCATTTTAAAACAAACCATAACCTTTATTTCATCAAAAAAGGTTTAAAAAGCTTTACGTAGATTATCAAATAATGATAATCTAAAATATCCTGTTTACACACGACCATTACATAATGGTTTACAATACAAATATGTTACAACAAAATAAGTTTCTTGAATGCAGTTTTTACACAATATCATACAAGCATGGACTCCAAATCTCGTCCTTATTTAAGTATGCGACAGCGGAAGCTCTTAATAATCACCTGAGAATAAACATGCTTAAAACGTCAACAAAAATGTTGGTGAGTTATAGGTTTAACCTATATATATCAAATCATAATAATAGACCACAAGATTTCATATTTCAATACACATCCCATACATAGAGATAAAAATCATTCATATGGTGAACACCTGGTAACCGACATTAACAAGATGCATATATAAGAATATCCCTATCATTCCGGGACACCCTTCGGATATGATATAAATTTCGAAGTACTAAAGCATCCGGTACTTTGGATGGGGTTTGTTAGGCCCAATAGATCTATCTTTAGGATTCGCGTCAATTAGAGTGTATGTTCCCTAATTCTTAGATTACCAGACTTAATAAAAAGGGGCATATTCGATTTCGATAATTCAACCATAGAATGTAGTTTCACGTACTTGTGTCTATTTTGTAAATCATTTATAAAACCTACATGTATTCTCATCCCAAAAATATTAGATTTTAAAAGTGGGACTATAACTCACTTTCACAGATTTTTACTTCGTCGGGAAGTAAGACTTGGCCAATGGTTGATTCACGAACCTATAACAATATATACATATATATCAAAGTATGTTCAAAATATATTTACAACACTTTTAATATATTTTGATGTTTTAAGTTTATTAAGTCAGCTGTCCTCGTTAGTAACTTACAACTAGTTGTCCACAGTTAGATGTACAGAAATAAATCGATAAATATTATCTTGAATCAATCCACGACCCAGTGTATACGTATCTCAGTATTGATCACAACTCAAACTATATATATTTTGGAATCAACCTCAACCCTGTATAGTTAACTCCAACATTCAGATATAGAGTGTCTATGGTTGTTCCGAAATATATATAGATGTGTCAACATGATAGGTCGAAACATTGTATACGTGTCTATGGTATCTCAAGATTACATAATATACAATACAAGTTGATTAAGTTATGGTTGGAATAGATTTGTTACTAATTTTCACGCAGCTAAAATGAGAAAAATTATCCAATCTTGTTTTACCCAAAACTTCTTCATTTTAAATCCGTTTTGAGTGAATCACATTGCTATGGTTTCATATTGAACTCTATTTTATGAATCTAAACAGAAAAAGTATAGGTTTATAGTCGGAAAAATAAGTTACAAGTCGTTTTTGTAAAGGTAGTCATTTCAATCGAAAGAACGACGTCTAGATGACCATTTTAGAAAACATACTTCCACTTTGAGTTTAACCATAATTTTTGGATATAGTTTCATGTTCATAATAAAAATCATTTTCTCAGAATAACAACTTTTAAATCAAAGTTTATCATAGTTTTTAATTAACTAACCCAAAACAGCCCGCGGTTTTACTACGACGGCGTAAATCCGGTTTTACGGTGTTTTTCGTGTTTCCAGGTTTTAAATCATTAAGTTAGCATATCGTATAGATATAGAACATGTGTTTAGTTGATTTTAAAAGTCAAGTTAGAAGGATAAACTTTTGTTTGCGAACAAGTTTAGAATTAACTAAACTATGTTCTAGTGATTACAAGTTTAAACCTTCGAATAAGATAGCTTTATATATATGAATCGAATGATGTTATGAACATCATTACTACCTTAAGTTCCTTGGATAAACCTACTGGAAAAGAGAAAAATGGATCTAGCTTCAACGGATCCTTGGATGGCTCGAAGTTCTTGAAGCAGAATCATGACACGAAAACAAGTTCAAGTAAGATCATCACTTGAAATAAGATTGTTATAGTTATAGAAATTGAACCAAAGTTTGAATATGATTATTACCTTGTATTAGAATAATAACCTACTGTAAGAAACAAAGATTTCTTGAGGTTGGATGATCACTTTACAAGATTGGAAGTGAGCTAGCAAACTTGAAAGTATTCTTGATTTTATGTAACTAGAACTTGTAGAATATATGAAGAACACTTAGAACTTGAAGATAGAACTTGAGAGAGATCAATTAGATGAAGAAAATTAAAGAATGAAAGTGTTTGTAGGTGTTTTTGGTCGTTGGTGTATGGATTAGATATAAAGGATATGTAATTTTGTTTTCATGTAAATAAGTCATGAATGATTACTCATATTTTTGTAATTTTATGAGATATTTCATGCTAGTTGCCAAATGATGGTTCCCACATGTGTTAGGTGACTCACAAGGGCTGCTAAGAGCTGATCATTGGAGTGTATATACCAATAGTACATACATCTAAAAGCTGTGTATTGTACGAGTACGAATACGGGTGCATACGAGTAGAATTGTTGATGAAACTGAACGAGGATGTAATTGTAAGCATCTTTGTTAAGTAGAAGTATTTTTATAAGTGTATTGAAGTCTTTCAAAAGTGTATAAATACATATTAAAACACTACATGTATATACATTTTAACTGAGTCGTTAAGTCATCGTTAGTTGTTACATGTAAGTGTTGTTTTGAAACCTTTAGGTTAACGATCTTGTTAAATGTTGTTAACCCAATGTTTATAATATCAAATGAGATTTTAAATTATTATATTATCATGATATTATCATGTATGAATATCTCTTAATATGATATATATACATTAAATGTCTTTACAACGATAATCGTTACATATATGTCTCGTTTAAATATCATTAAGTTAGTAGTCTTGTTTTTACATATGTAGCTCATTGTTAATATACTTAATGATATGTTTACTTATCATAGTATCATGTTAACTATATATATATCCATATATATGTCATCATATAGTTTTTACAAGTTTTAACGTTCGTGAATCACCGGTCAACTTGGGTGGTCAATTGTCTATATGAAACATATTTCAATTAATCAAGTCTTAACAAGTTTGATTGCTTAACATGTTGGAAACATTTAATCATGTAAATATCAATCTCAATTAATATATATAAACATGGAAAAGTTCGGGTCACTACAATATAGGGCTGATAGAATTTGGGTACCAAGGTTTGGAGATGTGAGAGAAATGGTACTTAAGGAAGCACATAAAACCAGATATTCAATACATCCCGGAGTGGGGAAGATGTATAAAGATCTCAAGAAACACTTTTGGTGGCCAGGTATAAAAGCCGATATTGCTAAATATGTAAGAGAATGTTTGACGTGTTCTAAGGTCAAAGCTGAACATCAGAAACCATCAGGTCTACTACAACAACCTGAAATCCTGGAATGGAAATGGGAAAACATTACCATGGATTTCATTACTAAATTGCCAAGGACTGCAAGTGGTTATGATACTATTTGGGTAATAGTTGATCGTCTCACCAAGTCACACACTTCCTGCCAATGAGAGAAGATGACAAAATGGAGAAGTTAGCGCGATTGTATTTGAAGGAGGTTGTCTCCAGACATGGAATACCCGTCTCTATTATCTCTGATAGGGATGGTAGATTTGTTTCAAGGTTCTGGCAGACGTTGCAACAAGCTTTGGGGACTCGTCTAGATATGAGTACTGCCTATCATCCACAAACTGATGGGCAGAGCGAAAGGACGATACAAATGCTTGAAGACATGCTACGAGCATGTGTTATTAATTTTGGAAACAGTTGGGATCGACACCTACCGTTAGCAGAATTTTTCTACAACAATAGTTATCATTCTAGTATTGATATGGCGCCGTTTGAGGCACTTTATGGTAGAAAGTGCAGGTCTCCGATTTGTTGGAATGAAGTGGGGGATAGACAGATTACGGGTCCGGAGATAATACAAGAAAATACCGAGAAAATCATCCAAATTCAACAACGATTGAAAACCGCCGAGAGTCGACAAAAGAGCTACGCGGACAGTAAAAGAAAAGATATAGAGTTTGAAATTAGAGAAATGGTCATGCTTAAGGTTTCACCTTGGAAAGGCGTTGTTCGATTTGGTAAACGGGGGAAATTAAATCCAAGGTACATTGGACCATTCAAGATTATAGATCGTGTCGGACCAGTAGCTTACCGAAATTATAGATCGCGGCTGTACATAACACTTTTCACGTCTCAAATTTGAAGAAATATTTTGCTAAAGAAGATCTCACTATTCCGTTGAACGAAATCCAAATCAATAAAAAACTTCAATTCATTGAAGAACCCGTCGAAATAATGGATCGTGAGGTTAACAGACATAAGCAAAACAAGATACCGATTGTTAAGGTTCAATGGAATGCTCGTAGAGGACCCGAGTTCACCTGGGAGCATGAAGATCAGATTAAGAAGAAATACCCGCATCTATTTCCAGAAGATTCGTCAACACCTTCAACAGCTTAAAATTTCGGGACGAAATTTATTTAACGGGTAGGCACTGTAGTGACCCGAAATTTTCCATGTTTATTTATAATAATTGATATTGATATTTACATGACTAAATTTTTCCAATGTGTTAAGCAATCAAACTTGTTAAGACTTGATTAAATGAAATAAGTTTCATATAGACAATTGATCACCCAAGTTGACCGGCGATTCACGAACGTTACAAATTTGTAAAAACTACATGTTGTGGTATATATAGACACATATATATGGTTGACATTAGATTATGATGAGTAAGTATCTCACAAAGTATATTAACAATGTGTGATATACATAAGAAATGAGATTACTAAGTTAAGAAACTTGAAATGATATATATAACGATTATCGTTATGATAACGTCTACTAAATACATATGTATCATATTAAGATATTGATACACTATATTTAACATGATAAAATGATATTTAAATATATCATTAAGTGTGTTAATAATGAACTATATATGTAAAAACAAGACTACTAACTCAAGAATTACGAAACGAGACTTATATGTAACGATTATCGTTGTAACGATATTTTAATGTATATATCATATTAAGAGATATTCATACATATTAATATCATGATAACATAATAATTTAACATCTCATTTGATATAATAAACATTGGGTTAACAACATTAATTGAGATCGTTAACTTAAAGGTTTCAAAACAACACTTGCATGTAACGACTAACGAAGACTTAACGACTCCATTAGAATGTATATACATTTTGTGTTTTGATATGTATTCTTACACTTTTGAAAGACTTCAAGACACATATCAAAGTACTTCTACTTAACAAAAATACTTACAATTACATCCTCGTTCAGTTTCATCAACAATTCTACTCGTATGCACCCGTATTCGTACTCGTACAATACACAGCTTTTAGATGTATGTACTATTGGTATATACACTCCAATGATCAGCTCTTAGTAGCCCATGTGAGTCACCTAACACATGTGGAAACCATCATTTGGCAACTAGAATGAAATATCTCATAAAATTACAAAAATATTAGTAATCATTCATGACTTATTTACATGAAAACAAAATTTCATATCCTTTATATCTAATCCATATACCAACGACCAAAAATACATACAAACACTTTCATTCTTTAGTTTTCTTCATCTAATTGATCTCTCTCAAGTTCCATCTTCAAGTTCTAAGTGTTCTTCATAAATTCCATAAGTATAGTTTCATAAAAATCAAGAATACTTAAAAGTTTGCAAGTCTACTTCCAAGTTTTCTAATCCATTCCAAGTAATCATCTAAGATCAATGAACCTTTGTTATTTACAGTAGGTTATCTTTCTATTTTAAGTTAATATTCATATTCAAACTTTGATTCAATTTCTACAACTATAACAATCTTATTTCGAGTGAAAATCTTACTTGAACTGTTTTCGTGTCATGATTCTGCTTCAAGAACTCTCAAGCCATCCAAGGATCCTTTGAAGCTAGATCCATTTTTCTCATTTCCAGTAGTTTTTTCCAGAAAACTTGAGGTAGTAATGATGTTCATAACGTCATTCGATTCATACATATAAAGCTATCTTATTCGAAGGTTTAAACTTGTAATCACTAGAACATAGTTTAGTTAATTCTAAACTTATTCGCAAACAAAAATTAATCCTTCTAACTTGACTTTTAAAATCAAGTAAATACATGTTCTATATCTATATGATATGCTAACTTAATGATTTAAAACCTGGAAACACGATGAACACCATAAAATCGGATATACGCCGTCGTAGTGAAACCGGGGGCTGTTTTGGTTTGGATAATTAAAAACTATGATAAACTTTGATTTAAAAGTTGTTCTTCTGGGAAAATAATTTTTCATATGAACATGAATCTATATCCAACAATCTTGGTTAAACTCAAAGTGAAAGTATGTTTTTCAAAATGGTCATCAGGATGTCGTTCTTTCGACGAAAATGACTACCTCTTTAGTAATTGACATGTAACTTAAATTTCTGACTATAAACCTATACTTTTGCTGTTTGGATTCTTAAATTAGAGTTCAATATGAAACCATAGCAATTTGATTCACTCAAAACGGATTTAAAATGAAGAAGTTATGAGTAAAACAAGATTGGATATTTTTGATCTTTTTAGCTACGGGAAATGTTTAACAAATCTATATAAATCATATCCTAGCTAACTTATATTGTATTATACATGTATTCTAATATATTATGTAATCTTGGGATACCATAGACACGTATGCAAATGTTTTGACCTATCATATCGACCCATGTATATATATTATTTGGAACAACCATAGACACTCTATATGCAGTAATGTTGGAGTTAGCTATACAGGGTTGAGGTTGATTCCAAAAATATATATACTTTGAGTTGTGATCTAGCTTGAGACGTGTATACACTGGGTCGTGGATTGATTCAAGATAATATATATCGATTTATTTATGTACATCTAACTGTGGACAACTAGTTGTAGGTTATTAACGAGGACAGCTGACTTAATACACTCAAATCTTTAAAAAATAATAAAAATGGTTGTAATTATATTTTGATCATACTTTGATATATATGTACATATTTGTATAGGTTCGTGAATCGATCCGTGGTCAAGTCTTATTTCCGAGGAAGGAAATATCTGTAAAAGTGAGTTATAGTCCCACTTTTAAAATCTAATATTTTTGGGATGAGAATACATGCAGGTTTTATAAATGATTTACAAAATAGACACAAGTACGTGAAACTACATTCTATGGTTGAATTATCGAAATCGAATATGCCCCTTTTTATTAAGTCTGGTAATCTAAGAATTAAGGAACAGACACCCTAATTGACGCGAATCCTAAAGATAGATCTATTGGGCCTAATAAACCCCATCCAAAGTACTAGATGCTTTAGTACTTCGAAATTTATATCATATTCGAAGGGTGTCCCGGAATGATGGGGATATTCTTATATATGCATCTTGTTAATGTCGGTTACCAGGTGTTCACCATATGAATGATTTTTATCTCTATGTATGGGATGTGTATTGAAATATGAAATCTTGTGGTCTATTGTTACGATTTGATATATATAGGTTTAACCTATAACTCACCAACATTTTTGTTGACGTTTAAAGCATGTTTATTCTCAGGTGAATACTAAGAGCTTCCGCTATTGCATACTAAAATAAGGACAAGATTTGGAGTCCATGTTTGTATGATATTGTGTAAAAAATGCATTCAAGAAACATATGTCGATGTAATATATTTCTATTGTAAACCATTATGTAATGGTCATGTGTAAACAGTATATTTTAGATTATCATTATTTGATAATCTACGTAATGCTTTTAAAACCTTTATTGATAAAATAAAGGTTATGGTTGTTTTAAAAATGAATGCAGTCTTTGAAAAACGTCTCATATAGAGGTCAAAACCTCGCAACGAAATCAATTAATATGGAACGTTTATAATCAATATGAACGGGACATTTCATATTTGACCGGACACGGGAATGGATTAATAGTCAATAGACTCATTAAAACAGGGGTGGATTATGTACAAGGACACTTGACGTAATTGTTAACAAAGTATTAAAACCTTGGGTTACACGCAGTTGATATCCTGGTGTAATTATTAAACAAAGTATTAAGACCTTGTTACAGTTTAAGTCCCCAATTAGTTAGAATATTTGACTTCGGATATAAGGATAATTTGACGAGGACACTCGCACTTTATATTTATGACTGATGGACTGTTATGGACAAAAACCAGATGGACATATCGAATAATCCAGGACAAAGGACAATTAACACATGGTAATAAATTAAAATCAACACGTCGAACATCATGATTACGAAAGTTTAAATAAGCATAATTCCTTTATTTTATATCTCATCGCACTTTTATTTATAGCATTTTTAATTATCGTACTTTTTAATTATCGCAATTTTATTTACTGTCATTTTATGTATCGCACTTTAATTATTGTCATTTACTTTACGCTTTAAATTAAAGTTATATTTATTTTTAATATTTTACATTATGTTTTAACTGTAACTAAAGTTTTAAAAACGACAAACCGTTCATTAAACGATAAAAACCCCCTTTTATAATAATACTACTACTTATATATTTTTATATTTTTATACAAATATAGTTTTAAAAATATAGTGTTAAACTTGGCTAGTTCCCTGTGGACGAACCGGACTTACTAAAAACTACACTACTGTACGATTAGGTACACTGCCTATAAGTGTTGTAGAAAGGTTTAGGTATATTCACTCTATAAATAAATAAATAACTTGTGTAAAATTGTATCCTATTTAATAGTATTTCACAATAAAAATATAACTATTTCGTATACACCTCTGCACACATCAAGTATTTTTGGAGCCGCTGCCGGGGAATCACTTAACGCCGAAGTGAAACGCTATTTTTCAAAAAAAAAAAAATTTATTAAGTTTTAATTTCTTTTTGTAAAAATACATTTTAAATATTAAAAATACAAAAATATAAAAAGAAAAACGAAATATATATATTTTTAAGAGTTTGTTTAAAATATAAAGTTTTTCTATGTCTATTTTAGTTTTTAAAAATTAAGTTTTTATTCATTTTATATAAATAAATTAAAAACAGAAAAAAAAATTAAAACTGAATCGGGCATGGTACTGTAGCAGCCCAATTTGTGATCTGAAATTCAGGCCCATGCGATCACATGAACCCGTAGGCTAAAATCCATGCGACCGCATGGTTCATTCTGACACGCTAGGTTTGACCTGGTACTGCATTAATTACGGAGTATTATTAATTATTATTATTATTAAACCCTAATTAGGGTTATTTATTATATTAATTAATTTTAGTTTTATTTATTTTGTATTTTTAAGTTATATTTAGTTTTATTAATATAATAAATTAATACTTTTATAAAATAATAATATTAAAGTACTATTTTTATAAAAAAATTGTATTTTTATATTTTGTATATTTTAATCGTTTATTCGTAATTTGTAATTTTTCGTTCGTATTTAATTTTAAACTTAGTATTTTGCCGTAGTTATTTTATATTTCTAGATTTTTAGGCTTTGCCGTAAAATCCCTTAAAGTGCTTTTTCTTTAGACTAAGATTTAGGTGCTTTAGAATTTTGCGACGCCGTTTTAAGATTTTAGTACTTTTTAAGTAATTGCCGTTTTGAATATAGTATTCCTTTTAAGCTTTAATACTTTTAGACGCAACTTTTAATTCTTAGTTTTTAGACTTTTAAGTTTCGACACGCTACGTTCTTTTTATTATTTTTCGACCTTTTATTTTTTGATGTTTTCCGACGCGCTCTTTTTCTTTCTTATTTCTCGACGCTCTAGTTTTTAGGACATAGAATTTTCTATTTCTTCTCTACAATTTCAAAACGAAAAATTATTTTAAGCGGTTAAATTGATAGACATCTAAAATTTTCCGGTTCGTAGTAATAGTTGGATTTGTTACTGGCGAGTTGTGGGCTTCCGATTTAAAGGGTCCTGGCTACCTGCTGCATCTATTGGCTATTCAAAACGTGGGCAAAATCAGAAAAGTCTATTAATTTGATAACTTATATAATTTTTATTTTTATAACTAATAGGATATTCAGTGAATGCACCGAGCAAAACGTTCACTACCTTTCATATGTTCACCACCTGTAACTCGATCAAGACATCTAGCCAATATTGTCGCCGTTGATTTTTCTTTAGAATCGTCATCCAGTCGACCAAGTACTCCAATTCAAATTTCCGATAATCCATTTTTTGAACCCGACCTCACAATTGAGAATCCGGAGGATATTTAGGGATAATTCAGAGATCCTGAACCACAAATCACTCATCCAGAGATTTTTGAGGAAGAAACCATTAAATCAGAATCCCTTAGTGATTCAGATTCAACAAACTCAATCATGAAAAATCTGGAACCTCTAAGTATAGAAGACCGAATGAGAGCTAAACGCACTGGCCAAGGTCACGCAATTACTCAACCAGACATTAATGCGCGAGATTATGAAATCAAAGGACAAATCCTACACATGGTAACTAATCAGTGCCAATTTAGTGGTGCGCCGAAGGAAGATCCAAACGAACATCTTCGTACCTTTAATAGGATATGTACTCTATTTAAAATCCGAGAAGTGGAGGATGAACAGATATATCTCATGTTATTTCCCTGGAATTTAAAGGGAGAAACCAAATATTGGCTCGAATCGTTACCTGAATGGGCGATTGATACATGGAACGTTTTAGTTGAAAATTTTCTTAAATAATTCTTTCCGGCATCTAAAGTCGTGAGACTTCAAAGAGAAATCGTTACGTTCACACAAAAGCCAAATGAAACTCTATATGAAGCGTGGACAATATTTGGAAAGTTATTGAGAGGATGTCTGCAACATGGTTTAGACATGTCATACCCCCAAATAGGGCCTGGGAAATATGACTTCACAATATCACAACACAAGTATGTATAAACGAGAACGACTCTATATGAGACGTTTTAATTAAAAACTAATGTATTAACGCAGCGGAAAGTATAAGTCATTACAATTGAATCCTTAACAAAAGTAAATGTAAACTAATTTGTTTTAATGCAATGATGAATGTATAAAATGCGGACTCCAAAAGCAGCAAAGTATAAATAGCAAATAATATTTAGCAATCTTCACCTGAGACAAAACATGCTTAAAGTGTTAACCAAAAATGGTTGAGTGAACAACATAGGTTTATCAATAATAACCAAGTTTTTAGACCACAAGATTTAATTATAAAGTTTAATCAGTTCGGTAGTAGTGCTGGTGTATATGATATCGATACTAACCATAAGTTACCCCAAACACATCTCGTTCATGTCGTGAATCATTATTATGTATCCATTGACCAACGGTCATCCGGATAGAGACGTCACTCTCAATAGCGCTATTCACAATAACTAAGCTTGCCTTTATACGTAGCAATTACAGATATCATGGTAGGAATTTAGCATGAATCAAAGCATGTTAGCACAGTTTGAACTAATCAAAGTAAAGTTTTCATATACTCGTGTCTAAGCGTAAAACAGTTTAAAAGCAAGCATGTTTCTCACCCCAAAGTTATAAAATAGTTAAGAAATAGTAAAACGAGGGGCTATGAAGTTCACCTTAGTAGCAAGTAAGAAATTTCACGCAAGTAGTATGAACGGAGTATGTAATCGGAGATCTCAACCTAGAGATATAACCTTTAATTAGTTAATGTCTAACAGACATAAAGTTTGTTTATTAATATAGCAAACTATATTAACAGTGACCATTTTCGAGAAAAGTTCCTATTTCTCAAAAGCTTCTATATTTGAAAACCTACTATTTATGGAAAGCTTCCACTTATAGTAAGCTCCTAGTTTAAGAATGTTCGGGTTACAATTCTTAACCAAGATGTTGTACAATCTCGCCCAAACTTCGTTGCTAACATGTAAGTCACTCGAATGATCTATTGTTACCGAGCGGCCCAGGATTCTTGACCAGAATCTAAGTCATGGTATTCGAAATCCACAAGCGATTCCCATAATGGCAACAAGGATCACCCTAGGCCACAAGTAGTGGTGATGTTTGTAGTGTTTGTACGCTATCTTTAATTATAATCTTCACGTTAATAGTGTATACACATAAAAAGTTATTAATGTATTTATTAATGATTTATATAGGTGATAATATACTTAGTGTAATTAAGTGTTACTATATAGTTAAGTGTATAAGTCATAATAATAGTATTATTCATTAATTACTTTAATAATCCCTTTATTAATTAACCATCCTTATAAGACTTATCATGTTTTATATACATACATAATATAATCTTTGTATGTGTTACATAAATATAGTTATCTACATGATACATATATATAAATCTTTATTAATGATCATACATGTTCATAACTATATAGTATATACATATTAGGTGTATGTGTTACATATATATAAATGTAAGATAATACATACATATATATATATATATATATATATATATATATATATATATATATATATATATATATATATATATATATATATATATATATATATATATATATATATATATATATATATATATATGCACTTTACTTTTCTTATTATGTTCACTATCCTTATATAACTTACATAATACACATTCATACATTATCATTTAATTAACTAGTACAGTTACTTCTTATAAAAACATAAGATGATTACTTAAATTAATTTTAGGGGTTAATCAGTAATTACAGCAAACCAAATTACTTAGTAGAAAAACTATGTATAGTTTAGGGTTTGACACGTAAATAGGTGATTCGATATATTTAATATTGTAAATATGTTGATTCTTTAGGGAATTAAAACGAAATCTTTCAAAAATCTTGCAATTCATCTTCAATGACATGTACGTATTTATTTTCATTTTTTTCGTAATAATAAAAGATAGTTTAATTATGAACATATAAATATTATTCAGGGATTAATAGAAAAATATTACAATTTCATAAATTGCTTCTTCTTGGATGAGAGTTCGGGTTACTGACCAACAACTTTTCTTTTTCTATTTAATTAATTTAATCTATAGTTGTATTTTAAATTTAATTAATATACCACTTAATATTTGGCATATATATCTGATTTCAATTTTTTTAATTTTGCATTAGTAACCATGTATATATGAAAACCCAACACCTTACAATGTCATAATTCAAGCAATAGATTTAACGGTTGGTTTCGATTGTTCCCGAGTAAATAAATGAACACTAGATTATTAGTAAATTTTAATAACATATTAATATTAAAGTTAGGAAAAAAATACCTTTGAAAAAGACCAAGTTATCACCGAAAATGTGTAAAGCTTCTCGTGCTCGATTTCATCTAATCGCTTTTGGACTTGTGTTTACCTCCATAGAACATGAATGGAAGTTATTGTAGTCGTGAGGGTGTTTGTGATTTTTGGTGATTTGTGAATGAAAAAAGTCATGAGTTGAAGTCTTTTTTTTATAGGCCATGAGTTGGAGTTAGGATACAACTAGGACTCCTTAAATGATTAGGATGGAAGTGATTAGGATAGAAATTAGAAGTTGAAATAAAGTTAGGATAGGGATCAAATAAGTTTAGGATCAAAGTTAAAACTTTATTTATTTAATTTAATTAAATTTTCGGATTTATTTACTTATTAAAAAAAAAACTTTTTTTTTTTAGTCCGCTAGCAAACAAGAAGAGGGAGGCAAAAGTGGTCCTCACAAGTACATATTTGTGTTGGGTTTGTCACGTGTACCAAGAAGAAGAAAAAACAACAAAACAATTTATTTGATTGTGTTTGGTACAACTAGTCACCAGGAGCAAGAAGCAAAAGCAACTTAATTAAATTATTTGTGGTGATTGGCCACAAAGGCGATGGGTGTCGACAATTACAATAGGGAGATGAGGGATTTTTGTGTGATGCAAATTATAATGAGCTAGGTGGGTATTTTTATAGGCACTTTGTTAGAGTTGGGATCAAATTTAACTTGCTCATGAATGATGAAAGGATTAGGATTAGAACTTGAATTTGTGATTAGTTTAGGATTAGGAGTGCAACTTAGTATTTATCCCTTAATGGCATTTGTTTTATATTATTATTATTTTTTCCCAGCTGTGTATACTACATATGTATATTTTGTATTTTTTTTTCATTGTAAGTTATTATTATTATTATTATTTTTATTAAATGTCCCTTTTATTTAAGATAAGTTTTATTTATTTATTTTTTTAAAATTTTAGTCCATGACTTTTGTTAAACTTTTTTTTATTTACTTCCCATTAGATTTAATTTATATGATTATCACCTTTTAAATTATACTTATAGATTTTATATATATATATATATATATATATATATATATATATATATATATATATATATATATATATATATATATATATATATATATATATATATTTAATATCACAAAATGCATAAACTTTAATTGACGGAGAGTGTTGATCAAAAGTTACTATCTAATCAATGTGTTGTTAAACAAAATTTACGAGCACAAAAAGTCCTAAGAGTAAAATAGTAAAAATAGAAATGGAAAATGAGGGTCGTTATACTACCTCCCCGTTAATGAAAACTTCATCCCGAAGTTTTAGGTAGACTTCTCGGGTGCATCTGCGGTTGAGAAGAGACGAGGATATTTTCGTTTCATTTGGTCTTCACGTTCCCAGGTATACTCGGGGCCTCTACGTGAATTCCAACGGATTTTGACAATAGGAACTGTTGTCCTGTTTCAAACGTTTGATCTCACGATCCATACTTCTACAGGTTCTTCTATGAAGTGCATTTTATTATCAATGCGGAGGTAATTCAAAGGGATAACATGAGTGTCATCTGACTAGGTTTCCTTGGAAGGGATTGTGATATTTTAGTCTTACAAGCATTTCAGTAAGTTGGACACCTGAGATGTGCAATGAACATTACTAAGTTTATTTGAAACCTTGAGCGTTTATGTCACCATTAGGGCAGACGACAATCAAAGAGAAGTACTTGGAGATCACAACCACGTAGTTTGATGCATGACTTATGTTTGTTGGAGATGGTACCAACTTCAAATTCCGGAAGGTAACCATAGACATGATACCTTTGGGTTTCAAGAAATGTCTAATGTGAATAAAAGAAACAAGATTCCAGCTGAGAAGTCACTAATCAGGCTTATATGCAAAGCAAGCCATAATTACTAAGATGCCCTTAGAATGGTATGAAAGATTAATGAAAGATTATAATACATGCGAACTTATCCTTGGAAAGAGTTTTTGAAAGCACATCTGCAGAATGTATCTATAGCTATATGTTGAAACAGATGTCAAAACTTGACTAGGATAACATCTAGTTGTAACTAGTAAGAAAAAAATGTTTAGTGTAAACACATAAACACCATAATCGTTTAAGGTAACTCCTTTAGAGAGGATAGCGAGGATCATAAATTATATTTTTGACAGAAAACCACACGAAAGGTGTGATCTCTTGATGAGAAAGACGTCCTCGCACCTATGGCGAGTCGATCTATCATTCACTTATGAGTTTAAGTGCGTATGAAAAGAAATATGAATCATTGGATACAAAGAATAGTTTACACCGGGTGAGGAAATATCTGAGAAATGCTTTCTTGTACCAAAAAGATATTAAATCATAGAATTGACTTTTTACGAGGTTGCTGTGGTTTAGCCGTGAGATATCAGAAGTAAAATCTTCTCAATGGTCAACCTTACAAGGGAAAAGTTACTGACAACATAGAGTTTTGAATGATGAACTCAATGGTAAGTTTCAGAGGACGAGAGGAATTGTGATTAATATGTGGTGTAGAATAACACGAAAATTTTTATATAAACAAGCAATGAAAATTTTATAGAAGTTTGAGTCGTTTAAGGTGACAATTTAAAAAGGAACGGAGTTCTTAGTAAAACTAGAGTTATGTACAACATGTACTATTTTAAGTAAAATATCTTTTGAATAAAAGAATTGATTTATAAAAGTCAAAGTATAATCTTATATTACTAGTAAAGGTAAATTTTATTTACTTTATTATATAAACATATACGATTTATAAAATTTGCACGAATGGTAGTAAATAAATTTATTTTATAAAATTTCGAGAGGATCGCACAATAAAATAGTGTGTGTAAAATTTTGGTAACAGAATTTTCATATTTCGGAGGTTACGAGTTAGAAAAAGATCGGGTGAAGGAATTTTGAAAATTTCGAGTTATTTTTAAGCAAAAATGTTGCGATATAATGAAATCTATTGTATTTAAATACGGTTGTTGACTATTATTATGACATATGTTCTTGGAATTCAAAGTGTTCATGTGTGAAGCTGTTGCTGACAAGTGAGATATGAATGGTAGGGTATGAGAACGTGATAGTGAATGTGGTGTTTATAATATCTTCGTTTGAATATTCAAATGAAAATCTTGCGAGTGGTTGTTGCTTATCTTCGTCGAGTTTCCTAATAGGTTTATGAAAATCTACACCATGAGCGTAATTGATGTTATGCGAGGTGTATATGAAATAGCTTTATTTTTACTAGAAAATACTATTAAATACGGTACAATTTTACACAAGATATTTATTTATTTATAGAATGGATATACCTAAACCTTGCTACAACACTTATAAGCAGTGTACCTAATCGTACAGAAGTGTAGTTTTTAGTAAGTCCGGTTCGTTTCACAGGGAATCTTTTAAACAAAGCTTAACGCTATATTAGTTTTAATTTATAAAAATACAAATATATATAAGTAATATTATTATTATAAAGGGGGATTTTTACCGTTTAATGACCGGTTTGTCAATTTTTAAAACTTTAGTCGCAGTTAAAACCTAATGTAAAATATTAAATAAATAAAAGACTTAATTTAAAGCGTAAAGTAAATAACGATAATGAAATTGTGAATAAATAAAAGTGCGATAAAATAAAATTACGATAATTAAAGAGTACGAAAATTAAAAGTGCAATTAAATACAATGACAATAAATAAAAGTGCGATAATTAAAAGTGCAATTAAATACGAAATAAAGGAAATTAAATATGAAATAAAAGAATTATGCTTATTTAAACTTCCGTAATCATGATGTTTGACGTGTTGATTTTAGTTTATTCCCATGGGTTAATTGTCCTTTGTCCTGGATTATTTAATATGTCCGTCTGATTTTTATCCATAACAGTCCATCAGTCATAAATATAAAGTGCAAGTATCCTCGTCAAATTATCCTTATACCCGAAGTTAAATATTCCAACTAATTGGGGACTTAAACTGTAACAAGGTTTTAATACTTTGTTTAATAATTACACCAGGATATCAACTGCGTGTAATCCAAGGTTTTAATACTTTGTTATCAATTATGCCAAGTGTCCTTGTACATAATTTCACCCCTGTTTTAATAATTCCATAGACTATTAATCCATTCCCGTGTCCGGTTAAATGAACGATTATTCGTACATATAAATATCCAGCCCATCGTGTCCGATTGAGTGTATATGGTTATTTATAGGTATGTCCAATTGTAAATCTTTATATTAAAATTAACAAACTATCATTTAGTTAAACAAATATAAAGCCCATTAATAGCCCATAGTCTAATTTCCACAAGTGTCATTCTTTTGTCCAAACCCCAATTATGGTACAGAGCCCAATTACCCAATTTTAATATTTTTAGCCCAACATCATGATTACTTCGGCTTAAATAAGCATAATAATAACTTAGCTACGAGACATTAAATTAAAAAGGTTGAACATAACTTACAATGATTAAAAATAGCGTAGCGTTACACGGACAGAATTTCGACTTACACCCTTACAACATTCGCTAACATACCCTTATTATTAGAATTAAAATTAAAATTAAAATTATAAATATATATATATATATATATATACGTAAGAGATAGATTAGAAAAAGATGATGTAAAAATCGGCCGAATGCTTGGCCTTTTATAGGCCCACGTAATACTGTTTAACCTCCGCGAGTGTGAAGGTTTTTGTCTTCAATGCTCTGCGAGTGCGGAGCCCCTGATTCCAGCTAACATAAGTTTGGCTCCTAGCTTGCCGACGGATTTTATTATATAAATATAATATAAATATATAATTTATATAATTAATTATATATTATATTATATTTATATACATAATTAATTTGTAACTTTCGGTCCGTTGCGTCGTACGTTGAAAGCTGGTTCATGTCTCGGTTTCGGATTTTCGAACGTCCTTTCGTATAATTTAATATCTTGTACTTTGCGTTTTGCGGCTTGTACTCTTGTAATTTTGAGACGTTTCTCATCAATAATTAGAACCACTTTGATTGTACTTTGTACTTTTGAGCTTTTTGTTTGTTTGCGTATTCAATTCGTCGAATCTGTCTTTTGTCTTCACCTTTTATTATTTAAACGAATATTACTTGTAAATTGGACAACTGCAACTAAAAGCTTGTCTTTCTTGAGGGATAATGCGATGAAATATATGTTCGTTTTTAGCATTATCAAATATTCACACACTTGAGCTTTGCTTGTCCTCAAGCAATATAGTCTTGAATAAAAACATACAAGAATCACTTCTTTATTCTTCACACTTTGTACATCAGTGATTTCATTACGGCGGTATGAACAATGATAGTAACGTTATGGTTTACAGTCCCACATGACTATAAAAATTTAGATCCTTTAAGAAAATTGGATCTTTATGAAAACATTTGATCTTTTTGAAAATTCAATCTAGTTTTTACCCTAGATAAGTTTTCCGGAATAACCCTTCACCGGTGTTTGCAAATTGTTTTTGTGGGTTTGGTGGGTTTCAGATTTGAAAATTTTAGCTCAACACTTGCGGTTTTGTGTCACCCACTTGCTAACCTTGTATTGGGAAAGCAACACATCCAGTATACTTGTTCCGTATATTACCTTTCGATAAACTACCATCCGGTTGTAAAGGAAAGCGTTGAACAAGCAACTGTTAAGGCAATGTCCCCTGACATGCTTTTAATTATGGTCTATAACGTATCGGATGCAATTACTATCCTTTGTAGGAGCAATAGTAAAGCTCACCCTTATAATTTTTCGGTCTGGCACAAGGTCCTGTCTTTGACCATGCTATGCAACCACCGTTCTTATGGTTGACACCCGATTTGGTTCAGGTGACCTAATGAATTTCAGGTGAATTCTCAGGATTTTACGTTCAATGGTAATGAACGCATTGAAAATGGGTTTTCAGAAAACAAATCGGTTTGTAATTTTGATCAAAATATTTTCTCGTTCAGCTCGAGTTTAGATATCATTGAATTCCATGAGTTTGAATTCTCAATCTTTAAGGTCAATCTCTAGGATTGAGTAATATCAGTCTTAAAAGCTGATTTTTGATCTTTAAGGAGATTATCCTTTCTGGGGATCTGATTTATTAGTCTTATCCAGCTAATTTGCACGGCGTCCTCCCTATTTTACAAGACATATCCTCTCATGGTTAGGATAAGTCTGACCACTTGGCGAACCTGTTTGATGCTGAGGTCCGTGAATTTCCTGCTGATTTTAGAGATGACTTTTCTAGATTTTTCGTCAACCTACAGCTGGTCTGGACGACAACTTCATGACCTAAATCAAGAAGCGCGTTTCTTTTTCGGAAGACTTTACTTCCTTTAAATGATGGAATTGATTCATCGTGTAGATCCATCTTTCTTACAGTAAATCGGGTAAAACTGTTTAGTTTAGTCCAAAGCAAAAGTATCTTCAATTATTTGTTACAAAAATATGTGACTTATGTTTTAAATAACTTGGTAAATTTTCCCACACTTGGCTTTTATTTTATTTTATTTGCCTTTTTATTGTCCTCTATTCCATTTTAAATGAATTCTAACATTTTGGTTTGTTTCTCAATTTATGTCCTTTCCGAGGTAACAATAATTTCGGTGTTAACACCTAGTTTTATCGTTCATAAATATGTATAAACATGATTTTGAATTCATTTAATTGAAAATTTTGAAAAATTTTACTAGAAGTGGGTAGTCAGTATATAAGACTAGGGCTGTTCTTTGTTATCAGAGAGCACTAGATTCTAATACAACTACTACGTTACTAGTATTTTTAATGGTAACCAAGTGTTTAAGTTAAAAATTTTTAAAAATCCGAAAGAATTTAACCCCTTCCCGCACTAAAGATCTTGCAATGCCCTCATTTGCAAGAAATCAGTAACAATTTAAATTATTGAGGGTGATTAGCGTAGAAAAATAATTAAATTTTACCAAAGTTTTCAAACATATTGGCGTTTGTTTGCTGAATGATAAATGGTGCACATCATTTGTTCATTCTGTCTTGTTGTTACATCACATTTGTTTTTCATTTTTTTCGTCAAAAGTACTAGCTTTTGCTGAACTTAATGCCAGTCTTTAAAAATGCGCTGTTTTTCCCTGTTTTGTACATGAGATAAAATACAAACACATATATACATATTTTTGAAGTTGGGTTTTCACACCACATTCAAAAATTATTAAAATCTAATAAAATTAGAAAATTATAAAAGCTATTATAATAATAAAATAAGAAATAAGAAATAAGAAAATTAAGAATTAGTAACATTACAATAAAATAAACAAAAATAGAAAATTACGGATGAGGAGGATGGTTCCAATATGGGTCCCAAGCGTATCCATAGATGTTGTAAAATGCTTGGGCCGGGTCATATGTAGGATATGGTGGTCGGCTCTCTAAAGTCCAAGGAGCAAATTCGGGCATAACGGTAGGAATGTAGTCTCTACCTACGTGTGTACAATGACTTATGATTTGGCTTTGATGATACTGCCAATCTTGAAATGCTTTTTGTCTAGCCATTTCATACTCGTGTCGAGCCATAAAAATTTGCATTTCCGTCATTGGATTACCCCCTCCCGGTTGACCTTGCTGTTGATCTCTCTCAACCTGTGGATGCCTGCCATCATAACGTGCTGTCGCGTTGTTTCGTTTCTTTAAGACCTTAGCACCATGATAAACACGCAAATCTATTCTATCGCGGGGTTCTGGTTCTGCCATTAATAATCCCCCCGACTTCTATCCACACCGAGATATTCACCAATTAAAGTAATAAATATGCCACCTCCTATTATGCTACCACACCTCATACCCCTAACCATAGTCAATAAATAATAACCCACACAAAAAGGTATACTTACGGTGCTTTGTGGGTCTCGAATACACATGTGGTAAAACAAATCCTGTTCATTTACCTTTTCCTTATTCTTACCTCGTTGTGTAATCGAATTGGCTAAAAACCTATGGATTACTCTTAATTCAGCTCTATCAATATCAAGATAAGAGTATAATCCCCCCTGGAATCGGCGATGGCTAGTCATCCTACTCCATACGTCATTTGTATCAAAATTCTCATCCACCCTCCTACCATAAACTATTAACCTCTGGCAATCATAAGATGCTAGCTCCTCGGGCGTATATATACCTAAAGCTCAAGCCATGTCTAGTAAGGACATATTGCGCATCTCCCCTCCTAATAAAAATCTAATAAAACTACGATCAGTTAAAGTATCTACCCGATCATTTATTTCAATAGTACACAATAACTCTATACACCATTCTCTATATACAGGTCTACGCATGTTGAATAAATGTACCCAATCACTAAAAGTAGAATTACCATACCTTTGAGTAAGTAATTCCCTGATTGGCTCGGCCAATTCCACTACCTCTAATGGCTCCCAATCTATAACTCTGGGTACCTCAACATTATTAGACACAAGGTTGTGCAGGTTCTTTTGATATTTTGGATAGTCTATCCAATATCTATCAAATCTCAAATTCGGATGTAAATCTGCCTCATGAATGTTTGAATATGAAACAATTGGGTGAGGCATATCTTGTCGGTATTGGTTATTAATTTTCTGTTGATCTGAATCTTTCGGAGGAGCATTGCGAGCCTGGGATGAAGATTCACCCCTTTCAGTCTGCAAAATATATCAAACACAATTTTTGTGTGCATCCAAATATGCATTAATTTTAGCAAAATCATAAATCTAAACAATTACAATGACATGTTTAATCCATATTAAACTCTATACACATTTTCAAAATATTAACAATTCTACACTTTTACAAATATTCTTTTACAAAAATGTATACAAAATTCCTTCGCATTTATCTTTTAAAACATGTCAAAAACAATCATTATAACAATTAAATAAGTTCCTCATGGCATTCATATCAATTAAATCAAGTTCATGCAATTTTGGTTCAAAAAGTCCACTTTAATCTTCATAAATCATGTTTAGGATCAAAGTTTTGATCATTTAGCAACCTAAACATGTTACACTACTCAATTTAGCATAAACTAACAACAAAATTCAGCCATAACCTGTTTATATCAAAAAGCCCTAATTTTGCTCAAGAACACAAACCCTAGATTATTCAAAAATTGAAGTTCAAAGCTTCTAATCATGGTAAATAGCATCAATCTAGGTTATACAAGCATAATACACAAAAAATTGAAGCATTATTACACTAGAAAACATCAAAATTGAATTAGGCATAAAATTGTTCAAGAACACTAAAAATTCGGATTAAATGGTATTTAGGTGTAGAAATTTACCTATTTCCTTGAGTAATTCCTTGATAATAGTCTCCTCATTGTGATTTTAGCAACAAATTTGACGATTTATGGTGAAAAATTTCGATTTTGAGAGGTTTTTGTGTGTGTTTTTCGTGAAAAATGGGTGTGGTGGTGAAGGGGACTGGTCTGTTCGACCAGATATGTTTCTGGGTTTTTAGACCTCCGCGAGTACGGTGGTAGGGCCATTTAAACCTCCGCGAGTCGCGGTGGTTTTTTTTTTTTTAAATTAAAACCTTATACTAATAAAACATAAATTAAATTAAATTTTAAAAAATTTGTTTCTTTTTAGGATGAGGGCGTTTCGGAACTATGTCCTAGTCTGTCCCTCGACAAAAATTTTAAAATTTGTCATTTTTAAGCGCGGTTTTAAAAGCAAAGATTTTTGGGTTTTTTAAATGTTTTTGGCATACTTTAATTTAATACGATTAAAAATAATGATAATAAAAGTTCTCGTCCCTCTCTCGGGTAAAGCAATTTCGGTTCAACGATCTAGTCTTCAACTCACGAACGAATTTTAAAAATCATATTTTTAACTTAACGAAATAAAGTAAATTTTTGTTTTTATATTTACACCAAACTTAAATTTAAGATTCATAAAATTAAAAATTCATATTATTAAAATTTAAAAATTCACACCAAACTTAAATTATATTTTTGTTTTCATACAAATTTATATTAATAATATTAATTTTTCAAATATTTACAATTTTAAATATATATATTAATTTTAAAAAAAGATTCACAATATTAATTTAATATTTATATATTAATTTTAAAAACTTGGTAAAAATAAAATTAAAAAACTTTTTGGCTTTTATCCCACTTTAATCAATCAAATATTATCAAAAATATACGCCCCTCTTTTCGCTAAAGTAATTTTGGTTCCATGACCTAATTTAACTCATGACGAATTTTTGAAATATTTTTTGTTGATTGATTAAAGATATTTATACCTTAAGAATAAACGGTAAATTTCGCAGTGATGTAATAAATTTTTGTATGATATCAATAATTTCGGTCGCAAGACCTAATTTTATCGAATAACAATTTAATACTTTATAGCGAACAAATTAGCGTTTATTATCAAAAGGTTAAAAATAAAAATAAAAATAAAAATAAAAACTGTACAAACTTACCTGTGAAAGAGATTTCTTAGTGATATGCTCTAGCCCACTCATAAGATAGTCGGACTAATTGGTTTTTCATAGCTACATAGGCGTAACCTCGAGCATTTATCGATTTTTCTTCTAAACATATGAACGGTCCGTCTCTGCATAGTGTAACAAATTCGGTGTTTGAATAGGCTTGATTATTTGAACATTTACCTTCATGTGACCATTTTCCGCATTTGTGACATATTTCAAGGTGTCGTGCTCTTCTTTTCGCTGCAGATTTTGATTTTCCTTTACCAAATTTTAACTTATTATTTTCGCATCTGGATTCTTTTCTTACTTCATCCAATTTGCCTCTGATTAATGATACTATTTCACTTGGAAGGGTGTCATTATTACGTTTAGTAATCAAAGCGTGTAGCATTAGACCATGGTTTAATTCACAGGAAGTCTTCATTTCGTAAAACTAAAAAAATTAAAAATTTAGAATGGGGGGAGAAGACTAGTTCTTTAGGGTCTGCTAGGGAAAGACCATTCGGGTTCCATTTTTGAGAACTACACGAAAACAGAAAATCTAACTCTAACAGAAATACATATTATCCTTAAAAGACTTGATTCTCCCCACACTTAGTTAGCTGTGGTGTCGAAATTGTGATTAACTTCGTTGTCAACTTCCATCGGACTATCTATGTAATGTTTAACTCTGTGACCATTAACATTAAATTCAATCCCATTTGAATTTATTAATTCTACTGTTCCGAATGGGAAAACTCTTTTGACTATGAATGGTCCAGACCATCTTGATTTCAATTTTCCAGGAAATAGCTTGAATCGTGAATTGAAAAGAAGAACTTTGTCTCCTTCCTTAAATTCTTTTGAACTTCTGATTCTTTTATCATGCCATTTCTTCGTTCTTTCCTTATAGATTAGCGAACTTTCGTATGCTTCTTGTCTTAATTCTTCTAATTCGTTTAGTTGACTTAATCGTAGACGTCCAGCTTCATGTAAATCAAGATTACATGTCTTCAAAGCCCAAAATGCTTAGTGTTCAATTTCTACTGGAAGATGGCATGCTTTTTCGTAAACGAGTTTAAAAGGTGTGGTTCCAATTGGAGTTTTGTAGGCTGTTCTAAAAGCCCAGAGTGCATCCTCCAATTTAATGGACTATTCCTTCGAATTTGATCCTACGGTTTTCTCTAGAATACGTTTTAAAGCTCAGTTGGTATTTTCAACTTGTCCACTTGTCTGTGGATGATAAGCAGTGGAGATTTTATGAGTTACTCCATATCTTTTGAGAACTTTCTCAAGTTGATTATTACAGAAATGAGTACCCCGATCACTTATTAAAGCTTTCGGTATTTCAAACCTTGCAAAAAGACGTTTTAAAAAGTTGACTATAACTCGTGCATCGTTAGTTGGGAGAGCTTGTGTTTCCGCCCATTTAGATACATAATCAATGGCTACGAGAATATAGAGATTATTATGAGATTTTGGAAATGGACCCATAAAGTCAATACCCCAAATGTCAAATACTTCACGTACTTGAATAACATTTTGTGGCATTTCATCATGTTGACTTGTTTTTCCGGTCCTTTGACATGCATCACAGGATTTGCAAAGAAGGTGTGCGTCTTTGTAAATTGTAGGCCAATAGAATCCAGCATCGTAAACTTTTCTTGCTATTAGTTGAGGCCCATAATGCCCTCCTGTTGGTCCTGTGTGACAATGGTTTAAGATTTTACTAGCTTCATCTCCAAATACAAATCGGCGTATTATTCCATCTGGACAACTTTTAAACAAATGTGAATCTTCCCAGAAATAGTGTTTTATATCACTAAAGAATTTCTTTCGTTTTTGGTACGACAATCCTTTTTCAAGGAATCCACATACTAAGTAGTTTGCATAGTCTGCAAACCATGGAATTTTATTATAATCTATCTTCAATAGATATTCATCAAGAAAGTTGTCTTGTATGGCTGATTCATTTAGAACTTCTAATTCGGGATTTTCTAGACGAGAAAGATGATCAGCGGCGAGATTTTCTGCTCCCTATTTATCTCGGATTTCAATATCAAACTCTTGTAAGAGTAAGATCCAACGGATTAATCGTGGTTTAGCATCTTGTTTCGAAAATAGGTATCTAAGAGCAGAATGGTCGGTATATGAAATGTCCCGTTCTTATTGATTAAAAACGTTCCATATTAATTGATTTCGTTGCGAGGTTTTGACCTCTATATGAGACGTTTTTCAAAGACTGCATTCATTTTAAAACAAACCATAACCTTTATTTCATCAATAAAGGTTTAAAAAGCTTTACGTAGATTATCAAATAATGATAATCTAAAATATCCTGTTTACACACGACCATTACATAATGGTTTACAATACAAATATGTTACAATAAAATAAGTTTCTTGAATGCAGTTTTTACACAATATCATACAAGCATGGACTCCAAATCTCGTCCTTATTTAAGTATGCGACAGCGGAAGCTCTTAATAATCACCTGAGAATAAACATGCTTAAAACGTCAACAAAAATGTTGGTGAGTTATAGGTTTAACCTATATATATCAAATCGTAACAATAGACCACAAGATTTCATATTTCAATACACATCCCATACATAGAGATAAAAATCATTCATATGGTGAACACCTGGTAACCGACATTAACAAGATGCATATATAAGAATATCCCCATCATTCCGGGACACCCTTCGGATATGATATAAATTTCGAAGTACTAAAGCATCCGGTACTTTGGATGGGGCTTGTTGGGCCCGATAGATCTATCTTTAGGATTCGCGTCAATTAGGGTGTCTGTTCCCTAATTCTTAGATTACCAGACTTAATATAAAGGGGCATATTCGATTTCGATAATTCAACCATAGAATGTAGTTTCACGTACTTGTGTCTATTTTGTAAATCATTTATAAAACCTGCATGAATTCTCATCCCAAAAATATTAGATTTTAAAAGTGGGACTATAACTCACTTTCACAGATTTTTTTACTTCTTCGGGAAGTAAGACTTGGCCACTGGTTGATTCACGAACCTATAACAATATATACATATATATCAAAGTATGTTCAAAATATATTTACAACACTTTTAATATATTTTGATGTTTTAAGTTTATTAAGTCAGCTGTCCTCGTTAGTAACCTACAACTAGTTGTCCACAGTTAGATGTACAGAAATAAATCGATAAATATTATCTTGAATCAATCCACGACCCAGTGTATACGTATCTCAGTATTGATCACAACTCAAACTATATATATTTTGGAATCAACCTCAACCCTGTATAGCTAACTCCAACATTCACATATAGAGTGTCTATGGTTGTTCCGAAATATATATAGATGTGTCGACATGATAGGTCGAAACATTGTATACGTGTCTATGGTATCTCAAGATTACATAATATATAATACAAGTTGATTAAGTTATGGTTGGAATAGATTTGTTACCAATTTTCACGTAGCTAAAATGAGAAAAATTATCCAATCTTGTTTTACCCATAACTTCTTCATTTTAAATCCGTTTTGAGTGAATCAAATTGCTATGGTTTCATATTGAACTCTATTTTATGAATCTAAACAAAAAAAGTATAGGTTTCTAGTCGGAAAAATAAGTTACAAGTTGTTTTTGTAAAGGTAGTCATTTCAGTCGAAAGAACGACGTCTAGATGACCATTTTAGAAAAATACTTCCACTTTGAGTTTAACCATAATTTTTGGATATAGTTTCATGTTCATAATAAAAATCATTTTCTCATAATAACAACTTTTAAATCAAAGTTTATCATAGTTTTTAATTAACTAACCCAAAACAGCCCGCGGTGTTACTACGACGGCGTAAATCCGGTTTTACGGTGTTTTTCGTGTTTCCAGGTTTTAAATCATTAAGTTAGCATATCATATAGATATAGAACATGTGTTTAGTTGATTTTAAAAGTCAAGTTAGAAGGATTAACTTTTGTTTGCGAACAAGTTTAGAATTAACTAAACTATGTTCTAGTGATTACAAGTTTAAACCTTCGAATAAGATAGCTTTATATGTATGAATTGAATGATGTTATGAACATAATTACTACCTTAAGTTCCTTGGATAAACCTACTGGAAAAGATAAAAATGGATCTAGCTTCAATGGATCCTTGGATGGCTCGAAGTTCTTGAGCAGAATCATGACACGAAAACAAGTTCAAGTAAGATCATCACTTGAAATAAGATTGTTATAGTTATAGAAATTGAACCAAAGTTTGAATATGATTATTACCTTGTATTAGAATGATAACCTACTGTAAGAAACAAAGATTTCTTGAGGTTGGATGATCACCTTACAAGATTGGAAGTGAGCTAGCAAACTTGAAAGTATTCTTGATTTTATGAAACTAGAACTTTTGGAATTTATGAAGAACACTTAGAACTTGAAGATAGAACTTGAGAGAGATCAATTAGATGAAGAAAATTGAAGAATGAAAGTGTTTGTAGGTGTTTTTGGTCGTTGGTGTATGGATTAGATATAAAGGATATGTAATTTTGTTTTCATGTAAATAAGTCATGAATGATTACTCATATTTTTGTAATTTTATGAGATATTTTATGCTAGTTGCCAAATGATGGTTCCCACATGTGTTAGGTGACTCACATGGGCTGCTAAGAGCTGATCATTGGAGTGTATATACCAATAGTACATACATCTAAAAGCTGTGTATTGTACGAGTACGAATACGGGTGCATACGAGTAGAATTGTTGATGAAACTGAACGAGGATGTAATTGTAAGCATTTTTGTTAAGTAGAAGTATTTTGATAAGTGTATTGAAGTCTTTCAAAAGTGTATAAATATATATTAAAACACTACATGTATATACATTTTAACTGAGTCGTTAAGTCATCGTTAGTCGTTACATGTAAGTGTTGTTTTGAAACCTTTAGGTTAACGATCTTGTTAAATGTTGTTAACCCAATGTTTATAATGTCAAATGAGATTTTAAATTATTATATTATCATGATATTATCATGTATGAATATCTCTTAATATGATATATATACATTAAATGTCTTTACAACGATAATCGTTACATATATGTCTCGTTTAAAAATCATTAAGTTAGTAGTCTTGTTTTTACATATGTAGTTCATTGTTAATATACTTAATGATATGTTTACTTATCATAGTATCATGTTAACTATATATATATATATATATATATATATATATATATATATATATATATATATATATATATATATATATATATATATATATATATATATATCCATATATATGTCATCATATAGTTTTTACAAGTTTTAACGTTCGTGAATCACCGGTCAACTTGGGTGGTCAATTGTCTATATGAAACATATTTCAATTAATCAAGTCTTAACAAGTTTGATTGCTTAACATGTTGGAAACATTTAATGATGTAAATATCAATCTCAATTAATATATATAAACATGGAAAAGTTCGGGTCACTACAGTACCTACCCGTTAAATAAATTTCGTCCCGAAATTTTAAGTTGTTGAAGGTGTTGACGAATCTTCTGGAAATAGATGCGGGTATTTCTTCTTCATCTGATCTTCACGCTCCCAGGTGAACTCGGGTCCTCTACGAGCATTCCATCGAACCTTAACAATTGGTATCTTGTTTTGCTTAAGTCTTTTAACCTCACGATCCATTATTTCGACGGGTTCTTCGATGAATTGAAGTTTTTCATTGATTTGGATTTCATCTAACGGAATAGTGAGATCTTCTTTAGCTAAACATTTCTTCAAATTCGAGACGTGGAAAGTGTTATGTACAGCCGCGAGTTGTTGAGGTAACTCTAGTCGGTAAGCTACTGGTCCGACACGATCAATAATCTTGAATGGTCCAATATACCTTGGATTTAATTTTCCTCGTTTACCAAATCGAACAACGCCTTTCCATGGTGCAACTTTAAGCATGACCGTCTCTCCAATTTCAAATTCTATATCTTTTCTTTTAATGTCAGCGTAGCTCTTTTGTCGACTTTGGGCGGTTTTCAACCGTTGTTGAATTTGGATGATCTTCTCGGTAGTTTCTTGTATAATCTCCGGACCCGTAATCTGTCTATCCCCCACTTCACTCCAACAAATCGGAGACCTGCACTTTCTACCATAAAGTGCTTCAAACAGCACTATCTCAATGCTTGAATGGTAGCTGTTGTTGTAGGAAAATTCTGCTAACGGTAGATGTCGATCCCAACTGTTTCCGAAATCAATAACACATGCTCGTAGCATGTCTTCAAGCGTTTGTATCGTCCTTTCGCTCTGCCCATCAGTTTGTGGATGATAGGCAGTACTCATGTCTAGACGAGTTCCTAATGCTTGCTGTAATGTCTGCCAGAATCTTGAAATAAATCTACCATCCCTATCAGAGATAATAGAGATTGGTATTCCATGTCTGGAGACGACTTCCTTCAAATACAGTCGTGCTAACTTCTCCATCTTGTCATCTTCTCTTATTGGCAGGAAGTGTGCTGATTTGGTGAGACGATCAACTATTACCCAAATAGTATCAAAACCACTTGCAGTCCTTGGCAATTTAGTGATGAAATCCATGGTAATGTTTTCCCATTTCCATTCCGGGATTTCGGGTTGTTGAAGTAGACCTGATGGTTTCTGATGCTCAGCTTTGACCTTAGAACACGTCAAACATTCTCCTACGTATTTAGCAACATCGGCTTTCATACCCGGCCACCAAAAATGTTTCTTGAGATCCTTGTACATCTTCCCCGTTCCAGGATGTATTGAGTATCTGGTTTTATGAGCTTCTCTAAGTACCATTTCTCTCATATCTCCAAATTTTGGTACCCAAATCCTTTCAGCCCTATACCGGGTTCCGTCTTCCCGAATATTAAGATGCTTCTCCGATCCTTTGGGTATTTCATCCTTTAAATTTCCCTCTTTTAAAACTCCTTGTTGCGCCTCCTTTATTTGAGTAGTAATGTTATTATGAATCATTATATTCATAGATTTTACTCGAATGGGTTCTCTGTCCTTCCTGCTCAAGGCATCGGCTACCACATTTGCCTTCCCCGGGTGGTAACGAATCTCAAAGTCGTAATCATTCAATAATTCAATCCACCTACGCTGCCTCATATTCAGTTGTTTCTGATTAAATATGTGTTGAAGACTTTTGTGGTCGGTATATATAATACTTTTGACCCCATATAAGTAGTGCCTCCAAGTCTTTAATGCAAAAACAACCGCGCCTAATTCCAAATCATGCGTCGTATAATTTTGTTCGTGAATCTTCAATTGTCTAGACACATAAGCAATCACCTTCGTTCGTTGCATTAATACACAACCGAGACCTTGCTTTGATGCATCACAATAAATCACAAAATCATCATTCCCTTCAGGCAATGACAATATAGGTGCCAGAGTTAGCTTTTTCTTCAATAACTGAAACGCTTTCTCTTGTTCATCATTCCATTCAAATTTCTTCCCTTTATGCATTAATGCAGTCAAGGGTTTTGCTATTCTGGAAAAGTCTTGGATGAACCTTCTGTAGTAACCAGCTAGTCCTAAAAACTGGCGTATGTGTTTCGGAGTTTTCGGGGTTTCCCACTTTTCAACAGTTTCTATCTTTGCTGGATCCACCTTAATACCTTCTTTGTTCACTATGTGACCGAGGAATTGAACTTCTTCCAACCAAAATGCACACTTTGAAAACTTAGCGTACAATTCTTCCTTCCTCAATACTTCTAACACCTTTCTCAAATGTTCACCGTGTTCTTGGTCATTCTTTGAGTAAATAAGTATGTCATCAATGAAAACAATGACAAACTTGTCAAGGTATGGTCCACACACTCGGTTCATAAGGTCCATGAACACAGCTGGTGCATTAGTTAAACCAAACGGCATGACCATAAACTCGTAATGACCGTAACGTGTTCTGAAAGCAGTCTTTGGAATATCATCTTCTTTCACCCGCATTTGATGATACCCGGAACGTAAGTCAATCTTTGAATAAACAGACGATCCTTGTAGTTGATCAAATAAGTCATCGATTCTCGGTAGTGGGTAGCGGTTCTTGATGGTAAGTTTGTTCAACTCTCGGTAGTCGATAGACAACCTGAATGTACCATCTTTCTTCTTGACAAACAAAATAGGAGCTCCCCACGGTGATATGCTTGGTCGAATGAAACCACGCTCTAAAAGTTCTTGTAATTGGCTTTGTAGTTCTTTCATCTCGCTGGGTGCGAGTCTGTAAGGAGCACGAGCTATTGGTGCAGCTCCTGGTACAAGATCTATTTGAAATTCAACGGATCGATGTGGGGGTAATCCCGGTAATTCTTTCGGAAATACATCAGGAAATTCTTTTGCGACGGGAACATCATTGATGCTCTTTTCTTCAGTTTGTACTTTCTCGACGTGTGCTAGAACAGCATAGCAACCTTTTCTTATTAGTTTTTGTGCCTTCAAATTACTAATAAGATGTAGCTTCGTGTTGCCCTTTTCTCCGTACACCATTAAGGGTTTTCCTTTTTCTCGTATAATGCGAATTGCATTTTTGTAACAAACGATCTCCGCTTTCACTTCTTTCAACCAGTCCATACCGATTATCACATCAAAACTCCCTAACTCTACTGGTATCAAATCAATCTTAAATGTTTCGCTAACCAGTTTAATTTCTCGATTCCGACATATATTATCTGCTGAAATTAATTTACCATTTGCTAATTCGAGTAAAAATTTACTATCCAAAGGCGTCAATGGACAACTTAATTTAGCACAAAAATCTCTACTCATATAGCTTCTATCCGCACCCGAATCAAATAAAACGTAAGCAGATTTATTGTCAATAAGAAACGTACCCGTAACAAGCTCCGGGTCTTCCTGTGCCTCTGCCGCATTAATATTGAAAACTCTTCCACGGCCTTGTCCATTCGTGTTCTCCTGGTTCGGGCAATTTCTAATAATGTGGCCCGGTTTTCCACATTTATAACAAACTACATTGGCATAACTTGCTCCGACACTACTTGCTCCGCCATTACTCGTTCCGACACCATTTGTTCCTTTCGTTCTATTAACCCCTGGTCCGTAGACCTCACACTTCGCCGCGCTATGACCATTTCTTTTACACTTGTTGCAAAATTTGGTGCAGAACCCCGAGTGATTCTTTTCACACCTTTGGCATAGCTGCTTCTGATTGTTGTTGTTGTTGCGGTTATTATTGTTGTTGGGATGATTGTTATAGTTGCTGTTGTTATTATTGTTGTTGTTGTTGGGCCGTTTGTTGTAGTTGCGATTGATGTTGCGATTGTTGGGATAATTGTTGCGATTATTGTTGTAATTGTTGTTGTTGTTGTATTGGTGATTCTTATCACCGTTTTCCTCCCACTTTCTTTTGACTTGCTTCACATTGGCCTCTTCAGCAGTCTGTTCTTTAATTCTTTCTTCAATCTGGTTCACGAGTTTGTGAGCCATTCTACATGCCTGTTGTATAGAGGCGGGCTCGTGTGAACTTATATCTTCTTGGATTCTTTCCGGTAATCCTTTCACAAACGCGTCAATCTTCTCTTCCTCATCTTCGAATGCTCCCGGACACAATAGGCACAATTCTGTGAATCGTCTTTCGTACGTGGTAATATCAAATCCTTGGGTTCGTAACCCTCTAAGTTCTGTCTTGAGCTTATTGACCTCGGTTCTGGGACGGTACTTCTCGTTCATCAAGTGCTTGAATGCTGACCACGGTAGTGCGTACGCATCATCTTGTCCCACTTGCTCTAGATAGGTATTCCACCATGTTAACGCAGAACCTGTGAAGGTATGCGTAGCGTACTTCACTTTGTCCTCTTCAGTACACTTACTTATGGCAAACACCGATTCGACCTTCTCGGTCCACCGTTTCAATCCGATCGATCCTTCGGTTCCATCAAATTCCAAAGGTTTGCAGGCAGTGAATTCTTTGTAGGTGCATCCTACACGATTTCCTGTACTGCCAGATCCAAGGTTATTGTTGGTATGTAGCGCAGCCTGTACTGCGGCTATGTTTGAAGCTAGAAAAGTACGGAATTCCTCTTCATTCATATTCACGGTGTGTCGAGTAGTCGGTGCCATTTCCTTCAAAATATTCAAATGGAACAAGTTAATCATACAGAATATTAAGAGTAGTTAATAGTATTTCGTAGCATAATATGAACTCATTTATAAAAGCTTTTTCTTCATATTAGCGTTTTATAAGTTTAAATTCGGGTAGTACCTACCCGTTAAGTTCATACTTAGTAGCTAATATACAATTCAACTACTTCAATTCTATATGAAAAACTGATTATAATAATATTTCGCGTTCAAACTTTTACACAATATTTTACAAACTTACAATACCGCTTATTTTACATAAAGCATGAAATATAGCACACAATAACTTTGATACAAGATAGTTGTGAAGATAATTCTAGCTAGTACACAAGTCGTTCAGCAAAGGCAATAAAGACACGTAATTCATACGTCCAGAAACAAGTCATGCATTCTGGTTTTACTAGGACCACTTCCCATCCTTGGTCTTATGCAACATAACCGTTATGGCCGTTGATAAGACAGCGTGTTGTAACGTCGTCAAAAGGACGAGGGTTACGTAATGTCCAACAGTCCCGTAACAATCTAAAAACCTCATTTCTTACCCCAATTACCGACTCCGTCACTTGTGGAAACGTTTTGTTTAATAGTTGTAGCCCGATGTTCTTGTTCTCACTTTGGTGAGAAGCGAACATTACTAATCCGTAAGCATAACATGCTTCTTTATGTTGCATGTTAGCCGCTTTTTCTAAATCACGAAGTCCAATATTCGGATATATTGAGTCAAAATAATTTCTTAACCCGTTGCGTAAAATAGCATTTGGGTTCCCCGCAATATATGCGTCAAAGTAAACACATCGTAACTTATGGGTTTCCCAATGTGATATCCCCCATCTTTCAAACGAAAGTCTCTTATAAACCAAGACATTCTTGGAACGTTCTTCGAATGTCTTAAAACTGATCTCGCCTTAAATAGTTGTGCCGAGGAATTCTGGCCGACTCTAGACAAGATTTCATCAATCATGTCTCCGGGTAGGTCTCTTAAAATATTGGGTTGTCTATCCATTTTGTGTTTCTATACTGTAAAATAGACAAGAGTTAGATTCATAAAAAAAAATATACTTATTAATACAAGCAATTTTTACATATATCATAAAGCATAAGCACACTATATTACATATATTACACCACACGAATACAACTATCTTATTCCGACTCGCTTGTTTCTTCTTCTTCAGTTTTGGTTCGTTTTGCCAAGTTTCTAGGGATATATGATGTTCCCCTAATACGAGCCGTCGTGATCCACATTGGTTTAGAAAAACCTGGTGGTTTAGAGGTTCCCGGGTCATTGTTACAACTTAAGGACTTCGGGGGTTGACGATACATATAAAGTTCATCGGGGTTGGAATTAGATTTCTCTATTTTTATGCCCTTTCCCTTATTATTTTCTTTTGCCTTTTTAAATTCAGTTGGGGTAATTTCTATAACATCATCGGAATTCTCGTCGGAATCCGATTTATCAGAGAATTGGTAATCCTCCCAATATTTTGCTTCCTTGGCGGAAACACCATTGACCATAATTAACCTTGGTCGGTTGGTTGAGGATTTTCTTTTACTTAACCGTTTTATTATTTCCCCCACCGGTTCTATTTCTTCATCCGGTTCCGATTCTTCTTCCGGTTCCGATTCTTCTTCCGGTTCCGACTCTTCTTCCGGTTCCTCTTCGGGAACTTGTGAATCAGTCCACGAATCATTCCAATTTACATTTGACTCTTCATTATTATTAGGTGAGTCAATGGGGCTTGTTCTAGAGGTAGACATCTATCACATAATGTCAAACACGTTAAGTGATTAATATATCACATAATATTCATATGTTAAAAATATATAGTTTCCAACAAAAATGTTAAGCAATCATTTTTAAAGAAAACACGGTCGAAGTCCAGACTCACTAATGCATCCTAACAAACTCGATAAGACACACTAATGCAAATTTTCTGGTTCTCTAAGACCAACGCTCGGATACCAACTGAAATGTCCCGTTCTTATTGATTAAAAACGTTCCATATTAATTGATTTCGTTGCGAGGTTTTGACCTCTATATGAGACGTTTTTCAAAGACTGCATTCATTTTAAAACAAACCATAACCTTTATTTCATCAATAAAGGTTTAAAAAGCTTTACGTAGATTATCAAATAATGATAATCTAAAATATCCTGTTTACACACGACCATTACATAATGGTTTACAATACAAATATGTTACAATAAAATAAGTTTCTTGAATGCAGTTTTTACACAATATCATACAAGCATGGACTCCAAATCTCGTCCTTATTTAAGTATGCGACAGCGGAAGCTCTTAATAATCACCTGAGAATAAACATGCTTAAAACGTCAACAAAAATGTTGGTGAGTTATAGGTTTAACCTATATATATCAAATCGTAACAATAGACCACAAGATTTCATATTTCAATACACATCCCATACATAGAGATAAAAATCATTCATATGGTGAACACCTGGTAACCGACATTAACAAGATGCATATATAAGAATATCCCCATCATTCTAGGACACCCTTCGGATATGATATAAATTTCGAAGTACTAAAGCATCCGGTACTTTGGATGGGGCTTGTTGGGCCCGATAGATCTATCTTTAGGATTCGCGTCAATTAGGGTGTCTGTTCCCTAATTCTTAGATTACCAGACTTAATATAAAGGGGCATATTCGATTTCGATAATTCAACCATAGAATGTAGTTTCACGTACTTGTGTCTATTTTGTAAATCATTTATAAAACCTGCATGAATTCTCATCCCAAAAATATTAGATTTTAAAAGTGGGACTATAACTCACTTTCACAGATTTTTTTACTTCTTCGGGAAGTAAGACTTGGCCACTGGTTGATTCACGAACCTATAACAATATATACATATATATCAAAGTATGTTCAAAATATATTTACAACACTTTTAATATATTTTGATGTTTTAAGTTTATTAAGTCAGCTGTCCTCGTTAGTAACCTACAACTAGTTGTCCACAGTTAGATGTACAGAAATAAATCGATAAATATTATCTTGAATCAATCCACGACCCAGTGTATACGTATCTCAGTATTGATCACAACTCAAACTATATATATTTTGGAATCAACCTCAACCCTGTATAGCTAACTCCAACATTCACATATAGAGTGTCTATGGTTGTTCCGAAATATATATAGATGTGTCGACATGATAGGTCGAAACATTGTATACGTGTCTATGGTATCTCAAGATTACATAATATATAATACAAGTTGATTAAGTTATGGTTGGAATAGATTTGTTACCAATTTTCACGTAGCTAAAATGAGAAAAATTATCCAATCTTGTTTTACCCATAACTTCTTCATTTTAAATCCGTTTTGAGTGAATCAAATTGCTATGGTTTCATATTGAACTCTATTTTATGAATCTAAACAAAAAAAGTATAGGTTTCTAGTCGGAAAAATAAGTTAGAAGTCATTTTTGTAAAGGTAGTCATTTCAGTCGAAAAAACGACGTCTAGATGACCATTTTAGAAAACATACTTCCACTTTGAGTTTAACCATAATTTTTGGATATAGTTTCATGTTCATAATAAAAATCATTTTCTCAGAATAAAAACTTTTAAATCAAAGTTTATCATAGTTTTTAATTAACTAACCCAAAACAGCCCGCGGTGTTACTACGACGGCGTAAATCCGGTTTTACGGTGTTTTTCGTGTTTCCAGGTTTTAAATCATTAAGTTAGCATATCATATAGATATAGAACATGTGTTTAGTTGATTTTAAAAGTCAAGTTAGAAGGATTAACTTTTGTTTGCGAACAAGTTTAGAATTAACTAAACTATGTTCTAGTGATTACAAGTTTAAACCTTCGAATAAGATAGCTTTATATGTATGAATCGAATGATGTTATGAACATCATTACTACCTTAAGTTCCTTGGATAAACCTACTGGAAAAGATAAAAATGGATCTAGCTTCAATGGATCCTTGGATGGCTCGAAGTTCTTGAGCAGAATCATGACACGAAAACAAGTTCAAGTAAGATCATCACTTGAAATAAGATTGTTATAGTTATAGAAATTGAACCAAAGTTTGAATATGATTATTACCTTGTATTAGAATGATAACCTACTGTAAGAAACAAAGATTTCTTGAGGTTGGATGATCACCTTACAAGATTGGAAGTGAGCTAGCAAACTTGAAAGTATTCTTGATTTTATGAAACTAGAACTTTTGGAATTTATGAAGAACACTTAGAACTTGAAGATAGAACTTGAGAGAGATCAATTAGATGAAGAAAATTGAAGAATGAAAGTGTTTGTAGGTGTTTTTGGTCGTTGGTGTATGGATTAGATATAAAGGATATGTAATTTTTTTTTCATGTAAATAAGTCATGAATGATTACTCATATTTTTGTAATTTTATGAGATATTTTATGCTAGTTGCCAAATGATGGTTCCCACATGTGTTAGGTGACTCACATGGGCTGCTAAGAGCTGATCATTGGAGTGTATATACCAATAGTACATACATCTAAAAGCTGTGTATTGTACGAGTACGAATACGGGTGCATACGAGTAGAATTGTTGATGAAACTGAACGAGGATGTAATTGTAAGCATTTTTGTTAAGTAGAAGTATTTTGATAAGTGTATTGAAGTCTTTCAAAAGTGTATAAATATATATTAAAACACTACATGTATATACATTTTAACTGAGTCGTTAAGTCATCGTTAGTCGTTACATGTAAGTGTTGTTTTGAAACCTTTAGGTTAACGATCTTGTTAAATGTTGTTAACCCAATGTTTATAATATCAGATGAGATTTTAAATTATTATATTATCATGATATTATCATGTATGAATATCTCTTAATATGATATATATACATTAAATGTCTTTACAACGATAATCGTTACATATATGTCTCGTTTAAAAATCATTAAGTTAGTAGTCTTGTTTTTACATATGTAGTTCATTGTTAATATACTTAATGATATGTTTACTTATCATAGTATCATGTTAACTATATATATATATATATATATATATATATATATATATATATATATATATATATATATATATATATATATATATATATATATATATATATATATATATCCATATATATGTCATCATATAATTTTTATAAGTTTTAACGTTCGTGAATCACCGGTCAACTTGGGTGGTCAATTGTCTATATGAAACATATTTCAATTAATCAAGTCTTAACAAGTTTGATTGCTTAACATGTTGGAAACATTTAATGATGTAAATATCAATCTCAATTAATATATATAAACATGAAAAAGTTCGGGTCACTACAGTATAGACCACCGTTTTAGCTAGAACGAGATATGAACGAAATTTGTCAAAAGCAAAGACAATAGCAAGGAGTTCTTTTTCAGTAGTTGTGTAATTTGTTTGTGCTCCTTGTAACATCTTACTAGCATAATATGTAGGTTGAAATCGTTTTTCAATCCTTTGTCCTAAAACGGCTCCCATTGCAAAATCACTTGCATCGCACATTAGTTCAAATGGTAGATTCCAATTTGGAGTTATCATAATCGGCGCATTAGTGAGTTTTTCTTTAAGAATATTAAAAGATTTGATACATTCATCTGAAAAGATGAATGGAGCATCCTTTTCTAGGAGTTTATTCATAGGAGTGGCAATTTTAGAAAAATCTTTTATGAAATGTCGGTAAAAACCGGCATGCCCTAGAAAACTCCTAACTCCTCTAACATTGGTGGGATGTGGAAGTTTTGCAATTACATCTACTTTAAGTCTATCCACTTCAATTCCTTCCTTTGAAATTTTATGTCCAAGAACGATGCCTTCTTTAACCATGAAATGGCATTTCTCTCAATTAAGTACTAGATTTGATTGTTCGCATCTAATAAGCATTCGTTCAAGATTAACTAGACATGATTCAAATGTATCACCGAAGACTGAAAAGTCATCCATGAAAACTTCCATGCATTCTTCTATCATGTCGTGAAAAATCGCCATCATGCACCTTTGAAAGGTTGCAGGGGCGTTGCAAAGTCCAAATGGCATGCGTTTATAAGCAAAAGTACCATAAGGGCACGTGAATGTGGTTTTCTCTTGATCCTCGGGTGCTATTGGAATTTGAAAATATTCGGAAAAACCATCAAGAAAACAATAGTAACTATTTCCGGCTAATCTTTTCAACATTTGATCAATGAAAGGTAAGGGAAAGTGATCTTTTCTGGTGGCGTCATTTAATTTTCTATAATCAATACATACACGCCATCCTGTTACAGTCCTAGTTGGAATAAGCTCATTTTTCTCATTTGTGATGACAGTCATGCCACCCTTCTTAGGCACGCATTGAACTGGGCTTACCCATGGACTATCAGAAATTGGATAAATTAAACCTGCATCTAGCAGTTTAATAATTTCTTTCTTAACAACATCTTGCATATTAGGATTTAGTCTTCGTTGGCGTTGCACATACGTTTTATGACCATCTTCCATAAGGATTTTATGTGTGCAATACGAAGGACTTATTCCTTTAATATCATGAATCTTCCATGCAATAGATGGTTTATGAGCTTTTAGCACAGAAATGAGTTGAGATTTTTCATTTTCAGTAAGAGAAGACGATATTATTACAGGTAATTCAGATTCACCATGTAAATAAGCATATTCCAAATGGTTAGGAAGTGGCTTTAACTCTAATTTTGGTGGTTCTTCTATCGATGATTTATATCGATATCTGTCTTCTTCTTTTAGCATTTGAATTTCTTCTGTTGTTGGTTCATATCCATTAGCCATAAGTGTAGCTAACATTTCAGTTTCATCAATTAGTTCAGTTCCTTCTCCTAAAGAACATTCTCCTATTCCTTGTAATTCTGGAAATTCTTCTAACAATTCTGCATGTGATTCTATAGTTTGAATATAATAACATGTGTCATCTGCAGATTGCGGTTGTTGCATTGCTCTATCAACAGAAAAGGTAACACTCTCATCCTCTATACTTAGGGTCAGTTTCTTACCAAACACGTCTATCATTGCTTTAGCCGTTTTTAAGAATGGTCTTCCTAATATGAGAGGAACTTGAGAATCTTCTTCCATATCCAGAACAACAAAATCTACTGGAAATACTAAAGTACCAACTTTAACTAGCATGTTCTCCATTATCCCTCTAGGATATTTTACTGATCTATCGGCTAGTTGTATGCTTATTCTTTTTGGTTTCAATTCTCCAAGGTCTAGTTTAGTGTATAGTGAATACGGCATTAAATTTATACTAGCACCTAAGTCTGCCAATGCTTCTATTGAACTAAGACTACCCAGAAAACATGGAATTGTGAAACTTCCTGGATCAGATAGTTTTTCTGGTATCTTATTCAACAGCACTGCTGAACAATTAGCATTCATAGTAACAGCCGAGAGTTCTTCCATTTTCTTTCTATTTGAGATTAGATCTTTCAGAAATTTAGCATATCTAGGCATTCCTGAAATCACATCGATGAAAGGAAGATTTACATTTATCTGTTTAAACATATCCAAGAATTTAGATTGCTCGGCTTCAAGTCTCTTTTTTTCATTTTACTCGGGTAAGGAAGTGGTGGTTGGTATGGTTTAACATAAGGTTTTTCCTTAACTGTGTTATCTTCATTAACCTTTTCAACTACCGGTTCTTTTTCCTTATCTTGATCAGGTTGTGGTTCTTGTGGAGTAGGAATAGCTTCATCAGAAATTACAGGTATTTCAGGTGGTTTAAGTGTAATACCACTTCTTGTGGTAATGGCTTTAGCTGTTTCATTCCGGGGGTTAGCATTTGTATCACTAGGTAAACTTCCCGGTTTTCTTTCACCTATTAACCTTGCTAGGTTACTTACTTCTTGTTCCAGATTTTGAATAGAAGCTTGTTGATTTCTAAATGCTTGAGCATTTTGTTCATTGGTTTGTTTCTGAGATGTGAAAAACTGTGTTTGAGATTCAACTAGCTTTGTCATCATATCTTCTAAATTCGGCTTTTTATCATCGGTTTGTGGTGGTTTGTTTTGAAAATTAGGTCTTTGCTGATTGTAAGTATTATTGGATACTTGTTGATTGCTAGGACCTTGTTGGTTGTTGTATGGAACATTTCGGTTATAATTCTGGTTTTGATTGTAAATCGGTCTTGGCGGTTGATAATTATTCTGATAATTATTTTCAGGCCTTTGGTTCATGTATGAAACATTCTCTCTTTGTTCCATTGTTAGTTCAATACTGAGATAATCTTTTGTCAAATGTGGTCCTCCACACTGCTCACAACTAATTCGTATTGAGTGTATATCCTTAGTCATCTTTTCCATTCGTCTCTCGACAGCATCTATCTTTGCGGAAATGGAATCTAAGTCATGGCTAGAATCAACTCTAGCTGCTTTAGATGATCTAACGATATCTTTTTCTTGGTGCCACTCATATGAGTGGGAAGCAGTGTTATCAATAATTTTGTAAGCATCAGTTTCTATTTTCTTCATATTGGAACCACCAGCTGCTATATCAATGTCTTTCCTTGTAGTGATGTCGCATCCTTGGTAGAATATTTGTACTATTTGACAAGTGTCTAAACCATGTTGCGGACATCCTCTCAATAACTTTCCAAATCTTGTCCATGCCTCATATAGAGTTTCATTTGGCTTTTGTGTGAACGTAACAATTTCTCCTTGAAGTCTTACGGCTTTAGATGCCGGAAAGAATTGTTTAAGAAAATTTTCAACTAAAACGTCCCATGTATCAATCGCCCCTTTAGGTAACGATTCTAATCAATCTTTGGCTTCTCCCTTTAAAGTCCAGGGAAATAACATGAGATATATCTGTTCATCATCCACTTCTCTTATTTTAAATAGAGTGCAGATCCTATTAAAGGTACGAAGATGTTCATTTGGATCTTCCTTCGGTGCACCACTAAATTGGAATTGATTAGTTACCATGTGTAGAATTTGTCCTTTGATTTCATAATCTGGCGCATTAATATCTGGATGAGTAATTGCGTGACCTTGGCCAGTGCCTTTAGCTCTCATTCTGTCTTCCATACTTAAAGGTTCCAGATTTTCATTGATTGAATTTGTTGAATCTGAATCACTAGAGGATTCTGATTTAATGGTTCATTCTTCAACAATCTCTGTTTGAATGATTGGTGGTTCCGGAGGAAAAATTAATGGTTCAGGATTTTGAAATCGTCCCTGAATATTCTCCGGATTCTCAATTGTGAGGTCGGGTTTAAAAAATGGATTATCGAAAATTTGAATTGGAGTACTTGGTCGACTGGATGACGATTCTAAAGAAAAATCAAAGGTGACAATATTAGCTAGATGTATTGATCGAGTTAAAGGTGGTGAACGTACAAAAGGTGGTGAACGTTTTGCTCGGTGCATTCACTGAATATCCTATTAGTTTTTAAAAAGAAAGAAAAATTATATAAGTTATCCAATTAATAGACTTTTTTGATTTTGCCCACGTTTCGAATAGCCAAAAGATGAAACAGAGGGGCAGGATTCGTTTAGTCTCAATATAATTGAGTACTGTTTGGCTCCAATAACCCGGTCTACGTACAAATCCAACTATTACTACGAACCAGAAAATTTTGATGTCTATCAATTTAACCGCTTAAAATAATTTTTCGTTGAAATTTAAGAAATTTAGATAAGAAATAGAGAAAATTCTAAGTCCTAAAAACTAGAATGGCGAGAAATAAGAAAGAAAAAGAGCGCGTCGAAAAAGGTCGAAAAATAAAAAAAATTGAAAAATAATAGGTGTCGAAAAATAAAAATAAGAAAGTAGCGCGTCGAAACTTAAAAAGGAACTAAAAACTAAGAATTAAAAGTTGCGTCTAAAAATATTAAAGCTTACAACGAATTCTATATCCCAAATGGCAATATCTTAAAAAGGTACTAAAAACTTAGAACAGCGTCGCAAAATTCTAAAGCACCTAAATCTTAGTCTTAAGAAAAAGCACTTAAGGGATTTTACTGCAAAGTCTAAAAATCTAGAAATAAAAATAATTATGGCAAATACTATGATTTAAAACTAAATACGAGCGAAAAATACAAATATTACGCTAAAACGAATAAAAAAGAAAAATATAAAAATATACTTAAAGTTGTAAAAAGTACAATTTTTATAAAAATATTATTTTTATATTATTTATTTAATAAAACTATTAATTATATAAATTAATTAAACTAATTATAACTTAATAATACAAATTAAATAAATAACTAAACTAATTAATTAAATAAAACCCTAAAAACTAAATAATTAAATTAATTAAACCCTAATTTCGTATTAATTGCAGTCCTAGGTTGACCTGTCAGATTGACCTCCGCGAGTGCGGTTAGGTCCAGTTCAAAAGCTCCGCGAGTCGCGGAGGGTCAAATTTAGGCTGAAAAGGGGTTCGTTTTTGCACAGGTTCAGTTTTTTTCTTTTTATTTTTTTTATGTTTTTCTGTTTTATCAAATATATATAAAATATAAATATAACTAAATATTTTTATAAAACAATAAAATACTTATTTTTAAACTCAAAAGTAAAAATATTTTTTTTTTACTTTATATATTTTTTAACAAACTCTTTTTGTATTTTTATACTTTTATATTTAAAAAAAACTTATATTTTTATACGAAGGACTTAATAAAAACTTTTACAAAATTATATTATTATTTTTTTATATCATTAGCGTTGCACTTTCGGCGTTTAAGTTCCCCGGCAGCGGCGCCAAAAATACTTGATGTTATGCGAGGTGTATATGAAATAGTTTTATTTTTACTAGGAAATACTATTAAATACGATACAATTTTACACAAGATATTTATTTATTTATAGAATGGATATACCTAAACCTTGCTACAACACTTATAGGCAGTGTACCTAATCGTACAGTAGTGTAGTTTTTAGTAAGTCCGGTTCGTTCCACAGAGAATCTTTTAAACAAAGCTTAACGCTATATTAGTTTTAATTTATAAAAATACAAATATATATAAGTAATATTATTATTATAAAGGGGGGTTTTTACCGTTTAATGACCGGTTTGTCGATTTTTAAAACTTTAGTCGCAGTTAAAACCTAATGTAAAATATTAAATAAATAAAAGACTTAATTTAAAGCGTAAAGTAAATAAAAGTGCAATTAAATAAAAGTGCGATAAAATAAAATTACGATAATTAAAGATTACGAAAATTAAAAGTGCAATTAAATACAATGACAATAAATAAAAGTGCGATAATTAAAAGTGCAATTAAATACGAAATAAAGGAAATTAAATATGAAATAAAAGAATTATGTTTATTTAAACTTCCGTAATCATGATGTTTGACGTGTTGATTTTAGTTTATTCCCATGGGTTAATTGTCCTTTGTCCTGGATTATTTAATATGTCCGTCTAGTTTTTGTCCATAACAGTAAATCAGTCATAAATATAAAGTGCGAGTATCCTCGTCAAATTATCCTTATACCCGAGGTCAAATATTCCAACTAATTGGGGACTTAAACTGTAATAAGGTTTTAATACTTTGTTTAATAATTACACCAGGATATCAACTGCGTGTAATTCAAGGTTTTAATACTTTGTTATCAATTATGCCAAGTGTCCTTGTACATAATTTCACCCCTGTTTTAATAATTCCATAGACTATTAATCCATTCCCGTGTCCGGTTAAATGAACGATTATTCGTACATATAAATATCCCGCCCATCGTGTCCGATTGAGTGTATATGGTTATTTATAGGTATGTCCAATTGTAAATCATTATATTAAAATTAACAAACTATCATTTAGTTAAACAAATATAAAGCCCATTAATAGCCTATAGTCTAATTTCCACAAGTGTCATTCTTTTGTCCAAACCCCAATTATGGTACAAAGCCCAATTACCCAATTTTAATATTTTTAGCCCAACATCATGATTACTTTGGCTTAAATAAACATAATAATAACTTAGCTACGAGACATTAAATTAAAAAGGATGAACATAACTTACAATGATTAAAATTAGCGTAGCGTTACACGGACAGAATTTCGACTTACACCCTTACAACATTCGCTAACATACCCTTACTATTAGAATTAAAATTAAAATTAAAATTAAAATTATAAATATATATATATATATATATATATATATATATATATATATATATATATATATATATATATATATATATATACGTAAGAGATAGATTAGAAAAAGATGATGTAAAAATCGGCCGAATGCTCGGCCTTTTATAGGCCCACGTAATACTGTTTGACCTCCGCGAGTGCGGAGGTTTTTGTCTTCAAAGCTCCGCGAGTGCAGAGCCCCTGATTCCAGCTAACATAAGTTTGGCTCCTAGCTTGCCGACGGATTTTATTATATAAATATAATATAAATATATAATTTATATAATTAATTATATATTATATTATATTTATATACATGATTAATTTGTAACTTTCGGTCCGTTGCGTCGTACGTTGAAAGCTGGTTCATGTCTCGGTTTCGATTTTCGAACGTCCTTTCGTATAATTTAATATCTTGTACTTTACATTTTGCGGCTTGTACTCTTGTAATTTTGAGACGTTTCTCATCAATAATTAGAACCATTTTGATTGTACTTTGTACTTTTGAGCTTTTTGGTCGTTTGCGTCTTCAATTCGTCGAATCTGTCTTTTGTCTTCACCTTTTATTATTTAAACGAATATTACTTGTAAATAGGACAACTGCAACTAAAATCTTGTCTTTCTTGAGAGATAATGCGATGAAATATATGTTCGTTTTTAGCATTATCAGTAATTACGGATAACGGGAGGCATACTTCAAGGAAATTTCGGGGGTGTCACTACAGGTCACTTAAGAATATGTATCCTGCCTTCTAGCGAGGATATGGTGGTGACTACTAATATTCTATTTGTCATAGTGCAATAGAGTGAAGTCGGACACAACAGGTGATGATTAAGCGTCAAGGATATAGAGATAGGTTGAGTAAGAAAGAAAGAATGTAAGGTTTTACAACCTTTATGGTATAGGAGGGATTGTTAATCTACTAATGGGTATCAGGTAGATAGTTTGGTTGAGACGATCTCTTCGTATCTACAAATCAGATGATGATTACCCTTCATGTAATAACAGTGAGATTTTCGAATGAATGGCTTGGGAATTTTTCTTTGATTCACTTTCTATTCCATATGTCATGATATTGGAATTTCTATATGAATTACCATAATATAATCACGTTGGCTGTGCGTCATTATATTTCACTAATTCATATTTCCATTCCAAGGTCACTCCATAAGGTCAGGATATGTGATCAAACTTAGATAGTTGACGTGGGAATGTTGAGTCATGAGTGACATCCCTTCGCGTGAGTCAAAGAATACTTTGAATTACAATGGCGAAGTCAGGTCATAAGATATGTATGGATATTATAAAAATCACATACTAACCGATCCTTTAGAATCGGGATCAGGCAAGATGATAGGGTTTTGGCTTGATATCCTTAGGAAAGGATACATAATATCAACAGAGGTAAAAGTAGGAAGTAAGATGAAATAGCAGTATAGAGAAAGCTCTTGAAACTAAAGCAGGAAAGGTTATAGTCCTAAAGATTGCTAAGGCACCTAACGAACACATAAGGCACACATAAAATGCAATCCTGGTTCTCTATAACAACCTGGCTCTGATACCACTCTGTCATACCCCCAAATAGGGCCTAGGAAATATGACTTCGCAATATCACAACACAAGTATGTATAAACGAGAACGACTCTATATGAGACGTTTTAATTAAAAACTAATGTATTAACGCAGCGGAAAGTATAAGTCATTACAATTGAATCCTTAACAAAAGTAAATGTAAACTAATTTGTTTTAATGCAATGATGAATGTATAAAATGCGGACTCCAAAAGCAGCAAAGTCTAAATAGCAAATAATCTTTAGCAATCTTCACCTGAGACAAAACATGCTTAAAGTGTCAACCAAAAATGGTTGAGTGAACAACATAGGTTTATCAATAATAACCAAGTTTTTAGACCACAAGATTTAATTATAAAGTTTAATCAGTTCGATAGTAGTGCTGGTGTATATGATATCGATACTAACAATAAGTTACCCCGAACACATCTCGTTCGTGTCGTGAATCATTATTATGTATCCATTGACCAACGGTCATCCGGATAGAGACGTCACTTGTAGTGACCCGAACTTTTCCATGTTTATATATATTAATTGAGATTGATATTTACATGATTAAATGTTTCCAACATGTTAAGCAATCAAACTTGTTAAGACTTGATTAATTGAAATATGTTTCATATAGAGAATTGACCACCCAAGTTGACCGGTGATTCACGAACGTTAAAACTTGTAAAAACTATATGATGACATATATATGGATATATATATATATATATATATATATATATATATATATATATATATATATATATATATATATATATATAGTTAACATGATACTATGATAATTAAACAATATCATTAAGTATATTAACAATGAACTACATATGTAAAAACAAGACTACTAACTTAATGATTTTTAAACGAGACATATATGTAACGATTATCGTTGTAAAGACATTTAATGTATATATATCATATTAAGAGATATTCATATATGATAATATCATGATAATATAATAATTTAAAATCTCATTTGATATTATAAATATTGGTTTAACAATATTTAACAAGATCGTTAATCTAAAGGTTTCAAAACAACACTTACATGTAACGACTAACGATGACTTAACGACTCAGTTAAACTGCATATACATGTAGTGTTTTAATATGTATTTATACACTTTTGAAAGACTTCAATACACTTATCAAAATACTTCTACTTAACAAAAATGCTTACAATTACATCCTCGTTCAGTTTCATCAACAATTCTACTCGTATGCACCCGTATTCGTACTCGTACAATACATAGCTTTTAGATGTATGTACTATTGGTATATACACTCCAATGATCAGCTCTTAGCAGCCCATGTGAGTCACCTAACACATGTGGGAACCATCATTTGGCAACTAGCATGAAATATCTCATAAAATTACAAAAATATGAGTAATCATTCATGACTTATTTACATGAAAACAAAATTACATATCCTTTATATCTAATCCATACACCAACGACCAAAAACACCTACAAACACTTTCATTCTTCAATTTTTTTCATCTAATTGATCTCTCTCAAGTTCTATCTTCAATTTCTAAGTGTTCTTCATATATTCTACAAGTTCTAGTTACATAAAATCAAGAATACTTTCAAGTTTTCTAGCTCACTTCCAATCTTGTAAGGTGGTCATCCAACCTCAAGAAATCTTTGTTTCTTACAGTAGGTTATCATTCTAATACAAGGTAATAATCATATTCAAACTTTGGTTCAATTTCTATAACTATAACAATCTTATTTCAAGTGATGATCTTACTTGAACTTGTTTTCGTGTCATGATTCTGCTTCAAGAACTTCGAGCCATCCAAGGATCCGTTGAAGCTAGATCCATTTTTCACTTTTCCAGTAGGTTTATCCAAGGAACTTAAGGTAGTAATGATGTTCATAACATCATTCGATTCATACATATAAAGCTATCTTATTCGAAGGTTTAAACTTGTAATCACTAGAACATAGTTTAGTTAATTCTTAACTTGTTCGCAAACAAAAGTTAATCCTTCTAACTTGACTTTTAAAATCAACTAAACACATGTTCTATATCTATATGATATGCTAACTTAATGATTTAAAACCTGGAAACACGAAAAACACCGTAAAACCGGATTTACGCCGTCGTAGTAACACCGCGGGCTATTTTGGGTTAGTTAATTAAAAACTATTATAAACTTTGATTTAAAAGTTGTTATTCTGAGAAAATAATTTTTATTATGAACATGAAACTATATCCAAAAATTATGGTTAAACTCAAAGTGGAAGTATGTTTTCTAAAATGGTCATCTAGACGTCGTTCTTTCGACTGAAATGACTACCTTTACAAAAACGACTTGTAACTTATTTTTCCGACAATAAACCTATACTTTTTCTGTTTAGATTCATAAAATATAGTTCAATATGAAACCATAGCAATTTGATTCACTCAAAACGGATTTAAAATGAAGAAGTTATGGGTAAAACAAGATTGGATAATTTTTCTCATTTTAGCTACGTGAAAATTGGTAACAAATCTATTCCAACCATAACTTAATCAACTTGTATTGTATATTATGTAATCTTGAGATACCATAGACACGTATACAATGTTTCGACCTATCATGTCGACACATCTATGTATATTTCAGAACAACCATAGACACTCTATATGTGAATGTTGGAGTTAGCTATACAGGGTTGAGGTTGATTCCAAAATATATATAGTTTGAGTTGTGATCAATACTGAGATACGTATACACTGGGTCATGGATTGATTCAAGATAATATTTATCGATTTATTTCTATAAATCTAACTGTGGACAACTAGTTATAGGTTACTAACGAGGACAGCTGACTTAATAAACTTAAAACATCAAAATATATTAAAAGTGTTGTAAATATATTTTGAACATACTTTGATATATATGTATATATTGTTATAGGTTCGTGAATCAACCAGTGGCCAAGTCTTACTTCCCGACGAAGTAAAAATCTGTGAAAGTGAGTTATAGTCCCACTTTTAAAATCTAATATTTTTGGGATGAGAATACATGCAGGTTTTATAAATGATTTACAAAATAGACACACGTACGTGAAACTACATTCTATGGTTAAATTATCGAAATCGAATATGCCCCTTTTTATTAAGTCTGGTAATCTAAGAATTAGGGAACAGACACCCTAATTGACGCGAATCCTAAAGATAGATCTATTGGGCCTAACAAACCCCATCCAAAGTACCGGATGCTTTAGTACTTCGAAATTTATATCATATCCGAAGGGTGTCCCGGAATGATGGAGATATTCTTATATATCCATCTTGTTAATGTCGCTTACCAGGTGTTCACCATATGAATGATTTTTATCTCTATGTATGGGATGTGTATTGAAATATGAAATCTTGTGGTCTATTATTATGATTTGATATATATAGGTTAAACCTATAACTCACCAACATTTTTGTTGACGTTTTAAGCATGTTTATTCTCAGGTGATTATTAAGAGCTTCCGCTGTCGCATACTTAAATAAGGACGAGATTTGGAGTCCATGCTTGTATGATATTGTGTAAAAACTGCATTCAATAAACTTATTTTGTTGTAACATATTTGTATTGTAAACCATTATGTAATGGTCGTGTGTAAATAGGATATTTTAGATTATCATTATTTGATAATCTACGTAAAGCTTTTTAAACCTTTATTGATGAAATAAAGGTTATGGTTTGTTTTAAAATGAATGCAGTCTTTGAAAAACGTCTCATATAGAGGTCAAAACCTCGCAACGAAATCAATTAATATGGAACGTTTTTAATCAATAAGAACGGGACATTTCAGTTGGTATCCGAGCGTTGGTCTTAGAGAACTAGAATTTTGCATTAGTGTGTCTTATCGAGTTTGTTAGGATGCATTAGTGAGTCTGGACTTCGACCGTGTTTACTTGAAAAATGATTGCTTAACAAATTTTGTTGGAAACTATATATTTTTAACATGTGAATATTATGTGATATATTAATCTCTTAACGCGTTTGATATTATGTGATAGATGTCTACCTCTAGAACAAGTCCCATTGACTCACCTAATAATAATGAAGAGTCAAATGTAAATTGGAATGATTCGTGGACTGATTCACAAGTTCCCGAAGAGGAACCGGAAGAAGAGTCGGAACCGGAAGAAGAATCGGAACCGGAAGAAGAATCGGAACCGGATGAAGAAATAGAACCGGTGGGGGAAATAATAAAACGGTTAAGTAAAAGAAAATCCTCAACCAACCGACCAAGGTTAATTATGGTCAATGGTGTTTCCGCCAAGGAAGCAAAATATTGGGAGGATTACCAATTCTCCGATGAATCGGATTCCGACGAGAATTCCGATGATGTTATAGAAATTACCCCAACTGAATTTAAAAAGGCAAAAGAAAATAATAAGGGAAAGGGCATAAAAATAGAGAAATCTAATTCCAACCCCGATGAACTTTATATGTATCGTCAACCCCCGAAGTCCTTAAGTTGTAACAATGACCCGGGAACCTCTAAACCACCAGGTTTTTCTAAACCAATGTGGAAAACGACGGCTCGTATTAGGGGAACATCATATATCCCTAGAAACTTGGCAAAACGAACCAAAACCAAAGAAGAAGAAACAAGCGAGTCGGAATAAGATAGTTGTATTCGTGTGGTGTAATATATGTAATATAGTGTGCTTATACTTTATGATATATGTAAAAATTGCTTGTATTAATAAGTATTTTTTTTTATGAATCTAACTCTTGTCTATTTTACAGTATAAAAATACAAAATGGATAGACAACCCAATATTTTAAGAGACCTACCCGGAGACATGATTGATGAAATCTTGTCTAGAGTCGGTCAGAATTCTTCGGCACAACTATTTAAGGCGAGATCAGTTTGTAAGACATTCGAAGAATGTTCCAAGAATTCCTTGGTTTATAAAAGGCTTTCGTTCGAAAGATGAGGGATATCACATTGGGAAATCCATAAGTTACGATGTGTTTACTTTGACGCATATATTGCGGGGAACCCAAATGCTATTTTACGCAATGAGTTAAGAAATTATTTTGACTCAATATATCCGAATATTGGACTTCGTGATTTAGAAAAAGTGGCTAACATGCAACATAAAGAAGCATGTTATGCTTACGGATTAGTAATGTTCGCTTCTCACCAAAGTGAGAACAAGAACATCGGGCTACAACTATTAAACAAAACGTTCCCACAAGTGACGGAGTCGGTAATTGGGGTAAGAAATGAGGTTTTTAGATTGTTACGGGACTGTTGGACATTACGTAACCCTCGTCCCTTTGACGACGTTACAACACGCTGTCTTATCAACGACCATAACGGTTATGTTCCACAAGACCAAGGATGGGAAGTAATCCTAGTAAAACTAGAATGCATGACTTGTTTCTGGATGTATGAATTACGTGTCTTTATTGCCTTTGCTGAACGACTTGTGTACTAGCTAGAATTATCTTCACAACCATCTTGTATCAAATTTATTGTGTGCTATATTTCATGCTATATGTAAAATAAGCGGTATTGTAAGTTTGTAAAATATTGTGTAAAAGTTTGAACGCGAAATATTATTATAATCAGTTTTTCATATAGAATTGTAGTAGTTGAATTGTATATTAGCTACTAAGTATGAACTTAACGGGTAGGTACTACCCGAATTTAAACTTATAAACGCTAATATGAAGAAAAAGCTTTTATAAATGAGTTCATATTAAGCTACGAAATACTATTAACTACTCTTAATATTCTGTATGATTAACTTGTTCCATTTGACTATTTTGAAGGAAAATGGCACCGACTACTCGACACACCGTGAATATGAATGAAGAGGAATTCCGTACTTTTCTAGCTTCAAACATAGCCGCAGTACAGGCTGCGCTACATACCAACAATAACCTTAGATCTAGCATTACAGGAAATCGTGTAGGATGCACCTACAAAGAATTCACTGCCTGCAAACCTTTGGAATTTGATGGAACCGAAGGACCGATCGGATTGAAACGGTGGACCGAGAAGGTAGAATCGGTGTTTGCCATAAGTAAGTGTACTGAAGAGGACAAAGTGAAGTATTCTACGCATACCTTCACAGGTTCTGCGTTAACATGGTGGAATACCTATCTAGAGCAAGTAGGACAAGACGATGCTTATGCACTACCGTGGTCAGCATTCAAGCACTTGATGAACGAGAAGTACCGTCCCAGAACCGAGGTCGATAAGCTCAAGACAGAACTTAGAGGGTTACGAACCCAAGGATTTGATATTACCACGTACGAAAGACGATTCACAGAATTGTGCCTATTGTGTCCGGGAGCATTCGAAGATGAGGAAGAGAAGATCGACGCATTTGTGAAAGGATTACTGGAAAGAATCCAAGAAGATATAAGTTCACACGAGCCCGCCTCCATACAACAGGCATGTAGAATGGCTCATAAACTAGTGAACCAGATTGAAGAAAGAATTAAAGAACAGACTGCTGAAGAGGCCAATGTGAAGCAAGTCAAAAGAAAGTGGGAGGAAAATGGTGATAAGAATCACCAATACAACAACAACAGCAATTACAACAATAATCGCAACAATTATCCCAACAATCGCAACATCAATCGCAACTACAACAAACGGCCCAACAACAACAACAACAACAACAACAACAACAACAACAACAACAACAACAACAACAACAACAACAACAACAACAACAACAACAACAACAACAACAACAGCAGCAACTACAACAATCATCCCAACAACAATAATAACTGCAACAACAACAACAATCAGAAGCAGCTATGCCAAAGGTGTGAAAAGTATCACTCGGGGTTCTGCACCAAATTTTGCAACAAGTGTAAAAGAAATGGTCATAGCGCGGCGAAGTGTGAGGTCTACGGACCAGGGGTTAATAGAACGAAAGGAACAAATGGTGTCGGAACGAGTAATGGCGGAGCAAGTAGTGTCGGAGCAAGTTATGCCAATGTAGTTTGTTATAAATGTGGAAAACCGGGCCACATTATTAGAAATTTCCCGAACCAGGAGAACACGAATGGACAAGGCCGCGGAAGAGTTTTCAATATTAATACGGCAGAGGCACAGGAAGACCCGGAGCTTGTTACGGGTACGTTTCTTATTGACAATAAATCTTATTACGTTTTATTTGATTCGGGTGTGGATAGAAGCTATATGAGTAGAGATTTTTGTGCTAAATTAAGTTGTCCATTGACGCCTTTGGATAGTAAATTTTTACTCGAATTAGCAAATGGTAAATTAATTTCAGCAGATAATATATGTCGGAATCGAGAAATTAAACTGGTTAGCGAAACATTTAGGATTGATTTGATACCAGTAGAGTTAGGGAGTTTTGATGTGATAATCGGTATGGACTGGTTGAAAGAAGTGAAAGCAGAGATCGTTTGTTACAAAAATGCAATTCGCATTATACGAGAAAAAGGAAAACCCTTAATGGTGTACGGAGAAAAGGGTAACACGAAGCTACATCTTATTAGTAATTTGAAGGCACAAAAACTAATAAGAAAAGGTTGCTATGCTGTTCTAGCACACGTCGAGAAAGTACAAACTGAAGAAAAGAGCATCAATGATGTTCCCATTGCAAAAGAATTTCCCGATGTATTTCCGAAAGAATTACCGGGATTACCCCCACATCGATCCGTTGAATTTCAAATAGATCTTGTATCAGGAGCTGCACCAATAGCTCGTGCTCCTTACAGACTCGCACCCAGCGAGATGAAAGAATTGCAAAGCCAATTACAAGAACTTTTAGAGCGTGGTTTCATTCGACCAAGCACATCACCGTGGGGAGCTCCTGTTTTGTTTGTCAAGAAGAAAGATGGTACATTCAGGTTGTGTATCGACTACCGAGAGTTGAACAAACTTACCATCAAGAACCGCTACCCGCTACCGAGAATCGATGGCTTATTTGATCAACTACAAGGCTCGTCTGTTTATTCAAAGATTGACTTACGTTCCGGGTATCATCAAATGCGGGTGAAAGAAGATGATATTCCAAAGACTGCTTTCAGAACACGTTACGGTCATTACGAGTTTATGGTCATGCCGTTTGGTTTAACTAATGCACCAGCTGTGTTCATGGACCTTATGAACCGAGTGTGTGGACCATACCTTGACAAGTTTGTCATTGTTTTCATATATGACATACTTATTTACTCAAAGAATGACCAAGAACACGGTGAACATTTGAGAAAGGTGTTAGAAGTATTGAGGAAGGAAGAATTGTACGCTAAGTTTTCAAAGTGTGCATTTTGGTTGGAAGAATTTCAATTCCTCGGTCACATAGTGAACAAAGAAGGTATTAAGGTGGATCCGGCAAAGATAGAAACTGTTGAAAAGTGGGAAACCCCGAAAACTCCGAAACACATACACCAGTTTTTAGGACTAGCTGGTTACTACAGAAGGTTCATCCAAGACTTTTCCAGAATAGCAAAACCCTTGACTGCATTAACGCATAAAGGGAAGAAATTTGAATGGAATGATGAACAAGAGAAAGCGTTTCAGTTATTGAAGAAAAAGCTAACTACGGCACCTATATTGTCATTGCCTGAAGGGAATGATGATTTTGTGATTTATTGTGACGCATCAAAGCAAGGTCTCGGTTGTGTATTAATGCAACGAACGAAGATGATTGCTTATGCGTCTAGACAATTGAAGATTCACGAACAAAATTATACGACGCATGATTTGGAATTAGGCGCGGTTGTTTTTGCATTAAAGACTTGGAGGCACTACTTATATGGGGTCAAAAGTATTATATATACCAACCACAAAAGTATTCAACACATATTTAATCAGAAACAACTGAATATGAGGCAGCGTAGGTGGATTGAATTATTGAATGATTACGACTTTGAGATTCGTTACCACCCAGGGAAGGCAAATGTGGTAGCCGATGCCTTGAGCAAGAAGGACAAAGAACTCATTCGAGTAAAATCTATGAATATAATGATTCATAATAACCTTACTACTCAAATAAAGGAGGCCCAACAAGGAGTTTTAAAAGAGGGAAATTTAAAGGATGAAATACCCAAAGGATCGGAGAAGCATCTTAATATTCGGGAAGACGGAACCCGGTATAGGGCTGAAAGGATTTGGGTACCAAAATTTGGAGATATGAGAGAAATGGTACTTAGAGAAGCTTATAAAACCAGATACTCAATACATCCTGGAACGGGGAAGATGTACAAGGATCTCAAGAAACATTTTTGGTGACCGGGTATGAAAGCCGATGTTGCTAAATACGTAGGAGAATTTTTGACGTGTTCTAAGGTCAAAGCTGAGCATCAGAAACCATCAGGTCTACTTCAACAACCCAAAATCCCGGAATGGAAATGGGAAAACATTACCATGGATTTCATCACTAAATTGCCAAGGACTGCAAGTGGTTTTGATACTATTTGGGTAATAGTTGATCGTCTCACCAAATCAGCACACTTCCTGCCAATAAGAGAAGATGACAAGATGGAGAAGTTAGCACGACTGTATTTGAAGAAAGTCGTCTCCAGACATGGAATACCAATCTCTATTATCTCTGATAGGGATGGCAGATTTATTTCAAGATTCTGGCAGACATTACAGCAAGCATTAGGAACTCGCCTAGACATGAGTACTGCCTATCATCCACAAACTGATGGGCAGAGCGAAAGGATGATACGAACGCTTGAATACATGCTACGAGCATGTTTTATTGATTTCGGAAACAGTTGGGATCGACATCTACCGTTAGCAGAATTTTCCTACAACAACAGCTACCATTCAAGCATTGAGATGGCACCGTTTGAAGCACTTTATGGTAGAAAGTGCAAGTCTCCAATTTTTTGGAGTGAAGTGGGGGATAGACAGATTATGGATCCAGAGATTATACAAGAAACTACCGAAAAGATCATCCAAATTCAACAACGGTTGAAAACCGCCCAAAGTCGACAAAAGAGCTACGCTGACATTAAAAGAAAAGATATAGAATTTGAAATTGGAGAGATGGTCATGCTTAAAGTTGCACCTTGGAAAGGCGTTGTTCGATTTGGTAAACGAGGGAAATTAAATCCAAGGTATATTGGACCATTCAATATTATTGATCGTGTCGGACCAGTAGCTTACCGACTTGAGTTACCTCAACAACTCGCGGCTGTACATAACACTTTCCACGTCTCAAATTTGAAGAAATGTTTTGCTAAAGAAGATCTCACTATTCCGTTAGATGAAATCCAAATCAACGAAAAACTTCAATTCATCGAAGAACTCGTCGAAATAATGGATCGTGAGGTTAAAAGACTTAAGCAAAACAAGATACCAATTGTTAAGGTTCGATGGAATGCTCATAGAGGACCCGAGTTCACCTGGGAGCGTGAAGATCAGATGAAGAAGAAATACTCGCATCTATTTCCAGAAGATTCGTCCACACCTTCAACAGCTTAAAATTTCGGGACGAAATTTATTTAACGGGTAGGTACTGTAGTGACCCGAACTTTTCCATGTTTATATATATTAATTGAGATTGATATTTACATGATTAAATGTTTCCAACATGTTAAGCAATCAAACTTGTTAAGACTTGATTAATTGAAATATGTTTCATATAGACAATTGACCACCCAAGTTGACCGGTGATTCACGAACGTTAAAACTTGTAAAAACTATATGATGACATATATATGGATATATATATATATATATATATATATATATATATATATATATATATATATATATATATATATATATATATATATAGTTAACATGATACTATGATAAGTAAACATATCATTAAGTATATTAACAATGAACTACATATGTAAAAACAAGACTACTAACTTAATGATTTTTAAACGAGACATATATGTAACTATTATCGTTGTAAAGACATTTAATGTATATATATCATATTAAGAGATATTCATACATGATAATATCATAATAATATAATAATTTAAAATCTAATTTGATATTATAAACATTAGGTTAACAACATTTAACAAGATCGTTAACCTAAAGGTTTCAAAACAACACTTACATGTAACGACTAACGATGACTTAACGACTCAGTTAAAATGTATATACATGTAGTGTTTTAATATGTATTTATACACTTTTGAAAGACTTCAATACACTTATCAAAATACTTCTACTTAACAAAAATGCTTACAATTACATCCTCGTTCAGTTTCATCAACAATTCTACTCGTATGCACCCGTATTCGTACTCGTACAATACACAGCTTTTAGATGTATATACTATTGGTATATACACTCCAATGATCAGCTCTTAGCAGCCCATGTGAGTCACCTAACACATGTGGGAACCATCATTTGGCAACTAGCATGAAATATCTCATAAAATTACAAAAATATGAGTAATCATTCATGACTTATTTACATGAAAACAAAATTACATATCCTTTATATCTAATCCATACACCAACGACCAAAAACACCTACAAACACTTTCATTCTTCAATTTTCTTCATCTAATTGATCTCTCTCAAGTTCTATTTTCAAGTTCTAAGTGTTCTTCATATATTCTACAAGTTCTAGTTACATAAAATCAAGAATACTTTCAAATTTGCTTGCTCACTTCCAATCTTGTAAGGTGATCATCCAACCTTAAGAAATCTTTGTTTCTTACAGTAGGTTATCATTCTAATACAAGGTAATAATCATATTCAAACTTTGGTTCAATTTCTATAACTATAACAATCTTATTTCAAGTGATGATCTTACTTGAACTTGTTTTCGTGTCATGATTCTGCTTCAAGAACTTCGAGCCATCCAAGGATCCATTGAAGCTAGATCCATTTTTCTCTTTTCTAGTAGGTTATTCCAAGCAACTTAAGGTAGTAATGATGTTCATAACATCATTCAATTCATACATATAAAGCTATCTTATTCGAAGGTTTAAACTTGTAATCACTAGAACATAGTTTAGTTAATTCTAAACTTGTTCGCAAACAAAAGTTAATCCTTCTAACTTGACTTTTAAAATCAACTAAACACATGTTCTATATCTATATGATATGATAACTTAATGATTTAAACCCTGGAAACACGAAAAACACCGTAAAACCGGATTTACGCCGTCGTAGTAACACCGCGGGCTGTTTTGGGTTAGTTAATTAAAAACTATGATAAACTTTGATTTAAAAGTTGTTATTCTGAGAAAATTATTTTTATTATGAACATGAAACTATATCCAAAAATTATGGTTAAACTCAAAGTGGAAGTATGTTTTCTAAAATGTTCATCTAGACGTCGTTCTTTCGACTAAAATGACTACCTTTACAAAAATGACGTGTAACTTATTCATCTGACTATAAACCTATACTTTTTCTGTTTAGATTCATAAAATAGAGTTCAATATGAAACCATAGCAATTTGATTCACTCAAAACGGATTTAAAATGAAGAAGTTATGGGTAAAACAAGATTGGATAATTTTTCTCATTTTAGCTACGTGAAAATTGGTAACAAATCTATTCCAACCATAACTTAATCAACTTGTATTGTATATTATGTAATCTTAAGATACTATAGACACGTATACAATGTTTCGACCTATCATGTCGACACATCTATATATATTTCGGAACAACCATAGACACTCTATATGTGAATGTTGGAGTTAGCTATACAGGGTTGAGGTTGATTCCAAAATATATATAGTTTGAGTTATGATCAATACTGAGATACGTATACACTAGATCGTGGATTGATTCAAGATAATATTTATCGATTTATTTCTGTACATCTAACTGTGGACAACTAGTTGTAGGTTACTAACGAGGACAGCTGACTTAATAAACTTAAAACATCAAAATATATTAAAAGTGTTGTAAATATATTTTGAACATACTTTGATATATATGTATATATTGTTATAGGTTCGTGAATCAACCAGTGGCCAAGTCTTACTTCCCGACGAAGTAAAAATCTGTGAAAGTGAGTTATAGTCCCACTTTTAAAATCTAATATTTTTAGGATGAGAATACATGCAGGTTTTATAAATGATTTACAAAATAGACACAAGTACGTGAAACTACATTCTATGGTTGAATTATCGAAATCGAATATGCCCCTTTTTATTAAGTCTGGTAATCTAAGAATTAGGGAACAGACACCCTAATTGACGCGAATCCTAAAGATAGATCTATTGGGCCTAACAAACCCCATCCAAAGTACCGGATGCTTTAGTACTTCGAAATTTATATCATATCCGAAGGGTGTCCCGGAATGATGGGGATATTCTTATATATGCATCTTGTTAATGTCGGTTACCAGGTGTTCACCATATGAATGATTTTTATCTCTATGTATGGGATGTGTATTGAAATATGAAATCTTGTGGTCTATTATTATGATTTGATATATATAGGTTAAACCTATAACTCACCAACATTTTTGTTGACGTTTTAAGCATGTTTATTCTCAGGTGATTATTAAGAGCTTCCGCTGTCGCATACTTAAATAAGGACGAGATTTGGAGTCCATGCTTGTATGATATTGTGTAAAAACTGCATTCAAGAAACTTATTTTGTTGTAACATATTTGTATTGTAAACCATTATGTAATGGTCGTGTGTAAACAGGATATTTTAGATTATCATTATTTGATAATCTACGTAAAGCTTTTTAAACCTTTATTGATGAAATAAAGGTTATGGTTTGTTTTAAAATGAATGCAGTCTTTGAAAAACGTCTCATATAGAGGTCAAAACCTCGCAACGAAATCAATTAATATGGAACGTTTTTAATCAATAAGAACGGGACATTTCATCACTCTCAATATCGCTATTCACAATAACTAAGCTTGCCTTTATACGTAGCAATTAACGATATCATGGTAGGGATTTAGCATGAATCAAAGCATGTTAGCACAGTTTGAACTAATCAAAGTAAAGTTTTCATGTACTCGTGTCTAAGCGTAAAACAGTTTAAAGCAAGCATGTTTCTCACCCCAATGTTATAAAACAGTTAAATAATAATAAAAAGAGGGGCTATGAAGTTCACCTTAGTAGCAAGTAAGAAATTCCACGCAAGTAGCATGAACGGAGTATGTAATCGGAGATCTCAACCTAGAGATATAACCTTTAATTAGTTAATGTCTAACAGACATAAAGTTTGTTTATTAATATAGCAAACTATATTAACAGTGACCATTTTCGAGAAAAGTTCCTATTTCTCAAAAGCTTCTATATTTGAAAACCTACTATTTATGGAAAGCTTCCACTTATAGTAAGCTCCAAGTTTAAGAATGTTCGGGTTACAATTCTTAACAAAGATATTGTACAATCTCGCCCAAACTTCGTTGCTAACATGCAAGTCACTCGAATGATCTATTGTTACCGAGCGGCCCAGGATTCTTGACCAGAATCTAAGTCATGGCATTCGAAATCCACAAGCGATTCCCATAATGGCAACAAGGATCACCCTAGGCCACAAGTAGCGGTGATGTTTGTAGTCTTTGTATGCTATCTTTAATTATAATCTTCACGTTAATAGTGTATACACATAAAAAGTTATTAATGTATTTATTAATGATTTATATAGGTGATAATATACTTAGTGTAATTAAGTGTTACTATATAGTTAAGTGTATAAGTCATAATAATAATAGTATTATTCATTAATTACTATAATAATCCCTTTATTAATTAACCATCCTTGTGACGATCGCTCCAAATTCATATGGACGAACACGTCATTCATTGATTTCATTGCGAGGTATTTGACCTCTATATGATACGTTTTGTAAACATTGCTGTAACAACCCGACTTCATAAACTCAAAACGCGTACCAAAAAAAAAAATTGTATGTCAGTGCATCTGGACGGCGTCCAGCTCAGAAAGGTGGGACGGCGTCCAGAGTTTTGGGACGGCGTCCAGCTCAAACAACTGGGACGTCGTCCAAGCAATTGGGACGGCGTCCCAATGGCCTTCCAGCCACTGATCACGGGTCCAACTCACACGAGCGGAAAACCTGCTTCCCGACACTTTCAAACGGAAACCTTTTTACCACAAGTCAAAATAAGTGAAACTAAGAGATTTTCATCATCAAATCAAGTTTTACATCAATGGGCCCACATCGCCCATTTTACGAGTTTCGTTCAAAAATAAAAGTTTCGACCCAATATAAGTTTAAGTTCCAAACGACACTAGAGCATGGTGTTTGGGGTTAAACTACCCAATCTCGGTCGAACTCCAAAAGCTAACACCCAAAAGCATCCCCTAACAAAACAAGCGGGAGATCACTAATCCAATTGAACGCTCTTACCCTTGTCAACGCCCGAGCCTATAAAAAAAGTAAACAACGAGAGGGTAAGCAAAGCTTAGTGAATGCAATAATTATACGAATACATATATAATTATACCTACTTGCATACACTTACACAACCGCAAACATGCTAGCAAACAACATTAGCTTATCGTCGCAATAACATGCTATAATTCACCAATACCCCCAAGCTAGCATAACATCCGCATATAAATGTAACTCGAATAATATAATATGCTTACAACACAAATAACCATGGTTAACCAATAGTACAAGGGAACGGCGCTCGCGAAAACGCGATCGGTGTTCGTAACATCCGTTAGGGCACTTAACACCTCGCACCACTAACCCCTAGGGTGGCACCTTAACACCTCGGCACATCACCCCGAGTGGCATCTTAACACCTCGATGCAACACTCATTATTTTACGGAGTGGTGTCTTAACACCTCGACACTACACTCCTAGGTGGCATCTTAACACCTCGATGCTACACCCGAGTGGCACCTTAACACCTCGATGCTACACTCTTCACGTGAAACGTGGTGTCTTAACACCTCGACACTACACCTTTCATGCTACAACAAATAGATACATTATATACATACGCATATAATTATTCCACTCACCTCAAAGTCTTCGTGTAAGATAACCGAACTTGCAACGTCAATGTAACGTACCTATTACATTTTAGCACATAATCAATTCACAACTCAAGTCGGTCAAGCAACTCACTTAACAATCTAGAGTCTTTTAACCCTAAGTGCAATCCCGACCCATTTTGCACCTTTAACCCTAATAATGGGTTAACTTCACCAAAAACCCTAACTTTAGCCAATTAAGGTCTTAACACACTTTTAACCACAAAGTTAACTTGTTTTCATACATGCAAGACAACCTAGGTCATCAAAGACCCATTTGACCCATTTCTAGGTCAACACACCCATTTGGGTCACCCACAACCCAAATCACACCCACTAACATTAACTATAAGTGTATTAGTATTTACTTAGGTCTTTAAGACCCATTTACACCATTTACCCTTTCAAAACCCTAGGTTAGTCACCATTTGGGTCTTCATGACCCAAACTTACCCAAAACCCCAAATTACTCACAAATGGGTTTTATGTGCAATACTAACCCAAACCCTAACCCTTAAACACATTAAACTAAGGTAATCAAGTTTAGGGCTTACCACAACAATCAAAACGAAGCCAACAAGGAGATGAACAACTTTAATGCTCTAGCTAAAACCCGAAACAAGCTTCTTCTTCTCCGATTTGAGCTTTCTCACACTTGAATCACACTCTCTCACTAGGATTTAAGTGGATGAAGTTTGGTGGTTAGGAATGGAGTAATGAGGCTCAACCAAACTGATCTAGGGCCTTTAATTCGTCCACCAAGTGAAATTACCAATTTACCCATCTAGGATATTTAAAAGCAAAAAGACATGCCTGCCAGCCATTCTGGACGGCGTCCCAAAATGTTGGACGGCGTCCAGGTCTTCAATCTGGGACGGCGTCCCAAATTGTTGGACGGCGTCCAGGTCTTCAAACTGGGACGGCGTCCCAAATGTTTGGACGGCGTCCAAACCCAAAAGAAAACAGGATCTTACAACTCTCCCCCACTTGAACCGGATTGCGACCTCGCAATCCAAGCCGCATAACACGAGGGAAGATAAACTAACACGAACTCTTCGGGCTCCCAAGTGAACTCGGAACCTTTACTTCGCCGCCATTGAACCTTGAAAGTTCTCACCTCTTTATTCCTCAACATTTTCACCTTCTCGTCAAGGATAGCAATCGGTTTCTCGACATATTCTAACTTGTTGTTTAGCTCGATCTCGTCTAAAGGCATCCATGAGGAATCATCCGCAAGACACTTACGGAGGTGGGAAACATGAAATGTATTATGGATCCCCGCAAGCTCTTCGGGTAATTCCAATCGATATGCAACTTCACCAACACGAGCTAAAACTTTGAATGGCCCAATAAACCGAGGAGCTAACTTTCCCCGTTTTCGAAATCGAATAATACCCTTCCATGGCGAAACCTTAAGCATCACCATATCGCCTTCTTGAAATTCGATCGTTCGTCTACGTTTATCGGCATACGACTTTTACCTATCTTGAGCCTTCTTCAAATGTTCCCGAATCAAATCGATCTTGCTATTTGTCTCTAAAACCAAATCGGTACTCCCGATCTCTCTTTGATCCACTTCTCCCCAACAAACGGGAGTTCGACACCTACGCCCATAAAGTATTTCGTAAGGTGGCATCCCGATACTAGTATGATAACTATTATTGTACGAGAATTCTACCAAAGGCAAATGCTCATCCCAACTACCACCAAAGTCAATGATGCACGCCCGTAACATATCTTCCAAAGTTTGATTCGTACGTTCGGTTTGACCGTCCGTTTGAGGATGATACGCCGTGCTCAACTTCAATTGCGTGCCCATATCTTCATGAAACTTTTCCCAAAACCGAGATGTAAAACGGGTATCTCGATCCGAAATAATAGATATAGGAACCCCATGTCGCGAGACCACTTCCTTGATAAACAACTTAGCCAAAGTCTCCGACGATATTGCTTCTCTAATGGGAAGAAACAAAGCGCTTTTTGTCAATCGGTCAACTATAACCCAAATCGAATCGAATTGGGTTCTCGCCGTTTTAGGTAACTTTGTAATGAAATCCATGGTAATGTGCTCCCATTTCCATTTCGGAATTTCTAACGGTTGCAATTTACCATACGGCTTTTGGTGTTCGGCTTTTACTTGCAAACACGTGACGCATTGCTCAACATACTTCACAACATCACGCTTCATGCCCGGCCACCAATAATCTTTCTTCAAGTCAAGATACATTTTCGTCGCGCCCGGATGAATGGAGTATTTTGACTTATGTGCTTCATCAAGTAGCACTCGTCGGTAATCACCCATCTTAGGCACCCACACCCTTCCTTGAAAAGACAACAAACCACGCGGACCCATAGTAATAAACTCCGATTGGCCCACGATTCGCTCCGTATGCTTGTTGTGAACATAAGCCTCTATTTGAATCTCACCAAGCTTTTCAAGAAAATCGTTGGTAATAATCAAACGTAACGACCCCACTTTTATCGCCGGATGTTGACTCTTTCGACTCAACGCATCCGCGACCACATTCGCCTTACCCGGATGATAAAGTATTTCACAATCGTAGTCTTTCACCACATCCATCCACCTACGTTGGCGATAATTCAAATCTCGTTGATTAAAGAGATGTTTCAAACTCTTATGATCCGAATAAATCGTACACTTGACACCATACAAGTAATGGCGCCAAATTTTCAACGCATGCACAACCGCCGCCAACTCAAGATCATGAGTCGGATACCTCGTTTCATGTTCCTTTAATTGTCGAGAGGCATAAGCGATGACTTTACCTCTTTGCATTAGAACACACCCGAGACCATTTAAGGAAGCATCACAATAAACCACCATGTCTTCAACACCTTCCGGTAACACTAACACCGGAGCTTGACACAACTTTTCTTTTAACAATTGAAAAGCAATTTCTTGCTCGTTCTCCCAAACAAATCTCGCATTCTTCCTTGTCAATTTCGTCAACGAAGAAGCGATCTTAGAAAAATCTTGGATAAACCGACGATAATAACCGGCCAATCCGAGAAAAATTCGGATTTCCGTAGGCGTAGTCGGTCGTCCCCAACTCTTCACCGTCTCGATCTTTCCCGGATCTACTTGAATACCGTTTTCGTTCACAATATGACCAAGGAATTGAACTTCCCTTAGCCAAAATTCACATTTAGAGAACTTTGCATACAACTTCTCCTTTCGTAGCGTCTTCAATACTTCACGCAAATGATGTTCATGTTCGTTCATACTTTTCGAGTAGACTAGTATGTCATCAATGAACACTATTACCGACTTGTCCAACATAGGTTGGCACACCCGGTTCATAAGATCCATGAATGCCGCCGGTGCATTCGTAAGACCAAAGGGCATAACTACAAACTCATAATGCCCGTAACGCGTTCGAAAAGCCGTTTTCTCTATGTCTTCCTCACAGACCCGCATTTGGTGATAGCCGGACCGTAGGTCGATCTTAGAGAAATATGTTGCACCTTGAAGTTGATCAAATAAATCGTCAATCCTAGGTAATGGATAACGATTCTTGCTCGTCACTTTATTCGACTCAAGGTAATCAATGCACATACGCATACTACCATCTTTCTTCTTCACAAATAACACCGGAGCGCCCCACGGTGAAGCACTCGGTCGAATAAAACCCTTCTCGAGCAATTCTTGAATTTGATTTAACAACTCTTGCATTTTCGTTGGTGCTAAACGGTAAGGAGTTTTAGCAATGGGGGTAGCCCCCGCAACCAACTCAATGCGAAATTCAACTTGTCTTTCCGCCGGAACACCCGGTAATTCGTCCGGAAAAACGTCTTCGAATTCACTAACAACCGGAATTTCACGAATAGGTGGTGGCTCATTGCGAGTATCAACAACATGAGCAAGGAAAGCCATGCCACCGGTAACAACAAAACGACGTTCCCGTGCAAAAGTGCATATCGGCATCGGTCTCCTTCGCTTATCACCATGAATAATTAACTCTCCCCCACTTAGGGTCTTCACACGAATAAACTTATCATGGCATGCAATATCGGCTCTATAACGATCGAGCCAATCCATACCAACGACAATATCAAAGTCGCCCAAGGTCATTGGAATAAGATCAATTTTAAAGGTTTCGGCACCAAAAACAACATCACAATTTTCACACACATCAACCACTAGCACCGTCTTGCCGTCCACTATTTTGACTTCTATCGGACGACTTAACTTAGCTAATGGTCTATTAAGTTTAGGCACAAATTTAGGAGACACAAACGACAAATTTGCACCGCTATCGAAAAGAATCCTTGCCGGATTAGAATTAACCATGTAAGTACCTGAGACAACTTCGTGCGATTGTTTGGCTTCATCATTGGTCATCAAATAGTTGCGACCCCTAGCCGTACCCGCCGCCTTCTCTAACCGTTTCACATTGTCATTTCGTAAATCGGGACACTCCGGCTTCTTATACCCCTCTTTGCCGCAATTAAAACAAGTGATTTTGTTTCCGGAACGTGGTTTCGGACACTCACGAGCCATATGACCCGGTTGCCCACAATTGTGGCACGTATAAGAAAACCCGCCGGTAGTGCCCTTCTTTGCACTATTGACACTTTCGGCCCCCCTCTTGCTCTTGCTCTTCTTGCTTGAGGCGTTAGAGTAACTAAAACCTTCAAACTTTCTTTTGGAAAACATGAAATCACTCTTTCTTGGAACCTCTGGCTCAAAACCCCGAGCCAATTCAAACAATTCATCAAAAGTCTTAGCCATACCCCGACTAATCTTCCCCTTGTACTCATCATTCAAAGTACGGTAGAAATCCTTCATGATCTTATGATCATCACCAACATATTCCGGGCAAAAACGAGTCTTGTCCAAGAATGTAGACTTGAGGGTAACCAAATCCATGGAACCTTGTTGCAAATGGTGCAACTCGTCCCGGATTCTATCGAGATCGGATGAAGTTCGGTATTCTCTGAAAAATTCTTTCTTGAACTCCTCCCATGTCAAACCCATACATTGTTCTTCACCAAACAAGTTGATTTTATCGTCCCACCACAACTTAGCTTCTTCGCGTAACATGCTAGAACCATACCTCGTCTTCTTTTCGGGAGGGCATTCCGCGGTACGGAAAGCTCCCTCAATATCAGAGATCCAACATGTACTTTTTAAAGGATCCCGCACCCCATTAAACATCGGGGGTTGAGCATCCTTGAAGTTCTTGTAGTGGAAGTCCCGCCTTCCTTCACCTCCTTCACCGCGAGGGTAGATATTCCTAGCGTCAAGGGCCTCTTCGATAGTGGCCTTCATTCGTTCATTAATTAGATCGGTTATTTGCTCATCAACCGAATCTTGAAAAACCTTTCGAACGTCCGCAAGAAAATCCGCTTTTAACTTCTTAAAGACGGCCTCGACCTTGGTTGAGAATTCGGCGTCCTCGCTTGTACTTCCGTTATCATGATCGGGACCGTTTCTCGTCTTCATTCTATAAAACGAATTAGGTTAAACCACAAAACGGAAGGACAGATTACATATATACATACATATACGCCACACTACTCCATCTCGCTCAACAATCGTCGTACATTACTTGTTTGACACGATTTGCACTCGTAGTGATGGTAGCTAGTCATTACTACGCGAGCACGTCGCGTTAACTCGCTAGTACAACGTCCATCTCGCTTGATGATTGCTAAACACAACACAACAATTAGCGCATGATTAGTTCACATAAACCTATGCACTAACCATCCCGATCCGACCCAAATTCCTACAAGTCCCGCATAAACGTGCACACAAAAAGTCTAAGTCTAGGCGCCTATCTCAAATCACCTAAATCCCTTAGACCATGCTCTGATACCACTTGTAACAACCCGACTTCATAAACTCAAAACGCGTACCAAAAAAAAAATTTCGTATGTCAGTGCATCTGGACGGCGTCCAGAATCCTGGACGGCGTCCAGCTCAGAAAGGTGGGACGGCGTCCAGAGTTTTGGGACGGCGTCCAGCTCAAACAACTGGGACGTCGTCCAAGCAATTGGGACGGCGTCCCAATGGCCTTCCAGCCACTGATCACGGGTCCAACTCACACGAGCGGAAAACCCGCTTCCCGACACTTTCAAACGGAAACCTTTTTACCACAAGTCAAAATAAGTGAAACTAAGAGATTTTCATCATCAAATCAAGTTTTACATCAACGGGCCCACATCGCCCATTTTACGAGTTTCGTTCAAAAATAAAAGTTTCGACCCAATATAAGTTTAAGTTCCAAACAACACTAGAGCATGGTGTTTGGGGTTAAACTACCCAATCTCGGTCGAACTCCAAAAGCTAACACCCAAAAGCATCCCCTAACAAAACAAGCGGGAGATCACTAATCCAATTGAACGCTCTTACCCTTGTCAACGCCCGAGCCTATAAAAAAGTAAACAACGAGAGGGTAAGCAAAGCTTAGTGAATGCAATAATTATACGAATACATATATAATTATACCTACTTGCATACACTTACACAACAGCAAACATGCTAGCAAAAAACATTAGCTTATCGTCGCAATAACAAGCTATAATTCACCAATACCCCCAAGCTAGCATAACATCCGCATATAAATGTAACTCGAATAATATAATATGCTTACAACACAAATAACCATGGTTAACCAATAGTACAAGGGAACGGCGCTCGCGAAAACGCCATCGGTGTTCGTAACATCCGTTAGGGCACTTAACACCTCGCACCACTAACCCCTAGGGTGGCACCTTAACACCTCGGCACATCACCCCGAGTGGCATCTTAACACCTCGATGCAACACTCATTATTTTACTGAGTGGTATCTTAACACCTCGACACTACACTCCTAGGTGGCATCTTAACACCTCGATGCTACACCCGAGTGGCACCTTAACACCTCGATGCTACACTCTTCACGTGAAACGTGGTGTCTTAACACCTCGACACTACACCTTTCACGCTACAACAAATAGATACATTATATACATACGCATATAATTATTCCACTCACCTCAAAGTCTTCGTGTAAGATAACCGAACTTGCAACGTCAATGTAACGTACCTATTACATTTTAGCACATAATCAATTCACAACTCAAGTCGGTCAAGCAACTCACTTAACAATCTAGAGTCTTTTAACCCTAAGTGCAATCCCGACCCATTTTGCACCTTTAACCCTAATAATGGGTTAACTTTACCAAAAACCCTAACTTTAGCCAATTAAGGTCTTAACACACTTTTAACCACAAAGTTAACTTGTTTTCATACATGCAAGACAACCTAGGTCATCAAAGACCCATTTGACCCATTTCTAGGTCAACACACCCATTTGGGTCACCCACAACCCAAATCACACCCACTAACATTAACTATAAGTGTATTAGTATTTACTTAGGTCTTTAAGACCCATTTACACCATTTACCCTTTCAAAACCCTAGGTTAGTCACCATTTGGGTCTTCATGACCCAAACTTACCCAAAACCCCAAATTACTCACAAATGGGTTTTATGTGCAATACTAACCCAAACCCTAACCCTTAAACACATTAAACTAAGGTAATCAAGTTTAGGGCTTACCACAACAATCAAAACGAAGCCAACAAGGAGATTAACAACTTTAATGCTCGAGCTAAAACCTGAAACAAGCTTCTTCTTCTCCGATTTGAGCTTTCTCACACTTGAATCACACTCTCTCACTAGGATTTAAGTGGATGAAGTTTGGTGGTTAGGAATGGAGTAATGAGGCTCAACCAAACTGATCTAGGGCCTTTAATTCGTCCACCAAGTGAAATTACCAATTTACCCATCTAGGATATTTAAAAGCAAAAAGACATGCCTGCCAGCCATTCTGGACGGCGTCCCAAAATGTTGGACGGCGTCCAGGTCTTCGATCTGGGACGGCGTCCCAAGTTGTTGGACGGCGTCCAGGTCTTCAAACTGGGACGGCGTGCCAAATGTTTGGACGGCGTCCAAACCCAAAAGAAAACAGGATCTTACAATTGCATTCTTTTCAAAAGGTACACAATAAATGAATATCAATTTCTAAGGTTTTCAACGTTTGATGATTTCTACATATAGACAATCACCATAAATAATAGTTTACCATAATACATCAGTTGACAATGAAGTCAAAATAAGATACACGGTGATGATTTTGTGAATGCAAAGTTTTCTTGAATAAAGCATGTATGACTCCATGCACATAGCTTGTATCACATGTAAGCAAACAGCGGAAGACTTCTAGAAACCTAAGAATAAACATGCTTAAAAGTGTCAACACAAAAGTTGGCGAGTTCATAGTTTTAATGTTGCGCATAATCTGTATATAAAGGTGGATCACAAGATTTCAGTTGTTCAATCCATAAATGTTTATCAAAATATTCTACGAAATTGAGCACCCTGGTAACTAAACTTAACGTATATATAATTTGTACCCTTTGTATAATCATCTTAACAATACACGCAAACCAATGTGTACGCTTCTCAAATAGCATACGTCCGTTAAAAGGCTAGTGCTCTAGCTCGGACGGGGATATCAAGCCCTATGGATCCATATACTACTACTTGCGCCCACCAGTTCTTATAACCGGCAGTTACTAGTTACCAAAGCTAAGGGATTTTCGGTTCAAACTCAGTGTAGAATTTAGTATGTACTTGTATCCATTGTGTTTAAAATAAAGTGCATGTATTCTCAGCCCAAAAATATATATTGCAAAAGCAATTAAAAAGGGAACAATGAAACTCACGCATATAAATCTAGTATTTTCAGTATTTATAAACAGTCGCATGTATTCTCAGCCCAAAAATATATTGAGTAAAAGGGATCATATGAAACTCACGCATATAAATATTGTATATCGGTTAATAAAGCATTTTCATGTATTCTCAGCCCAAAAATGTAGAGAGTAAAAGGGATCTTATGAAACTCACCTTAGCAGCATATAAAGTCGTTCACCAAAATGTGATCGAAACTCGGATTACCAAATAACCGTAGATCTCAACCTAGAGAACATATGTTGGTCAATAAATGTCTATCAAGATAGATCAGGTCATAGTGTATCACAATCCTAATGCTCGAGATCGACATACAAAAGTTATCCAAAGTCGTTTCAAAAAGTCAATTTTGACAGTTGTTTAACAAAACGAGACGTACCTTATATAAGGATTCATTTGCCCGGTTGGTAATATTCAAAAATCCAATTTATCAATCTCGTAAACAAGTTGTTTAAATCTTAATTGCAGATTCAAAAGCAATTTCAATTAACGTCAATCATAATTCAGTTGATCATATCTTTTAATCCATTCATCGAATTTATTCGATATCTAAATGAAAAGTTATTGATTTTTTGCCAGCTTTCCGAAAACATGTATATCATATACCTTTTACCAGTAATATATGTATTTAATTCGTGATTCATTATAAACTGTTTAACGACGAAATTTAGTATACAAGCATGTATAAATATATATTCGAGCACTAGACATGGATACACTATTAATATATACTAGATAAGATATAAATGCTTACGTATCAATATTGTGATTCAATATTGTTGGAAAGTACGTAGACGTAACGGAGATGATAAACACTAGATTTGATTCAAAAATATACCCCCTAACATTACCCATAACCTCCTTGGCAATAACCCATAATTTCCTTAGCTTTAACCCGTTTGAGAACTCGTTTTGAAAGTTACACGCTCATGACCTCGTCGTAATATTTTATGTATAATACTAATAATAACACTAATATTACAAATAATAATATTAGGATTAATAATAATAATAATAATAATAATAATAATAATAATAATAATAATAAAAATAATAATAATAATAATAATAATAATAATAATAATAATAATAATAATAATAATAATAATAATAATAATAATAATAATTTAAATAATACGGAGTAAAAAGAATGAGGAAAGAAACAGAATAGATCGAGCTATTTATACATGTTTGCTGAATCTGATGCCCATGCGATCGCATGGGCTTTCAGTGCAAATGCCATGCGATCACATGGCCCGTCTGAACAGCTCACTTTCGTTTGTTTTCTTGCTTGTCAACATATTATTTAATTATATATATAATATATTTAATTTATATAATTAATTATATATTATATTAAATTCACATGCATAGTTGACTTGTAATTTTTGTTCCGATAAGTCGTACGTTGTCACTCAACTTATGTCTCGGTTTCGATTTTTCGAACGCCCTTTCGTACGCTGAGAAAACTAGTACTTTTCATTTTGTGACTCGTACCTTTGTCAAAATATAAACTTAATCATTGATAACTATGTCACTCTAAGTGTAGCTTTAATCAATTAAGTGTTTTGGTTATTTGCTTCTATAAATCATCGTCTCGTAGTATATACATATACATATATATATATTTTTATTTATTTTGAAATAGTATTTTACTGTAGCACAGTACTGTAGCAAAGTCAATTTCACTGTAGCAAATAGTGATTTTCGAAGACAATGTAGCATTTTGGGTACTGTAGCAATTTGAAAATACTGTAGCAAATTAGTGTTTTACTGGTTCATCTTAAACGCTTTAGTTAACTTATCTAAATATCAATCGAATCAATAAATGAATGTTACTATCATTTACTAAATAACTTGAAATTATATATATGTATATATCTTTTTAATATACATAAATCAGTTTTTGAATACACATTGGAAGTTATTTATAATTAATTTTAATAATAAATATTTCAACTTATCATATATATTCAAATAGATATTTAAACCAATAAGTTTAATGTACGGTATCAAACAATTAATACATCGTTACATTTTCAAGTTATAGTATATATGTATCTATTTACATATAATTGTTCGCGAATCGTCGAAAACAACCGAAGGGTATTTAAATATATAAAAGTAGTTCAAAAATTTTGAGATTCAGTTTTACAGACTTTGCTTATCGTGTCGGAAATGTTAATCATACAAAGATTAAGTTTAAATTTGGTCAAAAATTTCAGGGTTGTCACAGTACCTACCCGTTAAAGAAATTTCGTCCCGAAATTTGAGTGAGGTCGTCATGGCTGACAATAAAATTGTTTTCATGATGAATATGAGTTGGTAAATAGAATTTTATCACCATTGAATAATACGGATAAAACAATCCGATTACTCGAATCGTATGTGAGAAGTTATCGTAATAGAGTGAAATGGAGAATAGAGATTCGTCTTATCTCTTGATGTAGTGACGATTGATTTCCAGAATTTAAGGAATAGAAAATCTTCATAATTTAAATAAGATTTGATTTTTTGAAATTTGCGGAAATTATGATTTTTTTTTTTTTAAATGCGTAATCTGCCTCTATTGCTGCGTCCGATATTTTGCTATAAATTGACCTCTTCCGTTTCATTATTTTCACTACTCCTAAATCTTCTTCCTCATTTCATACTTTCAAAAGATTGTGAAATGATTCATCCAGTTCTGATTCTTGATATACTCCTAACTTTCATATCTTTCATTCTTCTTTTTCATCTACCACCAGAGGAGGTTATCTTCTTCTACTATTACCTTGGGGTTATATTTTTTTTCATTCTCCCGTGTCTTTATATTGCTATACGCATTGATATACACGGTTTGTAAATTTCGGGGTTGTTTTCGGGCTTCATATTTTCCATTATATTTTGGAGCTTCATGCTTTCATTTTCTCTTCCCGACTTTAAGTCAAACGAATAATGGTCTAGAATTCGTAGCTATTCATTTCGGAATGAACATAGTTAATGTTCTAAGAAAGAAATTGTAATGGCACGATATTGATTTGTCAAATTACCAGAATATCTGGAAAAGACCGAATCATCAAGAAAAATATTTTCTTGATATGTTTAGAGGTTAAATAGAATGAAAGAGTTATGTAACATGGTTCATGATGAGGGTATGATCTGAGAACCTTTATCACGTTCCATTAGAAACTCAGCATGACTTACTGTAATATAATCACGTTGATCAAGTATCATTATATTATACTAACTCATGCTTCAGCTCCCAACACCACTTCCAAAATATTCATATTTTAAACTTGAAAGTTTCAGAATTTAGAAACTAAAATAGTTTCTTTTATGATGTAACACAGATATCACAAGGAGAAAATTGATTTCCGATACGAATGATTATGAAATTATCTCCAAAAATATGGAGGATATTTATAATGAAAGATACGATGATATCTTAGAATTTCTAATATCAGAGGATGATGAAGAATATTGTCCGCAAGAGTTTAGATTCGGAAGCAAGGCATTCGTTAATGGCTTCAGCAGATACTGAATCATTTGGATTCTTTGAAGGCAGATTTCGTCCTTGTGATTTATCCACAGCCTCTTTCATACTTTGCTCAATCCGTTTTCCAGTTCCAAACTTTCTCTTTTTCTGAGCTTTGCCAGCACACTATCCTTTATCATCAAACTTTTTACTGTTAAGGTCGTTTACAGTTTTTACTGCTTCATCAGCATTTTTTCAAGATTTCGAGAACTAGTTCGTAGTTTAAGGTGTTTTTCAGAAACTTCACATTCGAAATCTGTTAGTCTAGAAGATCGATGTTATCTATATATAACTGTTGTCGTAGAAAATGCTGCGAGATTCAAAATACTGATTGTTAATTCCCGGAAGTTGTAATGGCAATTACCGTTACAAGATGTGGATGAGTACATGATAGGGTTTCAATGAACAATTATAATGGTTTTTCGGAGAGACTTTACGTCACAGATTAATGAATTTGCTGGTACCTTTACTATTAATGTGGTGCAACATGAAAGGTTCCCCGGTAACAAAAACGTATAAGCCAAAATTACAAGTCTGAAAGGTCGTCGTTGACTGGTTGAATGGTTGATAATACTGGATACTTTGAAAAGGAATTGCAAGGTTATTTTCGTTAAAAATAATGCTAAAGGATCTTGCATAGTTTTGAAGTCAAAGTATAGCTTTGAAAGATGTAGAGATCTAAGAATGATGTCACTTGTTAAATCTTGACTTGGATTCTGATCCATCAATATCAGAATATGTAATTGAATTTGTATAAAAATGATTGTATATCGTTGTGAGTATTGTTAATAATTTTTGAATCAAAGTTGAAGAATGTACAGTGTAACATATTAATTGCAAACTTAAATATTTCCCGGGTACTACCTACCCGTAAAAAAAAATTCACAATTAATACTTTGTACAAAGAATTTTTGTTACAGTCTTTATGAAAATATCTGTATGTATATTTTCTTCAGATGTAATACAGATTTAATGAGTTAATAACATATTAAGCTTATTTGATTTTTGGCTTGAATTAGAAATGAATAATCTCCAATATATTAGAGATTACCTAATCTTCGCGGAGTATTTCACTAATGAAATCAATACTTCATTATTTATTCTTATTGATATTCCTTGGTGAAGGATGTTGATGCTCGTGGAATTTTTGTGAACCTTACAAGGCACAGATGACGTTTTCTGGAAAGTTTCGAGTACATCGAAAATGAAAATGTAAAATCAATTATGTAATTGAATAATACACTTGGTTTATTACGAAATGGAATTCATTGAGTTGAAACAGAGATTGTAGTTAACGATTGTTAAATCATTAACGAAGGATGTATAGCATATTAGTAATATGAATTAACCGAGTAGTACCTACCAGTTAAGATTCACACGTAATAACTTGGTACGAAAAGATTTATTTTGATTTCAAAATTCATATATATTAAATATACATAAAATTTCTTCAGGGGAAATGAGTTATTACTTCATCGGTTATTGTGCTGGTATTTCTTGGTAACTACGGTGCGTATGACGTTGATGTTCGTGGAACAGATTGTGAAGTTGAGGTTTACGATGCGGATGTTGTTGGTGGTGGTAATGGTACTGTTGGTGTTGTTTTCGGTGGTACTGTTGATGTCGGTGATGCTGCTGGTGCTTGTAACCTTTGCACCATATTCTCCAAAGCCACTACCCGAGCGCGAAGTTCGTTGACTTCTTCTACTACACCGGGATGATTGGCGGTTCGGACGAGCGGACGAATAAGATCCAGGATTTGAGAGAGTATATGATCATGACGAGATATTTTGGAGATGAGAGAGAAAATGGTATTACGAACAGGTTCGCCGGTAAGTGCTTCAGGTTCTTCGTCAAGAGGGCAATGTGGTGGATGGAAGGGATAGCCTTCTTCTTGTCTCCAATAATTAAGTAGACTACAAACCCATCCCCAATTCATCCAGAATAGATGATGGCTAATTGGTTGATCCATTCCGGTTACACTGTCTTCGGAATTCAGGTGAATATCCATATCGGAATAGTTGTCAGAGTTTAAGGAATTTGAACTAGATACGGGATCCATCTTGTATAATTAGAGAGATGATTTTTGATATGAATTAGATTATAGAATTTAGTTTGGTACTCTTCAATACATAATTTACATATGTATATATAATACCAAATTCCATAAATCACGGAGAAATTTTTGGAAGATGTCAGGAAAAGTTTATAGTAACAGATACGCTAAGATATGAATTTTGTCTATACACTATTCATGCAATCAATGCAGTAAAATGTGTCTAGACTAGGAATGATAAGCAGGTAATTTTCGACAAGAAATGATAAGTAAAACTTTTGACATGCAGACACGGTCGAAGTCCAGACTTACTGATGCATCCTAACAACTATCAGTTAAACACACTCATGCAAGACCTGGTTCACTAGGACCAACGCTCTGATACCAACTGTGACGATCACTCCAAATCCATATGGACGAACACGTCATTCATTGATTTCATTGCGAGGTATTTGACCTCTATATGATACGTTTTGTAAACATTGCATTCTTTTCAAAAGGTACACAATAAATGAATATCAATTTATAAGGTTTTCAACGTTTGATGATTTCTACATATAGACAATCACCATAAATAATAGTTTACCATAATACATCCGTTGACAATGAAGTCAAAATAAGATACACGGTGATGATTTTGTGAATGCAAAGTTTTCTTGAATAAAGCATGTATGACTCCATGCACATAGCTTGTATCACATATAAGCAAACAGCGGAAGACTTCTAGAAACCTGAGAATAAACATGCTTAAAAGTGTCAACACAAAGGTTGGCGAGTTCATAGTTTTAATGTTGCGCATAATCTGTATATAAAGGTGGATCACAAGATTTCAGTTGTTCAATCCAGAAACGTTTATCAAAATATTCTACGAAATTGAGCACCCTGGTAACTAAACTTAACGTATATATAATTTGTACCCTTTGTATAATCATCTTAATAATACACGCAAACCAACGTGTACGCTTCTCAAATAGCATACGTCCGTTAAAAGGCTAGTGCTCTAGCTCGGACGGGGATATCAAGCCCTATGGATCCATATACTACTACTCGCGCCCACCAGTTCTTATAACCGGCAGTTACTAGTTACCAAAGCTAAGAGATTTTCGGTTCAAACTCAGTGTAGAATTTAGTATGTACTTGTATCCATTGTTTTTAAAATAAAGTGCATGTATTCTCAGCCCAAAAATATATATTGCAAAAGCAATTAAAAAGGGAGCAATGAAACTCACACATATAAATCTAGTATTTTCAGTATTTATAAACAGTCGCATGTATTCTCAGCCCAAAAATATATTGAGTAAAAGGGATCATATGAAACTCACGCATATAAATATTGTATATCGGTTAATAAAGCATTTGCATGTATTCTCAGCCTAAAAATGTAGAGAGTAAAAGGGATCTTATGAAACTCATCTTAGCAGCATATAAAGTCGTTCACCAAAATGTGATCGAAACACGGATTACCAAATAACCGTAGATCTCAACCTAGAGAACATATGTTGGTCAATAAATGTCTATCAAGCTAGGTCAGGTCATAGTGTATCACAATCCTAATGCTCGAGATCGACATACAAAAGTTATCCAAAGTCGTTTCAAAAAGTCAATTTTGACAGTTGTTTAACAAAACGAGACGTACCTTATATAAGGATTCATTTACTCGGTTGGTAATATTCAAAAATCCAATTTATCAATCTCGTAAACAAGTTGTTTAAATCTTAATTGCAGATTCAAAAGCAATTTCAATTAACGTCAATCATAATTCAGTTGATCATATCTTTTAATCCATTCATCGAATTTATTCGATATCTAAATGAAAAGTTATTGATTTTTCGCCAGCTTTCCGAAAACATGTATATCATATACCTTTTACCAGTAATATATGTATTTAATTTGTGATTCATTATAAACTGTTTAACGACGAAATTTAGTATACAAGCATGTATAAATATATATTCGAGCACTAGACATGGATACACTATTAATATATAATAGATAAGATATAAATGCTTACGTATCAATATTCTGATTCAATATTGTAGGAAAGTACGTAGGCGTAACGGAGATGATAAACACTAGATTTGATTCAAAATATACCCCCGAACATTACCCATAACCTCCTTGGCAATAACCCATAATTTCCTTAGCTTTAACCCGTTTGAGAACTCATTTTGAAAGTTACACGCTCATGACCTCGTCGTAATATTTTATGTATAATACTAATAATAACACTAATATTACAAATAATAATATTAGGATTAATAATAATAATAATAATAATAATAATAATAATAATAATAATAATAATAATAATAATAATAATAATAATAATAATAATAATAATAATAATAATAATAATAATAATAATAATTTAAATAATACGGAGTAAAAAGAATGAGGAAAGAAACAGAATAGATCGAGCTAATTATACATGTTTGCTGAATCTGATGCCCATGCGATCACATGGGCTTTCAGTGCAAATGCCATGGGATCGGATGGCCCGTCTGGACTGCTCACTTTCGTTTGTTTTCTTGCTTGTCGACATATTATTTAATTATATATAATATATTTAATTTATATAATTAATTATATATTATATTAAATTCACATGCATAGTTGACTTGTAATTTTTGTTCCGATAAGTCGTACGTTGTCACTCGACTTATGTCTCGGTTCCGATTTTTCGAACGCCCTTTCGTACGCTGAGAAAACTAGTACTTTTCATTTCATGACTCGTACCTTTGTCAAAATATAAACTTAATCATTGGCAACTATGTCACTCTAAGTGTAGCTTTAATCAATTAAGTGTTTTGGTTATTTGCTTCTATAAATCATCGTCTTGTAGTATATACATATACATATATATATATTTTTATTTATTTTGAAATAGTATTTTACTGTAGCACAGTTACTATAGCAAAGTCAATTTCACTGTAGCAAATAGTGATTTTCGAAGACAATGTAGCATTTTGGGTACTGTAGCAATTTGAAAATACTGTAGCAAATTAGTGTTTTACTGGTTCATCTTAAACGCTTTAGTTAACTTATCTAAATATCAATCGAATCAATAAATGAATGTTACTATCATTTACTAAATAACTTGAAATTATATATATGTATATATCTTTTTAATATACATAAATCAGTTTTTAAATACACATTGGAAGTTATTTATAATTAATTTTAATAATAAATATTTCAACTTATCATATATATTCAAATAGATATTTAAACCAATAAGTTTAATGTACGGTATCAAACAATTAATACATCGTTACATTTTCAAGTTATAGTATATATGTATCTATTTACATATAATTGTTCGCGAATCTTCGAAAACAACCGAAGGGTATTTAAATATATAAAAGTAGTTCAAAAATTTTGAGATTCAGTTTTACAGACTTTGCTTATCGTGTCGGAAATGTTAATCTTACAAAGATTAAGTTTAAATTTGGTCAAAAATTTCCGGGTTGTCACAATCCTTATAAGACTTATCATGTTTTATATACATACATAATATAATCTTTGTATGTGTTACATAAATATAGTTACCTACATGATACATATATATAAATCTTTATTAATGATCATACATGTTCATAACTATATAGTATATACATATTAGGTGTATGTGTTACATATATATAAGTGTAAAATGATACATATATATATGCACTTTACTTTTCTTATTATGTTTACTATTCTTATATAACTTACATAATACACATTCATACATTATCATTTAATTAACTAGTACAGTTACTTCTTATAAAAACATAGGATGATTACTTAAATTAATTTTAGGGGTTAATCAGTAATTACAGCAAACCAAATTACTTAGTAGAAAAACTACGTATAGTTTAGGGTTTGACACGTAAATAGGTGATTCTATATATTTAATATTGTAAATATGTTGATTCTTTAGGGACTTAAAATGAAATCTTTCAAAAATCTTGCAATTCATCTTCAATGACATGTACGTATTTATTTTCATTTTTTTCGTAATAATAAAAGATAGTTTAATTATGAACATATAAATATTATTCAGGGATTAATAGAAAAATATTACAATTTCATAAATTGCTTCTTCTTGGACGAGAGTTCGGGTTACTGACCAACAAATTTTCTTTTTCTATTTAATTAATTTAATCTATAGTTGTATTTTAAATTTAATTAATATACCAGTTAATATTTGGCATATATATCTGATTTCAATTTTTTAAATTTTGCATTAGTAACCATGTATATATGAAAACCCAACACCTTACAATGTCATAATTCAAGCAATAGATTTAACGGTTGGTTTCGATTGTTCCCGAGTAAATATATGAACACTAGATTATTAGTAAAGTTTAATAACGTATTAATATTAAAGTTAGGAAGAAAAAAATACCTTTGAAAAAGACCAAGTTATCACCGAAAATATGTAAAGCTTCTCGTGCTCGATTTCATCTAATCGCTTTTGGACTTGTGTTTACCTCCATAGAACATGAATGGAAGTTATTGTAGTCGTGAGGGTGTTTGTGATTTTTGGTGATTTGTGAATGAGAAAAGTCATGATTTGAAGTCTTTTTTTTTTATAGGCCATGAGTTGGAGTTAGGATACAACTAGGACTCCTTAAATGATTAGGATGGAAGTGATTAGGATAGAAATTAGAAGTTGAAATAAAGTTAGGATAGGGATCAAATAAGTTTAGGATCAAAGTTAAAACTTTATTTATTTAATTTAATTAAATTTTTGGATTTATTTACTTATTAAAAAAAAACTTTTTTTTTAGTCCGCTAGCAAACAAGAAGAGGGAGGCAAAAGTGGTCTTCACAAGTACATATTTGTGTTGGGTTTGTCACGTGTACCAAGAAGAAGAAAAAAACAACAAAATAATTTATTTGATTGTGTTTGGTACAACTAGTCACCAGGAGCAAGAAGCAAAAGCAACTTAATTAAATTATTTGTGGTGATTGGCCACAAAGCCGATGGGTGTCGACAATTACAATAGGGAGATGAGGGATTTTTGTATGATGCAAATTATAATGAGCTAGGTGGGTATTTTTATAGGAACTTTGTTAGAGTTGGGATCCAATTTAACTTGCTCATGAATGATGAAAGGATTAGGATTAGGATTAGGATTAGGATTAGAACTTGAATTTGTGATTAGTTTAGGATTAGGAGTGCAACTTAGTATTTATCCCTTAATGGCATTTGTTTTATATTATTATTTTTTTTTTCAGCTGAGTATACTACATATGTATATTTTGTATTATTTTTTTTTCATAGTAAGTTATTATTATTATTTTTTTTTATTAAATGTCCCTTTTATTTAAGATAAGTTTTATTTATTTATTTTTTTTTAAATTTTAGTCCATGACTTTTGTTAAAAAAATTTTTACTTACTTCCCATTAGATTTAATTTATATGATTGTCACCTTTTAAATTATACTTATAGATTATATATATATTTAATATCACAAAATGCATAAACTTTAATTGACGGAGTATGTTGATCAAAAGTTACTATTTAATCAACGTGTTGTTAAACAAAATTTACGAGCACAAAAAGTCCAAAGAGTAAAATAGTAAAAATAGAAATGAAAAATGAGGGTCTTTATAAGACACTTATCAAATAGTACAAATATTCTACCAAGAATGCGACATCACTACAATAAAAGACATAGATATAGCAGCTGGGGGTTCTATTATGAAGAAAACCGCAACTGAAGCTTACAAAATTATTGATAACACTGCTTCCCACTCACATGAGTGGCATCAAGAAAAGGATATCGTTAGATCATCTAATGAAATGTCCCGTTCTTATTGATTAAAAACGTTCCATATTAATTGATTTCGTTGCGAGGTTTTGACCTCTATATGAGACGTTTTTCAAAGACTGCATTTATTTTAAAACAAACCATAACCTTTATTTCATCAATAAAGTTTTAAAAAGCTTTACGTAGATTATCAAATAATGATAATCTAAAATATCCTGTTTACACACGACCATTACATAATGGTTTACAATACAAATATGTTACAACAAAATAAGTTTCTTGAATGCAGTTTTTACACAATATCATACAAACATGGACTCCAAATCTCGTCCTTATTTAAGTATGCGACAGCGGAAGCTCTTAATAATCACCTGAGAATAAACATGCTTAAAACGTCAACAAAAATGTTGGTGAGTTATAGGTTTAACCTATATATATCAAATCATAATAATAGACCACAAGATTTCATATTTCAATACACATCCCATACATAGAGATAAAAGTCATTCATATGGTGAACACCTGGTAACCGACATTAACAAGATGCATATATAAGAATATCCCCATCATTCCGGGACACCCTTCGGATATGATATAAATTTCGAAGTACTAAAGCATCCGGTACTTTGGATGGGGCTTGTTGGGCCCGATAGATCTATCTTTAGGATTCGCGTCAATTAGGGTGTCTGTTCCCTAATTCTTAGATTACCAGACTTAATAAAAAGGGGCATATTTGATTTCGATAATTCAACCATAGAATGTAGTTTCACGTACTTGTGTCTATTTTGTAAAGCATTTATAAAACCTGCATGTATTCTCATCCCAAAAATATTAGATTTTAAAAGTGGGACTATAACTCACTTTCACAGATTTTTACTTCGTCGGGAAGTAAGACTTGGCCACTGGTTGATTCACGAACCTATAACAATATATACATATATATCAAAGTATGTTCAAAATATATTTACAACACTTTTAATATATTTTGATGTTTTAAGTTTATTAAGTCAGCTGTCCTCGTTAGTAACCTACAACTAGTTGTCCACAATTAGATGTACAGAAATAAATCGATAAATATTATCTTGAATCAATCCACGACCCAGTGTATACGTATCTCAGTATTGATCATAACTCAAACTATATATATTTTGGAATCAACCTCAATCCTGTATAGCTAACTCCAACATTCACATATAGAGTGTCTATGGTTGTTCCGAAATATATATAGATGTGTCGACATGATAGGTCGAAACATTGTATACGTGTCTATGGTATCTCAAGATTACATAATATACAATACAAGTTGATTAAGTTATGGTTGGAATAGATTTGTTACCAATTTTCACGTAGCTAAAATGAGAAAAATTATCCAATCTTGTTTTACCCATAACTTCTTCATTTTAAATCCGTTTTGAGTGAATCAAATTGCTATGGTTTCATATTGAACTCTATTTTATGAATCTAAACAGAAAAAGTATAGGTTTATAGTCGGAAAAATAAGTTACAAGTCGTTTTTGTAAAGGTAGTCATTTCAGTCGAAAGAACGACGTCTAGATGACCATTTTAGAAAACATACTTCCACTTTGAGTTTAACCATAATTTTTGGATATAGTTTCATGTTCATAATAAAAATCATTTTCTCAGAATAACAACTTTTAACTCAAAGTTTATCATAGTTTTTAATTAACTAACCCAAAACAGCCCGCGGTGTTACTACGACGGCGTAAATCCGGTTTTACGGTGTTTTTCGTGTTTCCAGGTTTTAAATCATTAAGTTAGCATATCATATAGATATAGAACATGTGTTTAGTTGATTTTAAAATTCAAGTTAGAAGGATTAACTTTTGTTTGCGAACAAGTTTAGAATTAACTAAACTATGTTCTAGTGATTACAAGTTTAAACCTTCGAATAAGATAGCTTTATATGTATGAATCGAATGATGTTATGAACATAATTACTACCTTAAGTTCCTTGGATAAACCTACTGGAAAAGAGAAAAATGGATCTAGCTTCAACGAATCCTTGGATGGCTCGAAGTTCTTGAAGCAGAATCATGACACGAAAACAAGTTCAAGTAAGATCATCACTTGAAATAAGATTGTTATAGTTATAGAAATTGAAACAAAGTTTGAATATGATTATTACCTTGTATTAGAATGATAACCTACTGTAAGAAACAAAGATTTCTTGAGGTTGGATGATCACCTTACAAGATTGGAAGTGAGCTAGCAAACTTGAAAGTATTCTTGATTTTATGTAACTAGAACTTGTAAAATATATGAAGAACACTTAGAACTTGAAGATAGAACTTGAGAGAGATCAATTAGATGAAGAAAATTGAAGAATGAAAGTGTTTGTAGGTGTTTTTGGTCGTTGGTGTATGGATTAGATATAAAGGATATGTAATTTTGTTTTCATGTAAATAAGTCATGAATGATTACTCATATTTTTGTAATTTTATGAGATATTTCATGCTAGTTGCCAAATGATGGTTCTCACATGTGTTAGGTGACTCACATGGGCTGCTAAGAGCTGATCATTGGAGTGTATATACCAATAGTACATACATCTAAAAGCTGTGTATTGTACGAGTACGAATACGGGTGCATACGAGTAGAATTGTTGATGAAACTGAACGAGGATGTAATTGTAAGCATTTTTGTTAAGTAGAAGTATTTTGATAAGTGTCTTGAAGTCTTTCAAAAGTGTATGAATACATTTTAAAACACTACATGTATATACATTTTAACTGAGTCGTTAAGTCATCGTTAGTCGTTACATGTAAATGTTGTTTTGAAACCTTTAGGTTAACGATCTTGTTGAATGTTGTTAACCCATTGTTTATTATAACAAATGAGATGTTAAATTATTATATTATCATGATATTATGATATATAATATATCTTAGTATGATGTATATATAGTTAAATGTCGTTACAACGATAATCGTTACATATATGTCTCGTTTCGAAATCATTAAGTTAGTAGTCTTATTTTTACATATGTATTTCATTGTTAATACACTTAATAATATATTTACTTATCATTTAATATAATTAACCAAGTGTATCAATATCTTAATATGATTCATATGTACCTAGTAAGACGTTGTTATAACGATAATCGTTATATATATCGTTTTCGAGTTTCTTAAATTAATAGTCTCATTTTTATGTATATAACTCATTGTTAAAATACCTAATGAGATACATACTTATAATAAAAACATGTTAACTATATATATAACCATATATATGTCATTGTATAGTTTTTACAAGTTTTAACGTTCGTGAATCACCGGTCAACTTGGGTGGTCAATTGTCTATATGAAACATATTTCAATTAATCAAGTCTTAACAAGTTTGATTGCTTAACATGTTGGAAACATTTAATCATGTAAATATCAATCTCAATAATATATATAAACATGGAAAAGTTCGGGTCACTACAGTACCTACCCGTTAAATGAATTTCGTCCCGAAATTTTAAGCTGTTGAAGGTGTTGACGAATCTTCTGGAAATAGATGCGGGTATTTCTTCTTCATCTGATCTTCCCGCTCCCAGGTGAACTCGGGTCCTCTACGAGCATTCCATTGAACCTTAACAATTGGTATCTTGTTTTTCTTAAGTCTTTTAACCTCACGATCCATTATTTCGACGGGTTCTTCGATGAATTGAAGTTTTTCGTTGATTTGGATTTCATCTAACGGAATAGTGAGATCTTCTTTAGCAAAACATTTCTTCAAATTCGAGACGTGGAAAGTGTTATGTACATCCGCGAGTTGTTGAGGTAACTCAAGTCGGTAAGCTACTGGTCCGACACGATCAATAATCTTGAATGGTCCAATATACCTTGGATTTAATTTCCCTCGTTTACCAAATCGAACAACGCCTTTCCAAGGTGCAACTTTAAGCATGACCATCTCTCCAATTTCAAATTCTATATCTTTTCTTTTAATGTCAGCGTAGCTCTTTTGTCGACTTTGGGCGGTTTTCAACCGTTGTTGAATTTGGATGATCTTCTCGGTAGTTTCTTGTATAATCTCCGGACCCGTAATCTGTCTATCCCCCACTTCACTCCAACAAATCGGAGACCTGCACTTTCTACCATAAAGTGCTTCAAACGGCGCCATCTTAATGCTTGAATGGTAGCTGTTGTTGTAGGAAAATTCTGCTAACGGTAGATGCCGATCCCAACTGTTTCCGAAATCAATAACACATGCTCGTAGCATGTCTTCAAGCGTTTGTATCGTCCTTTCGCTCTACCCATCAGTTTGTGGATGATAGGCAGTACTCATGTCTAGACGAGTTCCTAATGCTTGCTGTAATGTCTGCCAGAATCTTGAAATAAATCTGCCATCCCTATCAGAGATAATAGAGATTGGTATTCCATGTCTGGAGATGACTTCCTTCAAATACAGTCGTGCTAACTTCTCCATCTTGTCATCTTCTCTTATTGGCAGGAAGTGTGCTGATTTGGTGAGACGATCAACTATTACCCAAATAGTATCAAAACCACTTACAGTCCTTGGCAATTTAGTGATGAAATCCATGGTAATGTTTTCCCATTTCCATTCTGGGATTTCGGGTTGTTGAAGTAGACCTGATGGTTTCTGATACTCAGCTTTGACCTTAGAACACGTCAAACATTCTCCTACGTATTTAGCAACATCGGCTTTCATACCTGGCCACCAAAAATGTTTCTTGAGATCCTTGTACATCTTCCCCGTTCCAGGATGTATTGAGTATCTGGTTTTATGAGCTTCTCTAAGTACCATTTCTCTCATATCTCCAAATTTTGGTACCCAAATCCTTTCAGCCCTATACCGGGTTCCGTCTTCCCGAATATTAAGATGCTTCTCCGATCCTTTAGGTATTTCATCCTTTAAATTTCCCTCTTTTAAAACTCCTTGTTGCGCCTCCTTTATTTGAGTAGTAAGGTTATTATGAATCATTATATTCATAGATTTTACTCGAATGGGTTCTCTGTCCTTCCTGCTCAAGGCATCGGCTACCACATTTGCCTTCCCCGGGTGGTAACGAATCTCAAAGTCATAATCATTCAACAATTCAATCCACCTACGCTGCCTCATATTCAGTTGTTTCTGATTAAATATGTGTTGAAGACTTTTGTGGTCGGTATATATAATACTTTTGACCCCATATAAGTAGTGCCTCCAAGTCTTTAATGCAAAAACAACCGCGCCTAATTCCAAATCATGCGTCGTATAATTTTGCTCGTGAATCTTCAATTGTCTAGAGGCATAAGCAATCACCTTCGTTCGTTGCATTAATACACAACCGAGACCTTGCTTTGATGCATCACAATAAATCACAAAATCATCATTCCCTTCAGGCAATGACAATATAGGTGCCGTAGTTAGCTTTTTCTTCAATAACTGAAACGCTTTCTCTTGTTCATCATTCCATTCAAATTTCTTCCCTTTATGCGTTAATGCAGTCAAGGGTTTTGCTATTCTGGAAAAGTCTTGGATGAACCTTCTGTAGTAACCAGCTAGTCCTAAAAACTGGCGTATGTGTTTCGGAGTTTTCGGGGTTTCCCACTTTTCAACAGTTTCTATCTTTGCTGGATCCACCTTAATACCTTCTTTGTTCACTATGTGACCGAGGAATTGAACTTCTTCCAACCAAAATGCACACTTTGAAAACTTAGCGTACAATTCTTCCTTCCTCAATACTTCTAACACCTTTCTCAAATGTTCACCGTGTTCTTGGTCATTCTTTGAGTAAATAAGTATGTCATCAATGAAAACAATGACAAACTTGTCAAGGTATGGTCCACACACTCGGTTCATAAGGTCCATGAACACAGCTGGTGCATTAGTTAAACCAAACGGCATGACCATAAACTCGTAATGACCGTAACGTGTTCTGAAAGCAGTCTTTGGAATATCATCTTCTTTCACCCGCATTTGATGATACCCGGAACGTAAGTCAATCTTTGAATAAACAGACGAGCCTTGTAGTTGATCAAATAAGTCGTCAATTCTCGGTAGTGGGTAGCGGTTCTTGATGGTAAGTTTGTTCAACTCTCGGTAGTCGATACACAACCTGAATGTACCATCTTTCTTCTTGACAAACAAAACAGGAGCTCCCCACGGTGATGTGCTTGGTCGAATGAAACCACGCTCTAAAAGTTCTTGTAATTGGCTTTGCAGTTCTTTCATCTCGCTGGGTGCGAGTCTGTAAGGAGCACGAGCTATTGGTGCAGCTCCTGGTACAAGATCTATTTCAAATTCAACGGATCGATGTGGGGGTAATCCCGGTAATTCTTTCGGAAATACATCAGGAAATTCTTTTGCAATGGGAACATCATTGATGCTCTTTTCTTCAGTTTGTACTTTCTCGACGTGTGCTAGAACAGCATAGCAACCTTTTCTTATTAGTTTTTGTGCCTTCAAATTACTAATAAGATGTAGCTTCGTGTTGCCCTTTTCTCCGTACACCATTAAGGGTTTTCCTTTTTCTCGTATAATGCGAATTGCATTTTTGTAACAGACGATCTCTGCTTTCACTTCTTTCAACCAGTCCATACCGATTATCACATCAAAACTCCCTAACTCTACTGGTATCAAATCAATCTTAAACGTTTCGCTAACCAGTTTAATTTCTCGATTCCGACATATATTATCTGCTAAAATTAATTTACCATTTGCTAACTCGAGTAAAAATTTACTATCCAAAGGCGTCAATGGAAAACTTAATTTAGCACAAAAATCTCTACTCATATAGCTTCTATCCGCACCCGAATCAAATAAAACGTAAGCAGATTTATTGTCAATAAGAAACGTACCCGTAACAAGCTCCGGGTCTTCCTGTGCCTCTGCCGCATTAATATTGAAAACTCTTCCGCGGCCTTGTCCATTCGTGTTCTCCTGGTTCGGGAAATTTCTAATAATGTGGCCCGGTTTTCCACATTTATAACAAACTACATTGGCATAACTTGCTCCGACACTACTTGCTCCGCCATTACTCGTTCCGACACCATTTGTTCCTTTTGTTCTATTAACCCCTGGTCCATAGACCTCACACTTCGCCGCGCTATGACCATTTCTTTTACACTTGTTGCAAAATTTGGTTCAGAACCCCGAGTGATACTTTTCACACCTTTGGCATAGCTGCTTCTGATTGTTGTTGTTGTTGTTGCGGTTATTATTGTTGTTGGGATGATTGTTGTAGTTGCTGTTGTTGCTGTTGTTGTTGTTGTTGTTGTTGTTGTTGTTGTTGTTGTATTGGTGATTCTTATCACCGTTTTCCTCCCACTTTCTTTTGACTTGCTTCACATTGGCCTCTTCAGCAGTCTGTTCTGTAATTCTTTCTTCAATCTGGTTCACTAGTTTGTGAGCCATTCTACATGCCTGTTGTATAGAGGCGGGCTCGTGTGAACTTATATCTTCTTGGATTCTTTCCGGTAATCCTTTCACAAACGCGTCGATCTTCTCTTCCTCATCTTCGAATGCTCCAGGACACAATAGGCACAATTCTGTGAATCGTCTTTCGTACGTGGTAATATCAAATCCTTGGGTTCGTAACCCTCTAAGTTCTGTCTTGAGCTTATTGACCTCAGTTCTGGGACGGTACTTCTCGTTCATCAAGTGCTTGAATGCTGACCATGGTAGTGCGTACGCATCGTCTTGTCCCACTTGCTCTAGATAGGTATTCCACCATGTTAACGCAGAACCTGTGAAGGTATGCGTAGCGTACTTCACTTTGTCCTCTTCAGTACACTTACTTATGGCAAACACCGATTCGACCTTCTCGGTCCACCGTTTCAATCCGATCGGTCCTTCGGTTCCATCAAATTCCAAAGGTTTGCAGGCAGTGAATTCTTTGTAGGTGCATCCTACACGATTTCCTGTACTGCTAGATCCAAGGTTATTGTTGGTATGTAGCGCAGCCTGTACTGTGGCTATGTTTGAAGCTAGAAAAGTACGGAATTCCTCTTCATTCATATTCACGGTGTGTCGAGTAGTCGGTGCCATTTCCTTCAAAATAGTCAAATGGAACAAGTTAATCATACAGAATATTAAGAGTAGTTAATAGTATTTCGTAGCATAATATGAACTCATTTATAAAAGCTTTTTCTTCATATTAGCGTTTTATAAGTTTAAATTCGGGTAGTACCTACCCGTTAAGTTCATACTTAGTAGCTAATATACAATTCAACTACTACAATTCTATATGAAAAACTGATTATAATAATATTTCGCGTTCAATCTTTTATACAATATTTTACAAACTTACAATACCGCTTATTTTACATAAAGCATGAAATATAGCACACAATAACTTTGATACAAGATAGTTGTGAAGATAATTCTAGCTAGTACACAAGTCGTTCAGCAAAGGCAATAAAGACACGTAATTCATACGTCCAGAAACAAGTCATGCATTCTGGTTTTACTAGGATTACTTCCCATCCTTGGTCTTGTGGAACATAACCATAATGGCCGTAGATAAGACAGCGTGTTGTAACGTCGTCAAAGGGACGAGGGTTACGTAATGTCCAACAGTCCCGTAATAATCTAAAAACCTCATTTCTTACCCCAATTACCGACTCCGTCACTTGTGGAAACGTTTTGTTTAATAGTTGTAGCCCGATGTTCTTGTTCTCACTTTGGTGAGAAGCGAACATTACTAATCCGTAAGCATAACATGCTTCTTTATGTTGCATGTTAGCTGCTTTTTCTAAATCACGAAGTTCAATATTCGGATATATTGAGTCAAAATAATTTCTTAACCCGTTGCGTAAAATAGCATTTGGGTTCCCCGCAATATATGCGTCAAAGTAAACACATCGTAACTTATGGATTTCCCAATGTGATATCCCCATCTATCAAACGAAAGTCTCTTATAAACCAAGACATTCTTGGAACGTTCTTCGAATGTCTTACAAACTGATCTCGCCTTAAATAGTTGTGCCGAGGAATTCTGGCCGACTCTAGACAAGATTTCATCAATCATGTCTCCGGGTAGGTCTCTTAAAATATTGGGTTGTCTATCTATTTTGTGTTTTTAAACTGTAAAATAGACAAGAGTTAGATTCATAAAAAAAATACTTATTAATACAAGCAATTTTTACATATATCATAAAGCATAAGAACACTATATTACATATATTACACCACACGAATACAACTATCTTATTCCGACTCGCTCGTTTCTTCTTCTTCGGTTTTGGTTCGTTTTGACAAATTTTTAGGGATATATGATGTTCCCCTAATACTAACTGTCGTTTTCCACAACGGTTTAGAAAAACCTGGTGGTTTAGAGGTTCCCGGGTCATTGTTACAACTTAAGGACTTCGGGGGTTGACGATACATATAAAGTTCATCGGGGTTGGAATTAGATTTCTCTATTTTTATGCCCTTTCCCTTATTATTTTCTTTTGCCTTTTTAAATTCAGTTGGGGTAATTTCTATAACATCATCGGAATTCTCGTCGGAATCCGATTCATCGGAGAATTGGTAATCCTCCCAATATTTTGCTTCCTTGGCGGAAACACCATTGACCATAATTAACCTTGGTCGGTTGGTTGAGGATTTTCTTTTACTTAACCGTTTTATTATTTCCCCCACCGGTTCTACTTCTTCATCCGGTTCCGATTCTTCTTCCGGTTCCGATTCTTCTTCCGGTTCCGACTCTTCTTCCGGTTCCTCTTCGGGAACTTGTGAATCAGTCCATGAATCATTCCAATTTACATTTGACTCTTCATTATTATTAAGTGAGTCAATGGGACTTGTTCTAGAGGTAGACATCTATCACATAATATCAAACGCGTTAAGAGATTAATATATCACATAATATTCACATGTTAAAAATATATAGTTTCCAACAAAATTTGTTAAGCAATCATTTTTCAAGTAAACACGGTCGAAGTCCAGACTCACTAATGCATCCTAACAAACTCGATAATACACACTAATGCAAAATTCTGGTTCTCTAAGACCAACGCTCGGATACCAACTGAAATGTCCCGTTCTTATTGATTAAAAACGTTCCATATTAATTGATTTCGTTGCGAGGTTTTGACCTCTATATGAGACGTTTTTCAAAGACTGCATTTATTTTAAAACAAACCATAACCTTTATTTCATCAATAAAGGTTTAAAAAGCTTTACGTAGATTATCAAATAATGATAATCTAAAATATCCTGTTTACACACGACCATTACATAATGGTTTACAATACAAATATGTTACAACAAAATAAGTTTCTTGAATGCAGTTTTTACACAATATCATACAAACATGGACTCCAAATCTCGTCCTTATTTAAGTATGCGACAGCGGAAGCTCTTAATAATCACCTGAGAATAAACATGCTTAAAACGTCAACAAAAATGTTGGTGAGTTATAGGTTTAACCTATATATATCAAATCATAATAATAGACCACAAGATTTCATATTTCAATACACATCCCATACATAGAGATAAAAGTCATTCATATGGTGAACACCTGGTAACCGACATTAACAAGATGCATATATAAGAATATCCCCATCATTCCGGGACACCCTTCGGATATGATATAAATTTCGAAGTACTAAAGCATCCGGTACTTTGGATGGGGCTTGTTGGGCCCGATAGATCTATCTTTAGGATTCGCATCAATTAGGGTGTCTGTTCCCTAATTCTTAGATTACCAGACTTAATAAAAAGGGGCATATTTGATTTCGATAATTCAACCATAGAATGTAGTTTCACGTACTTGTGTCTATTTTGTAAATCATTTATAAAACCTGCATGTATTCTCATCCCAAAAATATTAGATTTTAAAAGTGGGACTATAACTCACTTTCACAGATTTTTACTTCGTCGGGAAGTAAGACTTGGCCACTGGTTGATTCACGAACCTATAACAATATATACATATATATCAAAGTATATTCAAAATATATTTACAACACTTTTAATATATTTTGATGTTTTAAGTTTATTAAGTCAGCTGTCCTCGTTAGTAACCTACAACTAGTTATCCACAATTAGATGTACAGAAATAAATCGATAAATATTATCTTGAATCAATCCACGACCCAGTGTATACGTATCTCAGTATTGATCACAACTCAAACTATATATATTTTGGAATCAACCTCAACCCTGTATAGCTAACTCCAACATTCACATATAGAGTGTCTATGGTTGTTCCGAAATATATATAGATGTGTCGACATGATAGGTCGAAACATTGTATACGTGTCTATGGTATCTCAAGATTACATAATATACAATACAAGTTGATTAAGTTATGGTTGGAATAGATTTGTTACCAATTTTCACGTAGCTAAAATGAGAAAAATTATCCAATCTTGTTTTACCCATAACTTCTTCATTTTAAATCCGTTTTGAGTGAATCAAATTGCTATGGTTTCATATTGAACTCTATTTTATGAATCTAAACAGAAAAAGTATAGGTTTATAGTCGGAAAAATAAGTTACAAGTCGTTTTTGTAAAGGTAGTCATTTCAGTCGAAAGAACGACGTCTAGATGACCATTTTAGAAAACATACTTCCACTTTGAGTTTAACCATAATTTTTGGATATAGTTTCATGTTCATAATAAAAATCATTTTCTCAGAATAACAACTTTTAACTCAAAGTTTATCATAGTTTTTAATTAACTAACCCAAAACAGCCCGCGGTGTTACTACGACGGCGTAAATCCGGTTTTACGGTGTTTTTCGTGTTTCCAGGTTTTAAATCATTAAGTTAGCATATCATATAGATATAGAACATGTGTTTAGTTGATTTTAAAATTCAAGTTAGAAGGATTAACTTTTGTTTGCGAACAAGTTTAGAATTAACTAAACTATGTTCTAGTGATTACAAGTTTAAACCTTCGAATAAGATAGCTTTATATGTATGAATCGAATGATGTTATGAACATCATTACTACCTTAAGTTCCTTGGATAAACCTACTGGAAAAGAAAAAAATAGATCTAGCTTCAACGGATCCTTGGATGGCTCGAAGTTCTTGAAGCAGAATCATGACACGAAAACAAGTTCAAGTAAGATCATCACTTGAAATAAGATTGTTATAGTTATAGGAATTGAACCAAAGTTTGAATATGATTATTACCTTGTATTAGAATGATAACCTACTGTAAGAAATAAAGATTTCTTGAGGTTGGATGATCACCTTACAAGATTGGAAGTGAGCTAGCAAACTTGAAAGTATTCTTGATTTTATGTAACTAGAACTTGTAAAATATATGAAGAACACTTAGAACTTGAAGATAGAACTTGAGAGAGATCAATTAGATGAAGAAAATTGAAGAATGAAAGTGTTTGTAGGTGTTTTTGGTCGTTGGTGTATGGATTAGATATAAAGGATATGTAATTTTGTTTTCATGTAAATAAGTCATGAATGATTACTCATATTTTTGTAATTTTATGAGATATTTCATGCTAGTTGCCAAATGATGGTTCCCACATGTGTTAGGTGACTCACATGGGCTGCTAAGAGCTGATCATTGGAGTGTATATACCAATAGTACATACATCTAAAAGCTGTGTATTGTACGAGTACGAATACGGGTGCATACGAGTAAAATTGTTGATGAAACTGAACGAGGATGTAATTGTAAGCATTTTTGTTAAGTAGAAGTACTTTGATAAGTGTCTTGAAGTCTTTCAAAAGTGTATGAATACATATTAAAACACTACATGTATATACATTTTAACTGAGTCGTTAAGTCATCGTTAGTCGTTAGATGTAAATGTTGTTTTGAAACCTTTAGGTTAACGATCTTGTTGAATGTTGTTAACCCATTGTTTATTATAACAAATGAGATGCTAAATTATTATATTATCATGATATTATGATATATAATATATCTTAGTATGATGTATATACAGTTAAATGTCGTTACAACGATAATCGTTACATATATGTCTCGTTTCGAAATCATTAAGTTAGTAGTCTTATTTTTACATATGTATTTCATTGTTAATACACTTAATAATATATTTACTTATCATTTAATATAATTAACCAAGTGTATCAATATCTTAATATGATTCATATTTACCTAGTAAGACGTTGTTATAACGATAATCGTTATATATATCGTTTTCGAGTTTCTTAAATTAATAGTCTCATTTTTATGTATATAACTCATTGTTAAAATACCTAATAAGATACATACTTATAATAAAAACATGTTAACTATATATATAACCATATATATGTCATTGTATAGTTTTTACAAGTTTTAACGTTCGTGAATCACCGGTCAACTTGGGTGGTCAATTGTCTATAGGAAACATATTTCAATTAATCAAGTCTTAACAAGTTTGATTGCTTAACATGTTGGAAACATTTAATCATGTAAATATCAATCTCAATAATATATATAAACATGGAAAAGTTCGGGTCACTACATCTAAAGCGGCTAGAGCCGATTCTAGCCATGACTTTGATTCCATTTCCGCAAAGATAGATACTGTCGAGAGACGAATGGAAAAGATGACTAAGGATATTCACTCAATACAAATTAGTTGTGAGCAGTGTGGAGGACCACATTTGACAAAAGATTGTCTATGTATTGGACAAACAATGGAACAAAGAGAGAATGTTTCATATATGAACTAAAGGCCTGGAAATAATTGTCATAATAATTATCAACCGCCAAGACCAATCTACAATCAAAACCATAATTATAACCAAAATGTTCCATACAACAACCAACAAGGTTCTAGCAATCAACAAGTATCTAATAATACTTACAATCAGCAAAGACCTATTTTTCCAATTAAACCACCACAAAACGATGATAAAAATTCAAATTTAGAAGATATAATGTCGAAGCTAGTTGAATCTCAAACTCAATTTTTCACATCTCATAAACAAACCAATGAACAAAATGCTCAAGCATTTAGAAATCAACAAGCTTCTATTCAAAATCTGGAACAAGAAGTGAGCAACCTAGCAAGGTTGATAGGTGAAAGAAAACCGGGAAGTCTACCTAGCGATACAAATGCTAACCCCCGGAATGAAACAGCTAAAGCCATTACCACAAGAAGTGGTATTACACTTAAACCACCTGAAATACCTGAAATTTCTGATGACTCTATTCCTACTACACAAGAACCACAACCTGAACAAGATAAGGAAACAGAATCGGTAGTTGAAAAGGTTAATGAAGATAACACAGTTAAGGCTAAACCTTATGTTAAACCATATCGACCACCACTTCCTTACCCGAGTAAAATGAGAAAAGAAAAACTTGAAGCCGAGCAAACCAAATTCTTGGATATGTGTAAAAAAAATAAATGTAAATCTTCCTTTCATTGATGTGATTTCAGGAATGCCTAGATATGCTAAATTCTTGAAAGATCTAATCACAAATAGAAAGAAAATGGAAGAACTTTCGGCTGTTACAATGAATGCTAATTTTTCTGTAGTGCTGTTGAATAAGATACCAGAAAAATTATCAGATCCAGGAAGTTTCACAATTCCATATTTTCTGGGTAGTCTTAGTTCAATAGAAGCATTGGCAGATTTAGGTGCTAGTATAAATTTAATGTCGTATTCACTATACGCTAAACTAGACCTTGGAGAATTGAAACCAACACGAATAAGCATACAACTAGCCGATCGATCAGTAAAATATCCTAGAGGGATACTGGAGAACATGCTAGTTAAAGTTGGTACTTTAGTATTTCCAGTAGATTTTGTTATTCTGGACATGGAAGAAGATTCTCGAGTTCCTCTCATATTAGGAAGACCATTCTTAAACACGGCTAAAGAAATAATAGACGTGTTCGGTAAGAAACTGACCCTAAGTATAGAGGATGAGATTGTTACCTTTTCTGTTGATAGAGCCATGCAACAACCGCAATCTGCAGATGATACATGTTATTATATTCAAACTATAGATTCACATGCAGAATTATTAGAAGAATTTCCAGAATTACAAGGAACATGAGAATGTTCTTTAGGAGAAAGAACTGAACCAATTGATGAAGCTGAAATGTTAGCTGCACTCATGGCTAATGAATACGAACCAACAATAGAAGTAATTCAAATGCTAAAAGAGGAAGACAGATATCGATACAAATCATCGATAGAAGAACCACCGACATTAGAGTTAAAGCCACTTCCAAACCATTTGGAATATGCTTATTTACATGGTGAATCTGAATTACCTGTAATAATATCGTCTTTTTTTACGAAAAATGAAAAATCTCAACTCATTTCTGTGCTAAAAGCTCATAAACCAGCTATTGCATGGAAGATTCATGAAATTAAAGGCATAAGTCCTTCATATTGCACACATAAAATCCTTATGGAAGAAGGTCATAAAACCTATGTGCAACGCCAACGAAGACTAAATCCTAATATGCAAGATGTTATTAAGAAAGAAATTATTAAACTGCTAGATGCTGGTTTAATTTATCCAATCTCTGATAGTCCATGGGTAAGCCCAGTTCAATGCGTACCTAAGAAGGGTGGCATGACTGTCATCATAAATGAAAAAAATGAGCTTATTCCTACTAGGACTGTAACAGGATGGCGTGTTTGTGTTGATTATAGAAAATTAAATTACGCCACCAGAAAAGATCACTTTCCCTTACCTTTCATTGATCAAATGTTGGAAAGATTAGCCGGAAATAGTTACTATTATTTTCTTGATGGTTTTTCTGGATACTTTCAAATTCCAATCGCACCCGAGGACCAAGAGAAAACCACGTTCACGTGCCCTTATGGTACTTTTGCTTACAAATGCATGCCATTTGGACTTTGCAACGCCCCTGCAACCTTTCAAAGGTGCATGATGGCGATTTTTCACGACATGATAGAAGAATGCATGGAAGTTTTCATGGATGACTTTTCAGTCTTCGGTGATACTTTTGAATCATGTATAGTTAATCTTAAACGAATGCTTATTAGATGCGAACAATCAAATCTAGTACTTAATTGGGAGAAATGTCATTTCATGGTTAAAGAAGGCATCGTTCTTGGACATAAAATTTCAAAGGAAGGAATTGAAGTAGATAGAGCTAAAGTAGATGTAATTGCTAAACTTCCACATCCTACCAATGTTAGAGGAGTTAGGAGTTTTCTAGGGCATGCCGGTTTTTACCGACGTTTCATAAAAGATTTTTCCAAAATTGCCACTCCTATGAATAAACTCCTAGAAAAGGATTCTCCATTCATCTTTTTAGATGAATGCATCAAATCTTTTAATATTCTTAAAGAAAAACTCACTAATGCGCCGATCATGATAACTCCAAATTGGAATCTACCATTTGAACTTATGTGTGATGCAAGTGATTTTGCAATGGGATCCGTTTTAGGACAAAGGATTGAAAAACGATTTTAACCTATTTATTACGCTAGTAAGACGTTACAAGTAGCACAAACGAATTACAAAACTACTGAAAAAGAACTCCTTGCTATTGTCTTTGCTTTTGATAAATTTTGTTCATATCTCGTTCTAGCTAAAACGGTGGTCTATACCGACCATTCTGCTCTTAGATATCTATTTTCAAAACAAGATGCTAAACCACGATTAATACGTTGGATTTTACTCTTACAAGAGTTCGATATTGAAATCCGAGACAAAAAGGGAGCAGAAAATCTCGCAGCTGATCATCTTTCTCGTCTTGAAAATCCCGAATTAGAAGTTCTAAATGAATCGGCCATACAAGATAACTTTCCTGATGAATATCTATTGAAGATAGATTATAATGAAATTCCATGGTTTGCAGACTATGCAAACTACTTAGTATGTGGATTCCTTGAAAAAGGGTTGTCGTACCAAAAACGAAAGAAATTCTTTAGTGATATAAAACACTATTTTTGGGAAGATCCACATTTGTTTAAAAGTTGTCCCGATGGAATAATACGCCAATGTGTATTCGGGGATGAAGCCATTTAAATCTTAAATCATTGTCACACAGGACCAACAGGAGGGCATTATGGGCCTCAACTCACAGCAAGAAAAGTCTACGATGCTGGATTCTATTGGCCTACAATTTTCAAAGACGCACACCTTCTTTGTAAATCCTGCGATGCTTGTCAAAGGGCTGGAAAAATAAGTCAACGTGATGAAATGCCACAAAATGTCATTCAAGTATGTGAAGTATTTGACGTTTGGGGTATTGACTTTATGGGTCCATTTCCAAAATCTCATAATAATCTCTACATTCTCGTTGCCATTGATTATGTATCTAAATGGGCAGAAGCACAAGCTCTCCCGACTAACGATGCACGAGTTGTAGTCAACTTTTTTAAAACGTCTTTTTGCTAGGTTTGAACACCGAAAGCTTTAATAAGTGATCGGGGTACTCATTTTTGTAATAATCAACTTGAGAAAGTTCTTAAAAGATATGGAGTAACTCATAAAATCTCAACTGCTTATCATCCACAAATAAGTGGACAAGTTGAAAATACCAACTGAGCATTAAAACGTATTCTAGAGAAAACCGTAGGATCAAATCTGAAGGAATGGTCCATGAAATTGGAGGATGCACTCTGGGCTTTTAGAACCGCCTACAAAACTCCAATTGGAACTACACCTTTTAAACTTGTTTACGAAAAAGCATGTCACCTTCTAGTAGAAATTGATCACAAAGTATTTTGGGCTTTGAAGACATGTAATCTTGATTTACATGAAGTCGGACGTCTACGGTTAAGTCAATTAAACGAATTAGAAGAATTAAGACATGAAGCATACGAAAATTCGTTAATCTATAAAGAAAGAACGAAGAAATGACATGATAAAAGAATTAGAAGTTCAAAAGAATTTAAAGAATGAGACAGAGTCCTTCTTTTCAATTCACGATTCAAGCTATTTCCTGGAAATTTGAAATCAAGATGGTCTGGACCATTCATAGTCAAAAGAGTTTTCCCATACGGAACAGTAGAGTTAATAAATTCAAATGGGATTGAATTTAAGGTTAATGGTCACAGAGTTAAATATTACATAGATAATCCAATGGAAGTTGAAGATGAAGTTAATCACAATTTCGATACCACAGCTAACTAAGTGTGGGATGTTTCAAATTTTTAAGGGTAATATACATTTCTGTTAGAGCTAGATATTCTGTTTTCGTGTAGTTTCCGAGAATGGAATCCGAATGGTCTTTCCCTAGCAGACCCCAAAGAACTAGTCTTCTCCCTCCATTCTGAATTTTTATTTTTTTAGGTTTTACGAGATGAAGAATTCCTTTTATCTGAACCATGGTCTACTACTACACGCTTTGATTACTAAACGTAATAATGACACACTCCCGAGTGAAGTGGTATCATTCATAAGAGGCAAAATGGACGAAGTAAGGAGAGAACTCAGGAAAGATCATCATAAAATACATTTTGGTAAAGGAAAATCAAAATCCGCAACAAAAAGAAGATCACGACACCTTGAAAGATGTTATAAATGCGGAAAATGGTCACACGAAGGTAAATGTTCAAACAATCAAACATATTCAAATACCGAATTTGTTACTCTATGCAGAGAAGGACCGTTCATATATTTAGAAGAAAAGATATTGAAGAATCGAGGTTACGCTTACGTAGCTATGGAGAACCAAATCACATGACTCTCCTATGAGTCGGCTAAAGCAGGTCTCTGAGAATTCTATCTCACGGGTAAGTATGTACAGTTTTTATTTGTTTTTATTTATTGATTTTAACCTTTTGATAATAAACGCTGAATCGTTCGCTATAAAGTATTAAATTGATATTCAATAAAATTAGGTATGCGAAACCAAAATTATTGATATCATACAAAAATTTATTACATCACTGCGAAATTTTCCGTTTATTCTTAAGGTATAAATATCTTTAATCAATCAACCTAAAATATTTCAAAAATTCATCATGAGTAAAACTAGGTTATGGAACCGAAATTACTTTACCCAAAAGAGGGGCGTATATTTTTGACAATATTTGATTGATTAAAGTGGGAAAAAAAGACCAAAAAGATTTTTGATTTTAATTTTTACCTTGTTTTTAAAATTAATATATAAATATTAAATTAATATTGTAAATCTTTTTAAATCAAAATGTTTAAGTTTTTAAATATTTTTAATATTTTTAATATAAGTTTGTAAAATTAATATATAAAAATATTAATGATATTTATATAAATTTTTAATTTTATGCATTTTAAATTTAAGTTTGGTGTGAATTTAAAAATAAAAAATTTACTTTATTTCATTAAGTTAAAAATTTGATATTTAAAATTCGTCGTGAGTTGAAAACTAGGTCGTTGAACCGAAATTGCTTTACCCAAAGGAGGGACGAGAAATTTTATTATCATTATTTTTAATCTTATTGAAATAAAGTATGTCAAAAACAAAACAAAAAAATCAAAAATCTTTGCTTTTAAAACAACGCTTAAAAAGTGACAAATTTTAAAATTTTGTCGAGAGACGGACTAGGACAACGATCCGAAACGCCCTCATTCTTAAAAGAAACAAATTTTTAAAATTTATTAAATTATGTTTTATTAGTAAACCTTTAAAAAAAAACCTGGGTTCTATGCGATCGCATGGGATTTAGTCTACACCTCCATGTGATCGCATGGAGGCAAAATCCTGGACAGAAGCATAAGTCAGTCGAACTGCTTCTCTGTATCCTCACAAAAACACACACATACCCGAAAATACTCTCAAACACTCTCAAAATTTCGCCATTTTTCACCATAATTCATCAAATTTCTTGCTCTAATCATGTCTTTCTTCAGATGGGGAGGCAAAAAGGTAAAGATTTCACCCCTAAAACTCTTAAAATTGAATTTTAGTGTTCTTGAGTTAAATTTTACCTAATTTGATTTTGTTAATTTCTAGTATAATTAGAGTTAAATTGTTAGTATATTATGCATGTATAACCTAGATTGATGCTATTTGTCATGATTTGAAGCCTTAAACTTCAAAAATTTTAGAAATCTAGGGTTTGTGTTCTTGAGCAATTTGGGGCTTTTTGATATAAACAGGTTATGGCCGATTTTTGTCATGAATTATTGCTAAATTAAGTAGTATAACATGTTTAGGTCACTAAATGATCCAAACATTGATCCTAAACATGATTTTTGAGAATTAAAGTGGACTTTTTAAGTCTAAAATTCATGAACTTGATTAAATTGATGTAAATGCCATTTGAAACATGTTCAATTGCTAGTAATGATTATTTTGACATGTTATTTGAATAGAATGCTTATGAACTTTGCAAACATTTTCATATATGCTTATTTGAAAAAGTGTAGAATTAATAAAAATGTGAAAATGAGCATGAGTTTAATATAGATTAAACATGTTATTGTAATTGTTTCAATTTGTTATTTTCCTAACACTAATGCATATTTGGATGCACAAATTTTGTGTTTAATGTATTTTGCAGAAATATACCGATTCTGGCGGTGGATCATCATCCAGACAACCTAAAAATGAACCTGAACCAGAAATGCAATATGAACCAGAACCTGAACAGGAACAACAACAAGAACAACAATATCATAATTATCAACACATACCATACTATGATCCGCGACAAGAATATGTTAATGCCTACGTACAATTTCTGATTCATCCGATAATAGAACACCCAACGATTCATGAAGAACAGTTGCATCCCAATTTGAGATTTGATCGAAGTTGGAGAGATTACCCGACGTATCAAAGTAACAAATTTAAACTGGTAACAAAAAATGTAGAAGTACCGAAGGTAATCGATTGGGAGACTTTGGAAAGGGTCCAACTAGCTAACTCAGTTAGGCAGCATCTGATCCAAAGGTATGGGAACTCTTCTTTTCCCGATTGGGAACGTTTATTCACCATTCGTAGGCCTGTATATAAGGAATGGTGTGTTGAGCTTATGAGTACTATTTCACTTAATACAGATGTAGTTAGGTTAGATGATAGGAATTTTCTTAGATTTTTACTTGGCCGTAGGATGTATAGGATGTCCATGCTGGACATGGCCAGGGCTTTACAGATTTACACTCCTGGTGAATTACTACTACCTGATTTTACAAATTTGATTTATCATGGTGAAATGGTAGATAGGAATTTTGACGCGGATGCCGTCTGGAGGCGTATGTCAAATTATAATGTTTTTACACTAGGAGGAAGACACTCCTATTTAGATATTAACAAAGCTGAGCTTCGTATTATACATAGATATTTAGCTAATTCGATTACACAAAGAGGTAAAAACAAGGAGAAGATGACCTTACACGATTTATTTTACCTTAAGTGTATTCGAAACACTAGAAGCTTTGTTAATATCCCCTACTGTGTTGGTTTTTATCTGTCCAAAATGGTGACAGGAATACAGGACGGGGGAATAATAGGAGGAGGTATTTTGGTTACTCTCATTGGAGAGTATTTGGGTGTAGATAGGGATCAAGGGGGTCCACTGATGGTGTGTAGGGAACAGGTTGAGACTTTAGGATTGCGGGTCTATCAGGGTGCAAAGGTATTAAAGAGCAGACGCAATCAGGCAGTACCATATGATGGTCATCATCCACAGGTAGAGAGAGGTTCAGATGAGGAAATGGAGGAAGCGGATGACATTAGGGATGTCATGTCATTAGGGAGGCTATTACTGACGTTTACCAGCGTATAGATGAGGTAGAAATGACAAACGAGGCTAGACATAGTCGGTACGAGCAGTGGCAAGTCGAGAATGTGTACGAGCATTTCAGGCAATGACAGTATGATAGATGACACTATCATCAGCATCAGATCATTAGCCAGCTATCACTTCAGGTACCAAATAACTACGTACCAACCCGACCTGCTTACTATCCGCCACACCAGCCCGATATGCGACCACCATTTACTCTCTACGACCCCAACCAGGCCTATCAGTACACCTATAACTAACCGTGGAACCCGACCGACGACATGAACTGGAACCCCTATCCAGATTGATACAGTTCCCGTTGGTGATTTTTATCTTTTATTATTTTTATTTACTTATGTTTAAAACATATAATATTATGATACTTTAATGTAAGTTTTAACATTTTTATTATGTTGTACTAATATTTCATATTTGATTTGAAAGTGGGATGTTAAGTCCCATTTCAAATTACCATGCATGTTATTATTTGTATGTATGTATATTGTCAATTGTACACAACAGGGTAAAACAGCGCATTTTCAAAGACTGGCATTAAGTTCAGCAAAAGCAACTAATTTTGACGACAAGATGCAAAATATATGTGAAATAACAACTGCAGGAATGAACAAATGATGTGCACCATTTATCATTCAACAAACAAACGCCAATATGTTTGGAAACTTTGGTAACATTTAATCATTTTTCTACGCTAATCACCCTCAATAATTTAAATTGTACTGATTTCTTACAAATGAGGGCATTGCAAGATCTTAAGTGTGGGAAGGGGTTAAATTCTTTCAGATTTTTAAAATTTTTGACTTATACACTTGGTTACCATTAAAAATACTAGTAACGCAGTAGTTGTATTAGAATCTAGTGCTCTCTGATAATAAAGAACAGCCCTAGTCTTATATACTGACTACAAATTCTAGTAAAAATTTTCAAAATTTTTCCGAGATAAAAGACACGCACTTCTTGATTTAGGTCAGGAAGTTGTCGTCCAGACCAGTTGTAGAGTCTACGAAAAACCTTGAAAAGTTTTCTCGAAAATCAGCTGGAAATCCATGGACCTCAGCATCAAACAGGCTCGCCAAGTGGTCAAACTTATCCTAACCATGAGAGGATCTGTCTCGTACAATAGGGGACACCATGCAAATTAGCTTATAAGACTAATGAATCAGATCCCCAGAAAGGATAATCTCCTTAAAGATCAAAATCAGCTTTTAAGCCTGATATTACTCAATCCTTGAGATTGACCTTAAAAATTGAGAATTACAAACTCATGGAATTCGATGATATCTAAACTCGAGCTTGAACGAGAAAATATTTTGATCAAATTACAAACCGATTTGTTTTCTGAAGACCCATTTTCAATGCGTTCATTACCATTTAATGTAAAATCCTAGGAATTCACCTGGAATTCATTAGGTCACCTGAACTAAATCGGGTGTCAACCGTAAGAACGGTGGTTGCATAGCATGGTCAAAGACAGGACCTTGTGCCAGACCGAAAAAACTATAGGGTGATCTTTACTATTGCTCCTACAAAGGATAGTAATTGCATCCGACACTTTATAGACCATAATTATCAGCATGTCACGGGACATTGCCTCAACAGTTGCTTGTTCATCGCTTTCCTTTACAACCGGACGGTAGTTTACCGAAAGGTAATATACGGAGCAAGTATACTGGACGTGTTGCTTTCCTAATACAAGGTTAGCAAGTGGGTGACACAAAACCGCAAGTTTTAAGCTAAAATTTTCAAATCTGAAACCCACAAAACCTACAAACATTTTGCAAACACCGGTGAAGGGTTATTCCGGAAAACTTATCTAGGGTAAAAGCTAGATTGAATTTTCAAAAGATCAAATGTTTTCATAAAGATCCAATTTCCTAAAGGATCTAAATTTTCATAGTCATGTGGGACTGTAAACCACAACGTTACTATCATTGTTCATACCGCCAAATCGAAATCACTAATGTACAAAGTGTGAAGAATAAAGAAGTGATTCTAGTATTTTTATTTCAAGACTATATTGCTTGAGGACAAGCAACGCTCAAGTGTGGGAATATTTGATAATGCTAAAAACAAACATATATGTCATAGCATTATCCCTCAAGAAAGACAAACTTTTAATTACAATTGTTCTATTTACAAGTGATATTCGTTTAAATAATAAAAGGTGAAGACAAAAGACAGATTCGACGATTTGAAGACGCAAACGACTAAAAAGCTAAAAAGTACAAAGTACAATCAAAGTGGTTCAAATTATTGATGAGAAACGTCTAAAAGTTACAAGAGTACGAGCCGCAAAACGCAAAGTACAAGATATTAAATAGTACGAAAGGACGTTCGAAAATCCGAAACCGGGACCAGAGTCAACTCTTAACGAGCGACGCAACGGAGCAAAAATTACAAGTCAACTATGCACATGAATATAATATAATATATAATTAATTCTTAAAATTATATATATATTATATTATATATTAAAACCGTCGGCAAACTAGAAAACAAGAGAATGTGGCCTGATCCAGCTGGCCATGTGATCGCATGGCCTAGAAGAAGAAATCTCATGCAATTGCATGAGCCAAAAAGTTGGGTCAGGTCCTATAAATTTTGCGTGTTTTGGCCGAAAATAACACACCTTTTTCTATCCACTCTCTCACACGATATATATATATATATATATATATATATATATATATATATATATATATATATATATATATATATATAATATATAATTTTAATTTTAATTAAAGATTAATAATAATAAGGTTATGTTAGCGAATGCTGTAAGTATGTAAGTCGAAATTCTGTCCTTGTAAAGCTACGCTATTATTAATCATTATAAGTTATGTTCAGCCTTTTTAAATTAATGTCTCGTAGCTAAGTTATTATTATGCTTATTTAAGCCGAAGTAATCATGATGTTGGGCTAAAATATTAAGACAGGGTAATTGGGCTTTGTACCATAATTGGGGTTTGGACAAAAGAACGACACTTGTGAAAATTCGACAATGGGCTATTAATGGGCTTTATATTTGTTTAATTGAATGATAGTTCGTTAATTTAATATAAATATTTACAATTGGACGTACCTATAAATAACTATATACACTCGATCGGACACGATGGGCGGAATATTTATAAGTACTAATAATCGTTCATTTGACCGGACACGGGAATGGATTAATAGTCAATAGACTCATTAAAACAGGGGTGGATTATGTACAAGGACACTTGGCGTAATTGTTAACAAAGTATTAAACCTTGGGTTACACGCAGTTGATATCCTGGTGTAATTATTAAACAAAGTATTAAGACCTTGTTACAGTTTAAGTCCCCAATTAGTTGGAATATTTGACTTCGGATATAAGGATAATTTGACGAGGACACTCGCACTTTATATTTATGACTGATGGACTGTTATGGACAAAAACCAGATGGACATATCTAATAATCCAGGACAAAGGACAATTAACCCATGGTAATAAATTAAAATCAACACGTCGAACATCATGATTACGGAAGTTTAAATAAGCATAATTCCTTTATTTTATATCTCATCTCACTTTTATTTATCGCATTTTTAATTATCGTACTTTTTAATTATCGTAATTTTATTTACTGTCATTTTATTTATCGCACTTTAATTTATCGCACTTTAATTATTGTCATTTACTTTACGCTTTAAATTAAAGTTATATTTATTTTTAATATTTTACATTAGGTTTTAACTGCGACTAAAGTTTTAAAATCGACAAACCAGTCATTAAATGATAAAAACCCCCTTTTATAATAATAATAATAATACTACTTATATATTTTTATATTTTTATACAAATATAGTTTTAAAAATATAGCATTAAACTTGGCTAGTTCCCTATGCACGAACCAGACTTACTAAAAACTTCACTACTGTACGATTAGGTACACTGCCTATAAGTGTTGTAGCAAGGTTTAGGTATCCACTCTATAAATAAATAAATAAATAAATAAATAACTTATGTAAAATTGTATCGTATTTAATAGTATTTCGCAATAAAAATATAACTATTTCGTATACACCTCTGTACACATCACTACCGAATCCCGTCTTCTGTAACTTCAATTTCTTGGTAATTCTTTGTTTTAATTAAATCTAAGATGCACATACTGTAGATCTGAGATAATTGAACAATTGTAAACCAGAAAATAATGCAAATAACATGATTGTGATGCTTAATTTTGAAAAAGTGTTGATTATACCGAATCTGAGTCGAGTCTCTTAAATCTTATATTAAACTCATCTGATTTGGTTAATTAACATGAAATCTTGTCAAATCTATGTTAGAATAGTTGATCTATCAATTGACCGAGTCTGATTACATGTTTAATTGAGTATTTGATAGATTCTGTACATACCGAATGTGTTCTTGCTATAGTATCGAGTCTGTTCAAGTCATTAACATGTTTTCCTGATTTGTTTGAGTTGTGAATTGATTATGACTATGTTTTTGCATGATATAAGACTGAATATGCATGTTTGGGTGATTATGTGTGATTTTTGAAGATACCGAATGTGTTCTTGGCATTTTGCCGAGTCTGTAATTTGGTACTTTAAAAAATAATGTGATTTTCAACTTGATAAATCTTACATGCTTTATTTAAGTCTTTGGTATGAAAACTCAAGCTTATTTGGTTAACAGAATCTCAAGTTTTCATGACTACCGAATCTGCTTGATTTGTGCTTAAAATGACTAAGTGTTGTTCATATACTTTGTGTTTCATAATTGACTTTACATAATGATTTTGTACTATAATGAATATCATATGAATGTCATATTTGTCAATTACTTGTTCATATTTGGAATAAATGATTTTTATAACTTAGAAAAACCATAAAAATTATAAAGCTTGAAAAATACAAAGGATTTCAAAGGCAAATAAGGATAGAGATATGTGCTTTATTATAAACATCTTGTGGTCTTCTATTTCTTATTTATACAGCTAAATGGCGAACAATCACTTCATCAACTCTGAAACCAACATTCCTTGCAACTACTGGACTGCAATACTGGAGAGGCATACATTATGGCATGCTCTAAACTCTACTGCCAGTGTGGCTGTGACTGATCTGGAGCTACTAAACAGAACTATTAGGTTTGTGGAAGCTACATAACCTACTGCTGTAAATCCAGAGGGAACACAAGCTCGTTTTGAATTTGAGCTAAGAGGAGTTCAAGGGATGAGGAGTATCACAAAGGCTGATTTCAGGAGGATCTTTAGACATCCTCTTGTAGAGAATGCTCCTGCTCTCCCTGCTACTCAGCAGATCATGTCTTCAATTTTTGATCTTGGTTATGTTGGAGCTATCAATGTTCCACTGGCTAAGTTTCAGAAGAAATACCTGCACTCAAGGTGGTATGTGATCTTCTCAATCATCAACATATGCTTACTGATGACAAGGAGTGGATCAGACAGCTTGACTGTGCCAATGTTGAGGCTGTTCTACTCATTCACAAGAGTAGAGACTCCTGACTATGCAGAGCTTCTATGGGATTTGGTTCAGGCCCAAGTTGATAAGCCAAGGGGTTCATACATCCCTTGTGAAAGGGTTTTCTGTATCTTTATCCATGATGCTATAAATGCTTGCAGAAATGCAAATTTATTTGTACCAGGTACACATGGATTACAAATGAAAAGATTTGGGGAGCTGAAGATGAATACCCCAATGGTATCTGACAACTAATTCACTGCGCCGATTCCAAATTGTCTTGTGGGGCTAGCTGCACCCCAAGACGCTCGAATACGTTCATATTTTGAGGCTGTAGGAATACCTCTTCCGAACCCGGTACAACAAGAACAAGTTGAACCCGCCGCGGTTTCAGCCCCAGAGGTTGTAGAGGAACCTTTGGTACAACCACCCGGGCCAGCTAATCCTCCACTTAGGGTGAACCTCAAACATTCTAGGGTAGCACACCAAGCTCAACCCGTGAGGATCAGGGAACCTAGTTCACCTAGGATTGAACCAACCCTTTCAACAACACTCGAAGTGAGCAGTGACACTGATTCTTCAGTAACTGAATCATCTCCTGAAGATTCTCCTAAGAGAACTCGATTTATGCCTGATGAGATGATTCAGACTCCGCCAACCCAACGAGTAACTAGATCTAGGACTTCGATACCTATTGTCCACCAAACAGTTACTACAACCGTTAGTGATACAGACCAAGACCTAGAGCCGATTAAGTCACCCTCACCCATCTTCGTATCACATCCAATAATAACAGTAAGCCCTACACTAAATGAAGCGCAAGCTTCGGTAGGCAAGAGAGCTAAATGCACGGATGGTAAAAAGACCAATAAGACCATCCAATCTAAACAGGACTTAATAATAAATCCTACTCAGCAAGATGCTTTGGCATCTAAGGAAGTAAAGTCTTCCTATGCAATAAAGTCTGTGTTGACTCAATCGATTGAGGAAACTCAATCATTGAAGTCCAGAACGGCCGAAGGGGAGCCGAAAAGTCTTGAAAAGGCACCCTGCGTATTGGCTGGAAAATCCTCCTGTTCCTCAACGTATAACAGGGTCTCGAGGTCCGGCTTATCTTGATGAGGGAGATCTGTCACGTCCCATGGAAATGAGTCAACATGACAATCCTTTGGGATATTTATCAGACTTTCAGAAGACTGATCCCTTGGTTCATGAAAGTGATCCATTGGTTCAAACCACTTCTCTTCCGGATTCTGAATCTCAGGGTCTGGAGGAAGAGTCATTAACTGAAAGAGATGTGCCACCTCATGGTATATCAATGATTTCAGGAGTCAGAGATAGCAATATCTCTGCGAGATCTAAACCGACGGGTAGTTCTACTACTTTTTCAGAGTCCCATGAGACTAAAGTCATGGAGGCTGATGCTTTGAAAGAAACTTCGCCGACGACAACTCCGATTGTTGCCCAACCTCCATCAGAAGGGGATATCACAAATCTGACTAGTAGTATGTACAGCCCTACATATAAGAATAATACTGCACGTATATCCTTACCTGCCCTCACGGAAAATCAAACACTTCCACCGACATCGCCTTCAACAGTTGCTGCTGATGCTGATGTTGTTCGTGGTTACACCGTTGTTTCACCAACTGGGTCACCTTCTCGGATTTCGAATAGATATGGATTAAGATATCTCTCTGACAATGAGGTGGAGGAACTATATCTTGATGAGTTTGCTAAACGAATTGATCTTGATTAAGTTCGTGAGACTATGATGATTTATCTTGAACAAGCAAGGATAGTATATCCTTTATCTCCATGCAAGTCACCTGGACCAATTCACATGCCTGATCATGATGATTTTGATCCCGAAAATCTTCATGAGGGGGAGAATAGACAAGGTGGTTATCGGTCCAGTGGTTTCCAAAGATCAACTTATGAAGCTGGTGCATCTAGTCAACATAAGGATCAAGATGTTGTTGATATATCTGATTCTGAAAGCGATGAAATTGAGGAAATCCAGTGTGAAAGTTTTCTAGATGAATTGGAAGGTCAGAGAGAGGGTGACTCAGGGATGCTTATGATTATGGATTCAGCTGATCAATTAGAGAATAAGTCAGCTCAAGAGGACAATCAAAACTTTGATAATATTAAAGATATTTTGAAGGGGTCGTCGAGTGTCGCCAATGAATTCAATGATCATCAATTTATTAACTTGTCATCTCCAACTGATGAATTTGGGATACACTTTGAAAATGAGATTTTCTCTAACGGCAAGGAAGATACTATGACTCCTCCTGATCTGAATGTTCCATTTCAAATTGCAGAGATTGTTCTTGAGCGTGATGCTGATTTCCAACTGAGTGAGGAAGAAGAGAAGATGATTCTTCGTTCACCATTCATTGAACAACAAGCGTATAGAATCTATGGTGATTCTGATCTCGTCCTTTCTGCATCAATGAGTGTTCTGGGTACATGGAAATATCATAAGAATCCGAAATATCTCAAAGCTTATCTGAGTGTTCGCGACAAATTTAAATTGAAGAATGAAGAGAAACTTCAAGAGCAGCGGAATTCAGAGATCAAAAGCATAAATAAGGTTTTGATGATTAATAAGGATGGAGTAAAGATGTCAGTGTTTTTGGTAACAAGAATGGATGATGAGGATTATCAGTTCTCTGAAGCAGATTTTGATAAACTGAAGATGGACGACATTATTTTCATTTACAACTACTTGATTAACTTGAATGAATCTGCAACAATTTATCATGCTACTACGATGAAGGCAGTCTACAGATTTATTCTTGACTCGATGAGATGGTTGTCTGTTCACGATTTTCAGATGGGGTTAGAATCTGGACACAAAAAGCTCGGAATCAAACTGCCAAATCAAGTAATCGAAGAGCTAAGATATATGTCCTTATCTGAAGTGAGTGATTGTCCATATGGGTTTACGTTTATCAATTCTCACTATACAAATATCTTCATCAGAGTCTCAGATTTCAGAAGATACTCAGACGGAACGTTGATGTATGCTTTCAAATACTTGAGATGGAGATTGATCAATAACTGCTATTCAACTAAAGATAATGAGATTGTCAAATACATACTCACGAGATTGAAAAGTCATCTAAAGAGAAGAGTGAACATACGAAGATATGAGAATCTCAAGGGATTCAAATCCAAAGTTCACTTCAGAGGAACAAAGTTCCTTTAGATGTTTTAAATAGGATTATATTGTAAAGTTCACATTTAACACTAAGGGGGAGATTGTTAGGACCCCGAAGTTGTATAGTGTTAATGTGAAATAAGCTTAAATGATGGTTCCTTAGAAGAGGGCTATATAAGGAACCTAAGTAGTCCTAATTAGATAGCCATTGCATTGTAATTGAGTTTTAGAAGCTGTGGAATATAAATCTTATTGATTCTCTCTCATACCGAGTCTCCTTCACATTTACCGAATCTCATTTTAACTTGTCTTTTCTTCTAATCTCAACATGATCTGACTTATCAGCGTGTATTAAAATAACAGGGGTAATTATTATTATAGCGTTAAGTTTAGTTACCAGGATGCTCTGTTATGTAGAATCTATTGATAAACTTTTGATGAAATCTTGTGGTCCATCTTTATATACTTATGACTCGAGCAATTAAACCTATAACTCACTAACATTCGTGTTGAACTTTTTAGCATATTTTATTCTCAGGTCCTTAGACTGCTTCCGCTGTGTTGTGCTTGTTGCCTGCATGGAGTCTCTCATGCTTTGTATAAAGTTTATTGCATTCGAAACAAAACTACGTTGTGTAATAAATAATTTGACTGTGATGTCAACCTGTAAGATAAAGACTTATGTATTTCCGGGGATTTACTTATACTTAAGTAATCGCCCACATGTTTATAACTTTCTATGTTTAAAAAGTCACTTATTTTAATGAATGCAATATTTTTTATTAAAACGTATCATGTAGAGGTCAAAACCTCACTATGGAATTAATGAATAACGTACGGCGTCAATAGCGATTTTGATGGGTCGTTACAAATAGGGTTTTCATGGAGAACCTGAAAGTTAGAAGCATCATCAAAAAGCTAAAAGAAGAACAGCTTTGATGGTTTGGGCACGTGAGGAGGCGACCTCTTAATGCCCCTATTAGGAGGGTCGAGGCACTTACGGTTGACAGTGTAAGGAGAAGGGGTAGACCTACTCGTAAGTGGGAGGATAGGTTAAAGCTCGACTTGAAGGAGCTTTTATTGACCGAGGACATAACTTCTGATAGGAATGCGTGAAGGATAAGAATTAGAATAGAAGAGTAGGTATGGGTATGTAAGTGTGTTTGTGTGTATGTTGGTATGTGGTTATGTGTGTATGTATGTTAATGGTGTATCCTAGGGGATACACGCATAAAAACACCATTTTTATACAGAAAAATGGATCAAACAACACAAAAGGTAACAAAATTTAGCGATTTTCGTTATTTTCTGCCCAGTGTTCAGCAGGCCGCCCAGCGTCAAGCGTAAGCCCTACAGGCAGCTTCTATGCATAAGCCCTTTAGCTCAGCGCGTGAACGGAACGCAACCACGTCAGCACACACCACCGACCTTCCAGATATTTCGTGTGATAGAACCACTCAGTAATTGAAACGTGTATCTCGAGAATTTTAAACATTCTACACCTATAAATAGACCCCCTGGGTCACCACATTTCACATCATTCTGATCTGAACTTCAGTCAGAGAGAAGTACACTTTCTCTCTCACACAGTTCTTTCTCACTCTAAATGCACATTAGCTGCTTAGCAGCATTACGCTATACGGATCAATTTCAGATTGATCCTCAGATTGATTGAGGCCACCCCATGGATCATCCATCCGTGTTTCGGGTCTACAGAGATTATTTCTCGAGGGCAAACAACAATCAACATTATACGCCACACGCTGAGCAGCTATTGTCTTGTACTGGTACCTTACAGCCGCTATACGAAAAATCGTACCAACAAATGGCACCATCCGTCTCAAAGACCAGCAAAAATACCAAGAGCATGAAGGCAACTGAAACAACCTCAACAAAAACAGCACTCGAACCAGTCGATGAAAACATCATTGAGAATATACCAGTGGATCAGCTAACTCTGGAAGAAACTTCAATGGAGGAAGAGGACCAATTGAACACTGGTACCACAGATAACCAAGTGCGCGAAACCATACCACGATTGAGAAAACCATTGATGGGAAGTTCTAGTGGAGGAATGTGGAAAGCCAGGCGAGGAACACACAATGTTTCTTTTAAGAAAACATCTGATATGAATGTTAAGCACAACAGCAAAGGAAAGTCAATTTCAAAATCACAATTATTCAAGTTATTCAATTAGTTGAATACTTTGGTTGATGATACTGAGAATCAACACAATGATGAAGGTTTTGTGAAAGATGATTGAAATTTTGGAGAAGAAGATGAGCAGTTCTTTATGACTGAGGAGATGGCAGGAAAGTTACTAGACGGAATTTTGACCAAGACGGCACCATCAGAATATAAGCAGAAATTAGCACAGCCCACCATCCGTGCAACGGCTGTGGATAATTTTTTTCTTTGATTGCTGGAGATGAAGCTATCAAACCGCCAGCAATGGCAGAGTCAACACAGTGTTTTATCCCTCGAATTGCAGTATATCCATTACCAAGAAATTTGGAAATTCCATCTATCGGTGTTTATGATGGCACAACAGATCCAGAGGATTTTCTCACCATGTTTGAAGGTGTTATGAGATTACAGCATTGGGAAGACGAAACTGCATGCCATATGTTTCCAATGGTACTATAGAAAATGGCGAGAGAGTGGTTTGCTAGTTTGCCACCAAGGAGTATTACCAGTTTTCTTGATTTAAGGGCAAAATTTGTGATGCAATATCAAAGCCTACGAAGCTGTACGTTGTCACACCTTGATGTACATGAGATAACAATGCACCAGAATGAATCACTGAGTGATTTCATGAAGCGTTATACCATTGAATGTCAAAAGATACCAGACATACTAGAATCTCAGCTTGTTTCAGGGTTTATATTTTGTCTTGATCAGCGATGTTTTACCATATTAGTTCGCGCGTTACGTTATGATGTACCAAAAACATTGCATTAGGCATTGGTCATTGCTCAGAAGCACTTGCGAGCAGGAGAAATGGGATATCCAAGAATGGATAATTATCAAAGAAACTTCAGGCAGCAAGGCAGAGAATGGAACAGGAATGACAATTATCAGAGACAGCATGGGTATGAAAACAATTATCAGAAGCAGCAACACGGTTGGAAGGGAAATAATCATCCAAATGATAATTATCACCAGCAAAAACCATTAGACAGACACCCACTCATCATGGCTTTAACCAAAACTCCAAAAGAAATCTTGTTCACAGAACCTGTTAAGGAAACCTTTCACCCTCCACCACCAATGGAAGAACGTCAGGGACCACAGAGTGACAAGTGGCGTGATTTCCATGAAGCATATGGACACAATACTGATAACTTTAAGTGGTTGATGAGGGAAATCATCGCAAAGTTTAAAGCTGGAGAGTTAAATCATCTTTTACCAGGAAAAAAGTATCGGAGAAATGATCCAAACAAACGTTTTGCTTGGCAAGGAAAAGTGAGTCACAGCGGACGGCATGATTGGAACAGGAGAGAAGAAAGAAATGATGAAAGGGATCCAACCACTGAAATGCACATCAAGGTTATATGGAATGAGGTGGAGGAAAATGAAACCGATGGAGAACGAAGGACGGAGAACTGGATGTATGCTCCAATCATATTTCACACCATTCCAAATTGGCGTCTGTCAGAGGAGCCTGTGGTCATCTCAGCTGTAATTGCAAACAAAAATATCACTCAAATCTATACTGACACGGGTAGTGAAGCAGATATTTTATATTTTTATTGTTTTAAAGATTATCCGTTCAGCGTGAAGGATAGGCTTCGCAACAAGAACTTGAAGATTGCTGGCATCACGGGCGAATCAATGAGAGTAGTTGGTAAAGTGAAACTGGATGTCACATTGGGAACACTCCCTTTAGTCTGAACATAAATTGTGGACTTTACAGTTCTTGATGGCAGATCAAGATTTAATGCATTGTTTGGTAGGCGAACTCTTCGCAAATTTGGAGCAATTACTTCTACACCGCATGCAGAATTGCGGTTCCCAACACCAAATGGTGTGGCAGTAGTACACTCTGAATACGTTGGACCAGCAAGAGAAAGATCTGTTGTTTATGAAGATCAAGGGAATTTTGTTCAAGGAGGACCATCGAGACAGTTGTTTAACAGAAATGATGTGAATGGGTATTTCAAACCGCCCAAAAAGTGGGAACTTTAAAAGCAAGACGCAACACGTTGCACGAAAAATAGCATGCTAGCATTAACTGTGCAGAGCAGTTTGTATAACATGTTTTTTATTTTCCATCAGTTCAGACAAAGCACAGTACACTTTTTGTAGTTTTCTAATTGGGATTGATCACCCCATATGAAGATGTTGCACAAAATGTTGTATGTGCGGCAATAGAATATCAACAAAATTTTAATTTTTCTCACGCAAAGCGTTACGCATTACGAATGTAAAGCATATCATTCATACCTACCCACATAAGGCAAGGCATTTTTATGCCCCCGATGGTAGAAGCTCCTGTGTCAACATTATAGACACAAGGGATCGGGTAGCGTAAAGTGTTTACTTCGCTAGAGGGCACTGAGGCAAAAATAAAGATCTCATAATGTCATGACATACAGAATGGTTTATCACAACGGCATAGATCCATTTATATTTTTGAAAGCAGAAAAATTAAATACAAGTATATTTTATAAGCCGCAAAATACCTGAGCGCAACACGCTAAACGGAACATGACTCATTCTATAAACAGAATTTTTTCCAACAGATTTATAACTTTTTTATGACATATAAAAAGCTTAAAAAATTATCATTGATTCATATTGTACTTCAGCAATTATTTGAGAATTCTCAATTTTTCTTTACAAAACAAATGCTCTAATGAGAACAGAGAACGGATAAATTGTTTGCTATATTCTATACAATAACAAAATTATATGCGTTTTGATGAACGAAGATAAAAAACAGATATACAATTTTAACCTGTATACATCACACCATTTAAGTAGCAGTGCAACTCTGATTCCTAAAGAGATATCATGTAATGATGCATTACGAAAAACGGATGACGGATAAAGATCAATACATGTATCATGTCAAAAATTAGTTTAAGGCAAAAATCATTTCATATGATAATATGAAATCCAAGCTTTCTATAGCTGGCAATGCTTAAACACATATGACAGATGTATGTTTGTCATGAAAAGCAACAATCATGGCAAAATCAACTATAACAGCAAAATATAGATACACATGAACAGTATACAGAAACAGAAGTTACATGTTGATTATAGAAGTTACATGTTGATTACAGATTCATTGGAAATAGGTACATCTAAAATATCCTTCACAGACACATTCTCCCTGCCACAAATGTCTTCCAGTGTGGCAATCTTTAGAGAAGACACCTCCTTTATGGCCACCTGCAACTTGGTATCTGCATCTGGTTTCATATGTTTCGAAATTGCAGCTGGTAGGGGGTCAGGTTTTACAGGAAGAGCATCCAAAATTTCCTTCATAGCGTCTGCAAGGTCACTCTCTGTAGATGCCACCAGATATCTATGAAATGTTTGACCAACAAGAGGAGAGCTTAATACCCTTTCCACAAGAGTGAGACCAGCCTTTAAATCTAGAAAATTCTTCTTAGCATCAGCAGCAGCAGCAATGTTTTCTTCAATCATCTGATTCTTGTCCTCTAACATCTTCTTTAATCCCTCATTTTCCTTTAGGAGTTTATCATTCTCCTCCATAAATTTTTCTTTCTCTACTCTCTCTGAAACACATTTTGTTTCTACTACCTGCAACAGCTCAACCTTCTTCTTTGCTGCATCCACTGCAGTTCTCAGTTTTGAACTCACATCTTCTAAATCACCTTCCAATTTCTTTATTTTGGTGACATTATGTGCAGCATTTGAAATAATGGCCTTTTGAGCCTCTTGCATCTTAAGATCGTGGATCACATGCTGATTTAGAAGTACCAAAGCTGCAACAGTGGATTGGCAACTTTGTTTGTGTGTCATAGTAGATAGGGAAGAAGACAGATTAACAAGTGTATTTGCCTTCATTGAATACACTAGTTATAATAAGAAAACAATTACCAGTGAAATGGTGTTATTAGATCATAAAACTTATAAGGATTACCTTCAGAAATTTAGCAAAACTATCAGATTTATTGTTGGGATCATCAAGAAAAGCCTGTAGACCACCTAACGGTACGGGTGGTGGTTTAGTAGATGCAGAGGATTGTGTTGTGTCAGTTCCTCTGGGAGAACGCAGAGCATTGAATGGATGAGTCTAAAAAGATTCATCATCTTGAGTTTCTTCATCATCATCGTCACTGTCATCTTCAACATCAACGGCCTTATTGCTCTCAGGATCTTTCCAAGTAGTAGTGTCAACAACATCATCTTGAAGAAGCAATCCTATAAAATGAAGAAACAGATAAATATGCATCAGAACACCAACACAAATGGACAATTTACTTACAGAGATACTGATAAGATACATACTTCTCTTTTTCGGTTTTTCAGCAGCTTCACTAGCTGACCGCTTCCCCTCACATTTAGAGCGCCTTGCAGACTTCTTGGCGCTAGACGGTTGAGGGGTAGTTTCGATAATTTCAACATCAGGAGATGGCTGAACAATACCACCATCTCCACCATCAACCGTCCGCTCTGGGCTCTTCAGTTGTTGTTCAAATTCAACATCTTTGGCTTTATCGGCCTCAATTTCATCAGGGGTTTTGGGCCGTTCAGAAACAATCAAGGGATCTAGATTGGTTTTCTTAAAAGTTCTGTAAACCTGCATCTCTTCTTCTGTAATTAGATAACATGCAAACAAACAGAAACATATATAAGAGCATGTACAACTCATGATAACATAACAATGGGCAACATATATCAATAAAGGTGCCTACCACGGCCTTCCCGGTGCAGCACCGGCATATATTCAGCACGCCAATTATTACTCATTTACAGAGAACTAATATGGCTTCATAATCATTATATGACCTTTTGTGGAAATTGGAATGTCTTCAAAGTGTCAAGAATAAAATTTTCATCATCAGATAAAGTGATGAACTTGCTAACTCCTATGGTAGTTTTTCTCCATCCACGAACACACGCCCAGGCATCCTGAACAACCCTTTCATTGATAAAGAAATAGGGATCTTTCTAATTTTTTAAGGACGTTTCCTTCACTCCAGTAAAAGCCTTATTTGGCTTAAAGTCAAATGTATACCAGAATCTGCTAACTAATCTAGTCCTAAACAATTCATGAAAAATATTTACATTTGGGACTTCACCTACAACATTACAGTACATTTCAAAAAGAATAATTTTTTGTAACCCTAATGGATAAATTTGACTAAGACCTATTCCATAATGGGCAAGAATCTGTTAAAGAAAAGCAGAGAGAGGAATACGGAGGTTTCCTACAGTTAATTGAAGCTTATAGAGAGTAATCATCTTCTTAAGAGGTTTATTAGCTCTATCGCTAGGCGAAGGAACAATAGGATTTAACAATCTAAGACTTCTGTGCTTTCTACATAATTGTTCTATATCAGCTTCAGTAATAGTGGAAGGGATGGTGTTAACATCACGATTATATCTTTGGGAAGAAGTGCTGCTGGATTCGGCCATGGTAGTATGAAAAATAACAATTCAAGCAGCAAAGAAAGATGAACAATCACTGACCTTGCACTTAACAGATTGTTAAAATGAATAATTGCAGTTATCTTCACAGCAAATAATCAGTTTTCGGAAAGGAAAAAAGGAAAGGGGGACGGATTATTTATAGTCAAACAAATGGATAGTCAATGGATGAGATTAAGACGCGTGTATGGACCAGATTCATTGGACAACAATTTAAATTTTGAAAATAAATCAAAAATATTTTGGGGGTAACTTCATAATTGATAATGTGCGTCAGAACAGAAAATCAGACGGCTACAGCAGTTTTGTGTCTTCGAGGAAAAGGGCATCTTTTATTTTTAGTTTAATGAATTTATTTTTTTTACAAAAATAAAGACATTAACTGGGGGGACTTAATGGTGTATCCTAGGGGATACACACATAAAAACACCATTTTTATACAGAAAAATGGATCAAACAACACAAAAGATAACAAAATTTGGCGATTTTCGTTATTTTCCGCCCAGTGTTCAGCAGGCCGCCCAGCGTCAAGCGTAAGCCCTGCATGCAGCTTCTATGCATAAGCCCTTTAGCTCAGTGCGTGAACGGCACACAGCCACTTCAGCACACGCCACCGACCTTCCAGATATTTCGTGTAACAGAACCAGTCAGTAATTGACACGTGTATCCCGAGAATTTTGGACATTCTATGCCTATAAATAGACCCCCTGGGTCACCACATTTCAAATCATTCTGATCTGAACTTCAGTCAGAGAGAAGTACACTTTCTCTCTCACACAGTTCTTTCTCACTCTAAATGCACATTAGCTGCTTAGCAGCATTACGCTATACGGATCAATTTCAGATTGATCCTCAGATTGATTGAGACCACCCCACGGATCATCCATCCGTGTTCCGGGTCTGCAGAGATTATTTCTCGAGGGCAAACAACAATCAACATTATACGCCACACGCTGAGCAGTTATTGTCTTGTACTAGTACCTTACAGCCGCTATACGAAAACTCGTACCAACATATGTGTCTTCTTTTATAGTATTATATGTATGTATGTTTATGTATGTATGTATCTTCATGTAGAGTGATTTTGTATGTTCGCGCTTTGCTTTTTATCAGGACCCCTTCTAAGTATGTGTATGTAGGTGTGTGTAGGTATGTTTGGTGTATGTATGGATGTATGTGTGTGTAGGTACGCATGTTTATGTATGTAATGTTGTTTGTGGATAAGTATGTTTATGTTAGTGTGTATATGTGCATATATGTTCGCATTATGGCTGTTTATGGATGTAAGTATGTATAATCTGGTATGTATGTGACGCCCCGTACTAAATCATCATGTACGGACCATCAACAACAGGATCATTACAAGGTTAAGTACTATATGCGTTTTCAAAACAGAGTTTACATTTATAAATAAAAGTGACGTCATAACATACGTCAATTGTTTTACAAATCAAAAGTATGCTTCGCTAAGTAGAAGCATTAAATAAGTGTACGTGACCATAATGGTCGTTACATAACATAAGTTCATAAGTAAAAAGTTTGAATGCAACATAAGTAGTCATGCGATAACAACTCTAGGCAGCGGGTTCTACAGCACGACTAGTAAGATAGCGGAAGCGACTTCAAGCACCTGAGAAAATACATGCTTAAAAAGGTCAACACAAAGGTTGGTGAGCTATAGTTTAAGTATAACAGTAATGCAAGTAGGCCACGATATTTCAGTGCTACAACGAGCGTTTCAAAAGTATGTAAAAGTATATGCTTAACCGTGGGCACCCGGTAACTAACTTAACGTTTAATGTACCCCCTTAAAGTGCACTTGGCAAGTGCGTATAACCTCGAAGTATTAAACACTCGTTAAATGCTAGCGCTACTAGCCCGAGTGGGGATGTCAAACCCTATGGATCCATATCTAAGATTCGCGTTCACGGTTCAAAAACCAATGATTAAACGTTACCGAGCTAAAGGGAATGTTTCTGCCGTTATATAACCCACACATATATAAAGTTTAAGTACTCGTGCCTAGTATGTAAAACATAAAATGCGCATGTATTCTCAGTTCCCAAAATAAGTTAAAGTAAAAAGGGAATGCTATAACTCACAATGATTAGTAGTAATGGTAAGGTAGTAGTCGGAAAGTGGTGTGCAAGTAACGGTCCAAACGTCCTCAACCTAAGTCAAATAGCACTAAGTCAATAAGTCGTCTCAAAAGGTTTACAAGTACGTAATTAAGGTCATAAGGGTCATCATCAATCATCATTAAACAAAAGGTAACAAGTAAGACTCGTTTATGAAAGTCGTTTAAAACAAAGGCTGACTTCGGTCAGTCACCACGGCCTCTACCCTTACTGAATTAAGGTGAGACCAGTGGTCATGGCTCCGTCTATGAGTCCCTTAAGTGTGGTAAAATTTACAGAAGCAAACTCGTCTTGGTTTGACCGTGGCGACGGTCTAAGTGCGAGTAGGTCAGAAATTTCTGCACAACGTTAAAGGACATGGTAACGATCGGAGGGCCATAAATCCTAAACCGTAACTCGGATTAAGACGAGTCCTATATGAAAAGTTATCTACTCGAAAAGTTCTATCTAAAAATCAAGGTTAGAACAGCCCAGGTCTACTGGTCTGTTCCAGAAGCATCAGGTCAGTAGGTTGGACAGAACAGTGGGTTTTGGAGAGTTCCGGTTGTCTCGGTGCTTGATGTTCATCACGGTTCTCATCCTTGATGCGTATAGCTTCAAGTGTACAACTCGTTGATGTGTTAACATCATTTTGACCAAGGTTTGTCCATCATAACTCAAGTGCAAGTGTTGTAAGTGTTTGATGAACCAAGGTTCCATGTAAGTTTATGAACAAGTTCATGAACACTAAGAAAGATCACAACCAAGTGTTGGATCCATGATACTTGCACCAAAGTGTAAGCTCTTGTTGGTTTCATGTCCTTGTTCAAATGTGTAGTAAGCAACTAACAATATGAAATAAAGAAAATGAATGATAAGCCTAAACCAACCATGAAGGTGGTATTCTAGTAACATACAACAAACAAGAACACAAGTAACAATTATAAAGATTATAAACTTTAAATCTTTGAAACAAATAAAGTAGAAAACTAAATAAACAAGAAAATGGTTCATAGTTGCTCATACTTTTAAAGATTCAACCCAAGTTGATCTTTAAGTGAAGTAACTTTAAAGTTACTTCAAGAACTTACAAGTAATGAGTTTCTACAACTATGAACTTTAAATCTTTGAAACAAAATATGTAGAACATAACTAGATAGCTTATGTTCTTGATGTTCTTGTAAAATACAAGATATAAATGGAGAATCAAAACTAGAAAGTTTGATCTTATAGCTTAGTAAAGAAAGACAAGTAAGTAAGTAAATAACAACTAGTAACTTACAAGTAATCAACCTTAAACAAGAACAAGTAATAACAACAATTGATGATGATGATTCAAGAGTCTTAGAATCCGGTTTATACAAGAGGAAAAAGAAGAAGAAAAACTTCAAGTTAACTTACAAGAATTAGAGAGAATTTGAGAGAAAATGGAAGTAAGTTTGTGTGTGTGAATTTGAGAGAGAAATGCAAATGAGTTGTAATGAAAATGTGAAGTCAAAAGCCTCCCTAAACAGCCCCAATGCTGACGGCCTGCTGTCCTCAAGGGTGGATGGTTTTGTTTGTTGGTTAATTGCAAGTAAAGAGGTGTAAAGTTGGTTAAAGAATGGGTTTACATGGGGATAATGAGCCAACTATATTCCTTAAGAAAGTAACTAACTAGTTTGAGTTCTAAGTGATACTTACACTTGTAAGAGTTGGGCTAAAGGTCCACTAATATAAGTAGGGTGGGCTTGGAAACCCAAGTCAAGAGTCCACTTCATTAATTAAAGCCCAAGTTCAATAAATCCCAAGTTAAACCAAATAAAGCCCAAGTAATTAACTAACCATCTTAGTTAATTAAAATGATTAATAAAATTAATCATGAATGTAAATAATACTTGAAAATATTATTCGTGCAAGTTCCGGGTGTCACAAAGACGTTTCGGGCATTTAAAGTTCAAGTACGGGCAATCAAAGCAACATGTAAATGTAATAACATACATTCGTTTAATCAAGCGTATTAATAATAATAATTATTAATAAATAACGTTGGAAAAACCAGGGTCGTTACATTACCCACCTGTTAAAGAAAATTTCGTCCCGAAATTTAAGCTGAAGTAGATGGAGGAGTCGGGAAAAGATGAGGATATTTCCGCATCATTTGATCCTCTCGTTCCCAAGTAAACTCAGGTCCTCGTTTGGCATTCCATCGTACTCGTACAATCGGAATCTTGTTGCGTTTCAAAGTTTTGATCTCACGATCCATAATCTCAACAGGTTCCTCCACAAAGTGGAGTTTGTCATCAATAGTAAGTTCTTCCAAAGGTATGATGAGTTCGGGTGCAGCAAGACACTTCTTCAAGTTTGACACATGGAAGGTAGGATGAACTGAGCTCAATTGTGCTGGTAGATCCAAACGGTATGCAACTGGTCCAACACGTTCCAAGATCTCGAAAGGACCAATGTATCGTGGGTTCAACTTTCCACGTTTTCCAAAACGGATCACACCTTTCCAAGGTGCAACCTTCAACATTACACGATCACCAACATTAAATTCAAAGTCTTTCCGTTTAAGATCGGCATAGCTCTTTTGGCGATCACGGGCAGTCTTAAGTCTAGCTTGAATCTGAGCAATCTTCTCTGTCGTTTCGTGGACTACCTCGGGTCCGGTGATTTGCTTTTCGCCTACTTCGGCCCAACAAATAGGAGATCGGCACTTACGACCATACAATGCTTCAAAAGGTGCAGCATTAATGCTAGAGTGATAACTGTTATTGTACGAGAATTCGGCGAGTGGCAAATGCCTTTCCCAGGCCTTTCCAAAATCAATGACACATGCACGCAGCATGTCCTCCAAGGTCTGAATCGTTCGTTCACTTTGCCCGTCAGTCTGAGGATGATAAGCAGTACTCATGTCAAGACGAGTTCCCATAGCTTCTTGCAAAGAACGCCAAAATCTGGAAGCAAAACGGGGATCGCGATCGGAGATGATTGATAAAGGTACACCATGACGAGATACAACCTCTTTGATGTACTGCTGAGCAAGTCTTTCCATTGTATCAGTTTCCTTCATCGCTAGGAAGTGTGCAGATTTGGTGAGGCGGTCAACAATAACCCAAATAGTATCGCATCCGCCCACCGTCTTCGGCAGCTTAGTAATGAAATCCATTGTGATCCTTTCCCACTTCCATTGTGGGATTTCCGGCTGTTGAAGTAACCCAGAAGGTCTCTGATGCTCGGCTTTAACCTTCGAGCAAGTCAAACACTTACCAACATAAGTCGCAACGTCCTTCTTAAGATTCGGCCACCAATACTGTTCTTTAAGGTCGTGGTACATCTTACCTGCACCGGGGTGAATCGAATATCTCGATTTGTGTGCTTCATCAAGTATCAGGCTTCGTAGATCTCCATAGTAAGGTACCCAAATTCTTCCGGCATAACATCGGAGTCCAGACTCTCTAACCTCGAATCGAGAGACAAGTATGTTCAAATGCTCGTGAGATATGTTCTCCTCCTTGAGAGCCTCAACTTGGGCTACTCTGATCTGGTTGTTGAGGTTCGAATGGATGGTGATGTTCAGAGCCCTAACACGGAGAGGTGCCGTCCTCTCCTTTCGGCTTAAAGCGTCAGCTACAACATTGGCCTTGCCAGGGTGATAACGGAGTTCACAATCGTAGTCGTTGAGCGTCTCGATCCATCGACGCCGTCTCATATTCAATTGCTTCTGATCGAAGATGTGCTGGAGACTCTTGTGATCGGTGAAGATAGTGCTCTTAGTTCCATACAAATAATGTCTCCACAATTTGAGTGCAAAGACAACGGCTCCAAGTTCAAGATCATGTGTAGTGTAGTTCCGCTCGTGAATCTTCAATTGGCGGGAGGCATAGGCAATAACCTTTGATCGTTGCATCAATACACAACCAAAACCACTCTTCGATGCATCGCAATAAACAACAAAGTCGTCACTGCCTTCAGGAAGTGATAGGATAGGTGCGGAGGTTAACTTCTTCTTCAAAATTTGGAATGCTGATTCGTGTGTGGGTTCCCAAATGAACTTCTTGCCCTTGTGAGTCAGTGCGGTCAAAGGACGCGCAATTAGAGAAAATCCTTCGATAAACCTTCGATAATAACCGGCGAGACCTAGAAATTGGCGGATATGCGTTGGAGTAGTGGGGGTCTCCCACTTGCTGATGGCTTCAATCTTGGCGGGATCAACTTTGATACCCTGGTCGCTCACAACATGACCCAAAAACTGTACTTCCTTCAACCAAAATTCGCACTTGGAGAATTTGGCGTAAAGTTGCTCTTGTCTTAAGAGTTCAAGCACTAGCCGAAGGTGTTGCTCATGTTCTTCTTCGCTCTTAGAGTAGATGAGGATATCATCTATGAAGACGATAACAAACTTATCCAAGTAAGGCTTGCAGACACGATTCATGAGATCCATGAACACGGCAGGTGCATTTGTCAAACCGAATGGCATCACGAGGAACTCATAATGACCATAACGGGTCCTGAATGCAGTTTTCATCACGTCACTTTCCTTCACCCTCAGCTGGTGATATCCGGATCGCAAATCGATCTTTGAATAAACGCTCGATCCTTGTAGTTGATCAAAAAGATCATCAATTCGTGGAAGAGGATATCGATTCTTGATAGTCAATTTGTTGAGTTCACGGTAGTCGATACACATACGGAAGGATCCATCCTTCTTCTTTACAAACAACACAGGTGCGCCCCAAGGCGAGAAGCTTGGTTGGATAAACCCTCGATCTAATAGCTCTTGTAGTTGACTCTGTAATTCTTGCATCTCGGAAGGTGCGAGTCTATAAGGTGCGCGAGCTACAGGTGCAGCTCCTGGCACTAAGTCAATCTGAAACTCTACTGCCCTCGGTGGCGGTAATCCAGGCAGTTCTTCGGGAAAGACATCGGAAAACTCGTTCACAATACGCACATCGTTCACGTTCTTCACCTCAGTTTCTACCGCTTTCACATGTGCTAGGACAGCAAAGCGTCCCTTCTTCATAATCTTTTGCGCTTTCACGCAACTAATGAGGTTCAACTTCGAGGTACATTTCTCTCCATAGATAACCAGTGGTTCGCCATCTCCTTGTGGTATGCGAAGTGCTTTATCTCCACAGATAACATCGGCCTTTATCTTGCTCAACCAATCCATACCGACGATCACGTCAAAACTTCCCAGTTTGATAGGTATCAAATCAATTTCGAAATCTGCACCAGCTATGTTGATAATAGCTCCACGACTAATATGGTCGACCTTTTCAAGTTTTCCATTGGCGACCTCGACAAGCATACCTTCCTTCAAGGGAACTAACGACCAATCTAACTTATCACAAAAATGTCTACACACATAGCTCCTATCGGCACCAGTATCAAATAGGACAGAAGCTAAAAGATTGTTGATCTTGAATATACCTGTCACCAAGTCGGGGTTGTCGCGAGCGTCCCTTGCATTAACATTGAAGGCTCTAGCACGTGGTGGTCCGCCATCCTTACGCTTGTTAGGACACTCGTTTCTGAAATGGCCCGTCTTTCCACATTCATAACACTTCTTAGGCCCATTGTTGTTGTGGTTTGGCTTCACATTCAAAGTGGTAACCTTGCAATCCTTGCCAACATGTCCAGATCGTTGGCACTTCTCACAGATAACATTGCAATACCCAGTGTGGTGCTTGTAGCACCTATTGCATTGTGGTAAGGTTCCTTTGTAGTTCGGATTGGTGCGGTTGTTGTTGTTGGGGTTGGTGTTGTTGTTGTGCATGTTGTTGTTTTGCCTGAACCCTTCATGTCGTTTTGCCGGGTTTTGATCATAGTTCCTACCCCTGTTGTTGTTGTGGTTGTTGTCCCACTTCCTCTTTTCACCACTAACAGTTTCAAACTTAGCCTTCTCCGGCTCGTCAAGGATGATTTGATTCAAGAGAGTATGCGCCATGCGCATTGCTTCGGGAACACTTGGTGGTTTGGATGAGGTAACATTACCCTTGATGGACTTAGGAAGTCCCGAGAAGTATTTCTCCAACCGCTTAAATTCGGGGGTGACCATGGTTGGACACATAAGAGCCAATTCCAAAAACCTACGGTTGTAGCTGTTAAGGTCGTTCCCTACGGTTTTCAATTGCATAAATTCGATTTCCATCTTTTGAATCTCGGTTCTCGGACAGTATTCCTCGATCATAGCACATTTAAATTCTTCCCAAGGCGTAGCATACGCCTCATCAATTCCTTGCGCTTGGGCCATGGTATTCCACCATGTAAGCGCGCCATCAGAAAGTGTGCAAGATGCAAATTTCGTTTTGTTAGCCTCAGAACAATTGCTAACCCTGAATACCGATTCCAACTTTTCGAACCATCTGGTGAGACCGACGGGTCCCTCAGTGCCACTGAAGTAGTGTGGCTTGCAGTTTTGGAATTCCTTGTAAGTACACCCATCTCGGACGACAGGTGGATTGACAGGCGGTGGTGGTGGAACTTGGGGTTGTCTTTCAGCTAGTGCAGCAGCGACTCGCTCGTTAATCATTTCCTCAATTTGTGCCGCGGTGGGGATAGATCTCCCGTTGGCCATGATGTTCTATACAAACATTTTGACTCAAGTCAAAATCCATTATGCAAATAATAATAATATAGTATATAACAACCAACATGAAAACAGCACAACACATGTTGATTAAGTAATGCAAGCATATATAAGTACCACAAAGCCATGATATGATAATGTAAATAGAATACTTGCGCAAGAAGTAAGCAACACAAATTTCATTCATTAATGATAATAAGTTCATACATTACAATAAGTTCGTACATTACATAAGTGAAATATGAAATTACAAAAAGAGATTACAATACAGAATCCAGTACAAAGTCCTACGGCGATGGTGGGTACAAGATGTCCAAAACATGAGCCAACTGCTCCTCGAGCTCAGTAACTCGAGTCTGGAGAATCTCAATCTCCCGCCTCATTTCCTCATTAGAGGAAGATGGTGGGGCAGGTGGTGCTGGCGGTGCAGGTGGAGCCGGTGGTGCTGAAGTGGATGGTCCGGCTCTGGGTGGAGACGGTAATATCTGTGGGTCGGCGGGGTACGGCACCAGCCGTTTACGAGCAGTGATCCTACGACGCCGACCATAAGCGTCAGTGACAGTACGGCCAGGAATTATGCCAGCGAAGCGATACCGCTTCTTCGGCGGGGTAGAAGGTGCCTGAATCGGTCGGTCAGCGGGATCCTCCTCATCACTGGAGTCGTCAGATGAGGTGTCGTCTGAAGAAGCATCGGTGGAAGAACCGTCGTCTGAATCATGCGGTGGTGGCGCGGGTGGCTCAACATATCCGAAAGCGGCCAACATCTGTCGGTGTCGGCCTGGCGTAATCACGGCTAAGCGGCCGTCGGCAGTGCGTCGGCAAGGTGTGCGCCAATGATTACGGAAAGGACCCTCCCCAAACTCCGCGGGGATATCTATGCCACCAATGCGAGCCAGTTGCCTCAGGGGTCTGGAAGAAGACGCCGGGATAGGCACACTAGAGCTAGCTCCAGAACTAGAGGCGCCGGGGTCGCCAGTGGGTGTCGGGGCCGGAATGTCAGCAGCAGCAGCAGCAGCAACAGGTGCAGCAGTGGGAGGAACAACGGGGCCTGAGCCGCTCGGGATGTCAGTAGGTGGAACGTCCGACATCTGAACAAAGAAAAATAAATTTTCCATGTCAGTATGTCATAAAGCAAGCAAATAATAGGCCAACAGTTTAAATCATGTATAACAATAAGTAGCATGGCAATATCAGTAATCGTACGAAACTAGCATGCAATCGAAAGCAAGTAATAGCATGCAGTAATGAAATCATGTAGTAGCATACGGCATATAGCAGTAACAGTAAGCAGCAGCATGCAGTAAGTTCAGCGGAAACAAGTAAACTAACAAGTTGTAGATTAGCCCTATTAGTGATTCCTACTCGGGTCGGTCTTAGACTCACTAATGCATCCTAATTCCCTACAACCAATGCTCTGATACCAAATGTGACGCCCCGTACTAAATCATCATGTACGGACCATCAACAACAGGATCATTACAAGGTTAAGTACTATATGCGTTTTCAAAACAGAGTTTACATTTATAAATAAAAGTGACGTCATAACATACGTCAATTGTTTTACAAATCAAAAGTATGCTTCGCTAAGTAGAAGCATTAAATAAGTGTACGTGACCATAATGGTCGTTACATAACATAAGTTCATAAGTAAAAAGTTTGAATGCAACATAAGTAGTCATGCGATAACAACTCTAGGCAGCGGGTTCTACAGCACGACTAGTAAGATAGCGGAAGCGACTTCAAGCACCTGAGAAAATACATGCTTAAAAAGGTCAACACAAAGGTTGGTGAGCTATAGTTTAAGTATAACAGTAATGCAAGTAGGCCACGAGATTTCAGTGCTACAACGAGCGTTTCAAAAGTATGTAAAAGTATATGCTTAACCGTGGGCACCCGGTAACTAACTTAACGTTTAATGTACCCCCTTAAAGTGCACTTGGCAAGTGCGTATAACCTCGAAGTATTAAACACTCGTTAAATGCTAGCGCTACTAGCCCGAGTGGGGATGTCAAACCCTATGGATCCATATCTAAGATTCGCGTTCACGGTTCAAAAACCAATGATTAAACGTTACCGAGCTAAAGGGAATGTTTCTGCCGTTATATAACCCACACATATATAAAGTTTAAGTACTCGTGCCTAGTATGTAAAACATAAAATGCGCATGTATTCTCAGTTCCCAAAATAAGTTAAAGTAAAAAGGGAATGCTATAACTCACAATGATTAGTAGTAATGGTAAGGTAGTAGTCGGAAAGTGGTGTGCAAGTAACGGTCCAAACGTCCTCAACCTAAGTCAAATAGCACTAAGTCAATAAGTCGTCTCAAAAGGTTTACAAGTACGTAATTAAGGTCATAAGGGTCATCATCAATCATCATTAAACAAAAGGTAACAAGTAAGACTCGTTTATGAAAGTCGTTTAAAACAAAGGCTGACTTCGGTCAGTCACCACGGCCTCTACCCTTACTGAATTAAGGTGAGACCAGTGGTCATGGCTCCGTCTATGAGTCCCTTAAGTGTGGTAAAATTTACAGAAGCAAACTCGTCTTGGTTTGACCGTGGCGACGGTCTAAGTGCGAGTAGGTCAGAAATTTCTGCACAACGTTAAAGGACATGGTAACGATCGGAGGGCCATAAATCCTAAACCGTAACTCGGATTAAGACGAGTCCTATATGAAAAGTTATCTACTCGAAAAGTTCTATCTAAAAATCAAGGTTAGAACAGCCCAGGTCTACTGGTCTGTTCCAGAAGCATCAGGTCAGTAGGTTGGACAGAACAGTGGGTTTTGGAGAGTTCCGGTTGTCTCGGTGCTTGATGTTCATCACGGTTCTCATCCTTGATGCGTATAGCTTCAAGTGTACAACTCGTTGATGTGTTAACATCATTTTGACCAAGGTTTGTCCATCATAACTCAAGTGCAAGTGTTGTAAGTGTTTGATGAACCAAGGTTCCATGTAAGTTTATGAACAAGTTCATGAACACTAAGAAAGATCACAACCAAGTGTTGGATCCATGATACTTGCACCAAAGTGTAAGCTCTTGTTGGTTTCATGTCCTTGTTCAAATGTGTAGTAAGCAACTAACAATATGAAATAAAGAAAATGAATGATAAGCCTAAACCAACCATGAAGGTGGTATTCTAGTAACATACAACAAACAAGAACACAAGTAACAATTATAAAGATTATAAACTTTAAATCTTTGAAACAAATAAAGTAGAAAACTAAATAAACAAGAAAATGGTTCATAGTTGCTCATACTTTTAAAGATTCAACCCAAGTTGATCTTTAAGTGAAGTAACTTTAAAGTTACTTCAAGAACTTACAAGTAATGAGTTTCTACAACTATGAACTTTAAATCTTTGAAACAAAATATGTAGAACATAACTAGATAGCTTATGTTCTTGATGTTCTTGTAAAATACAAGATATAAATGGAGAATCAAAACTAGAAAGTTTGATCTTATAGCTTAGTAAAGAAAGACAAGTAAGTAAGTAAATAACAACTAGTAACTTACAAGTAATCAACCTTAAACAAGAACAAGTAATAACAACAATTGATGATGATGATTCAAGAGTCTTAGAATCCGGTTTATACAAGAGGAAAAAGAAGAAGAAAAACTTCAAGTTAACTTACAAGAATTAGAGAGAATTTGAGAGAAAATGGAAGTAAGTTTGTGTGTGTGAATTTGAGAGAGAAATGCAAATGAGTTGTAATGAAAATGTGAAGTCAAAAGCCTCCCTAAACAGCCCCAAGGCCGACGGCCTGCTGTCCTCAAGGGTGGATGGTTTTGTTTGTTGGTTAATTGCAAGTAAAGAGGTGTAAAGTTGGTTAAAGAATGGGTTTACATGGGGATAATGAGCCAACTATATTCCTTAAGAAAGTAACTAACTAGTTTGAGTTCTAAGTGATACTTACACTTGTAAGAGTTGGGCTAAAGGTCCACTAATATAAGTAGGGTGGGCTTGGAAACCCAAGTCAAGAGTCCACTTCATTAATTAAAGCCCAAGTTCAATAAATCCCAAGTTAAACCAAATAAAGCCCAAGTAATTAACTAACCATCTTAGTTAATTAAAATGATTAATAAAATTAATCATGAATGTAAATAATACTTGAAAATATTATTCGTGCAAGTTCCGGGTGTCACAAAGACGTTTCGGGCATTTAAAGTTCAAGTACGGGCAATCAAAGCAACATGTAAATGTAATAACATACATTCGTTTAATCAAGCGTATTAATAATAATAATTATTAATAAATAACGTTGGAAAAACCAGGGTCGTTACAATGTATGTATCCTTGGATGTCTATGTATGAATGTATGTATATGTAGGTATGTATGTATGTATTTATGAATGCATGCATGTAGGTTTATATGTTTGTATGCATGTAAATATGTAGGTGTGTGTGTGTGTGTCTGTAAGTAGGTATGTTACATGTATGTATGTTGTATGTATGTTTAGGTACGAATTTATGTATGTATGTATGTTTAGGTACGAATTTATGTATGTATGTATGTATGTATGTATGTATGTATGTATATATGTATGTATGTATGTATGTATTTATGTGTTGGGAAGTTATCCCACATCGGCCATGGGACAAAAATAAATGTATGCATATAAGTCTAAGGGAAAGTCCCTCCATCACCAATTGGTTTTACAAAAAGGATGGACTCTTGAATTTATATGTTGAACATGTTGTTGGGCTATACGATTTATTAAATTTGTCAGTATGTATGTATGTATGTATGTATGTATGTATGTATGTATGTATGTATGTATGTATGTATGTAGGCACGTATGTATGTACGTTTATGTACGTTGATATGTATATTTTGGTGTGTTTATGGTTATTTGTATGGGTCATATATGTTTATTGTTCTTTTAGTGTAGCAATTCTTGATATGTCTTGAGCTCCGCATAGCATCTCTAAGGTACGTCTCCATCTTTTTTTTTTTACATATGTATACGGATTTCTTAAGTGAGGCATCAGAAAGCATCAATTAATTGGCGACTCGACTGCCGCTTAGAGCCTAAAGTGAATAACAGGCAAGATTTTGAAACCCATAGAAATTTGATTCTACCATTTTTATGACGTCTTTATTTTAATATGCATGGATTTTTGTTTACTACCTCCGGCCCTCTTGTAAGCAATCTCTTTATCCGTCGAATAGAGGGAGGGAAGACGTTCTCCACTCTTGGAGTGTTTCACTCGGGGTGGTGAAAGGACTTCTCTTTATTTTAGGTTAGATGAAGGATTGACTACGTCTCACCTTTCCCATACCTCACGCCGTGCGGGATTGGGTTTTGTTGTTGTTGTGTTGTTGTATTATAAAAAAATATACTATTTATTAAACACTGGGCTGAATCATTCGATTAAAACTAAACTAAATTTTTTATTTTGGTAAACCTAGCGTCGGTTGGTTCCGATACGATCGCTTCTAAATTTAGTAAACCTAGCGTCATTCCGGACTCTTCGCCTTTGGATTTGGACAAGGTTGAAGATTCAAGTAAATCGGTTCAATCATTTGCCGCTTTTGATACTATAATGTCAAATATGGTGGGGAGTTCGAGGATGTCGAGGCCGATCCCATTGCTTCCATTGTGACTTCATCAAAGACTACCAAAGTGAGGCAATCGCGAAGAAGACGTCGGGTCCAAGGGGCCGAAATGGAAAAGTTTGGTGAATTCATCCAAGATGCTTGAGCTCGTTTGCACTCTTGGTGGTTGCGTTTTGTGGTGAAGATGGTTGTTAATCGTTAGTCTTTCTTGCGATTGGTTACCATCTTTATTTTGGTTCCTTTTTTTTCCATTTCTATTGTATCCGATGCATCACATTTATTTGTTTATTTCGAGCTTTGTTATATTATTGTTTACGTTAGAGCTCAGTTTTCAATGATTGTACCCTTTTATGAGGCTTTAATTTTTGTTGAAGTTCTCTTAAGTTTATATAGTTTCCCCCTTTTTCTGCAAAAAAAAAAAAAATAAAAATAAAATAAAAATAAATAAATAAATTTAATTATTTAAAATTAACACAAACATAGCCTGCAAAATGTTAATCACTGTTTTGCGCATTTCTCGTAAGAATTCAAGACATACTTTTTTGAGATTAATCAAAGGTCAAATAAATGATGGCGTTGTGGGCCCAAGTTCATGGAATCCGATGTAATCAGTTGGTCAAAATCCCAGGGTATATATTAGTATGATTGGCACGTTGAAACGGAGCTGGAATTCCATGCACAACAATGCCGTCGTTAAACACCACATCTGTGGCGGTGATCTTCACATTATTAATCCTCATCGGCGACAATAAACTTCCACCTCCGGCCACCGTAACCATTAACCTCTCACTGTCAATCATTGTCGGTAACATCGAATTAACCGGCAATTTCATTATATCCACCGCCATAAGTCTCTGATTAGGAACAATGTGAAATCTCAAATTCGATACAAACAGGTGTTCGTCATCAAATAGATAAGCATCATCGACGGCGAAGATAGTCATACTGTAGAATTGAGATAACATATCTAGGTTTTCTTGAATCATTAATGCGAGAACCGTGTAATCACTGTTGATACGGAGATGATACACGACATCAGTTAGCAATCCGCGCATGGTAGCAGACGGATGTGAAGGATATGTGAGTGACGGTGGTGGTGGTGATTGTGGAGAGAAGTATGGATTGAAGGCGGCGGCGGTAGTGATGGATGTAAGAAGGAAGAGGAGTATTTGGGAAAGGGTTGCCATTGTTGTTAAACTGATTATTTTGAATCTACTATTGTATAAAGAAAATGGTGGTTCAATTTTTGTTGAATGTTAGTTAAGTCTCGCCTAAAAGTTACTTGTAATAATCATAACTATTTCTCAGACTCAGACTCAGATTCGGACTCGAACTCGGACTCATTGTAGATTATGTTTGGGCTTCGAATTGTGCAGTTGTAGGACGATTTGGAAATTATTCTCGCGACTAGCCCTATGCTTGTTAGTTTTTGGATCATTTGTGGTGGTTTGTCGGGGCAGTTTAGTCATTTTGGTCGTGATATTTTTCTAGTTTTGTCGTGGGGCTTAGTTAGATCGTTTTTGATCTGAATGTAAGGTTTTTTTTCGTGGTTTATTTGTATTTGCTAGCTGCTTGCTAGTTGTTTGTTCTTTTTTATCGATAATAAAATACTTGCCTTTAAAAAAAAAATAATCATAACTATTTGGGCAATTTATCCAAAATAGTTCACTAGCTTAAAACTAAATTAATATCAAAAGGTATGGTCACCAATTTAAAAGTAAATATTCAAAAGGTATATTCCCATTCCCATTCTCATTCCCATTCTCATTCCCATTCCCATTCCCATTCATAATCTAAAGATTAAAAATGTAATACTGTAAAGATTAAAAATGTTCTTTTAAAAGTGTTAATTTTATTTAAAGGGTGTACGGATTCGTAATGAACTCGATATTTATTTAAGAAGTTTACCTTTTTTTTTTTTTTTTTTTTTTTTTTTTTAAGAAGTTTACCTAGTAACTGATAAATTAAAAAAATTAAAGTTTGTTATAAAAGTAATAATTGGATGATAATTTTATTATTATTATAGATATTGCATAGTATATTTTTTTGAGTATAAATAGGTGTGTTGAGTTAGAGTTTATTGTATGTATTTTTTGGTTAACAAAAACACTCTCTCTCTAGATTCCAAATGCCACCAAACTCTCATTGTACATTTTTCTATAAATAAAAACCAATTACTCATACCTTTTGTTCAACCTTTGTTTTCTCCGTTTTACAGTATCTCTATCTCTATATACCTTCTACAATCAAGAACCACTAAAGGTAGTTATAAGCCTACTGAATTATAACACGTTATCAGCACGATTATCTCAACATTTATACTAAATATGGTTGGCTCTGCCACCTAACTAATATATGGTCGGTTATACCACCTAAATGATATATGGTCGACACTGTCGCCTAATTTACATTTATGTTATCTAACATTTATTTATGTATACTAACATTTACATTTATGTTATCTAACATTTATTTATGTATACTAACATTTACAGTTATGTTCACTAACATTTATATTTATGTTATTTAAGTTATATATGGTCGGTTATACCGCCTGAATTATATTTTCTGTAATCTGACTCTTATTAACTTCACTAACATTTATATTTATGTTAATAAGACCTCATGATTGTACGCAACACGTCATTTGACAACACGGTACTTTATGTACGCAACACGTCATTTGACAACACGGTACTTTATGTACGCAACACGTCATTTGACAACACGGTACCATGGGTCGAGATTAATTCCGATCAATACGAATACGATGGGGTCTTTATATGTTATCTAACATTTATGATTACTTATGCAATTAATCATTATTTATTTCATGCATACTAATGTTTATTCTTAAAAATAAATCTTAAAAGTTAAAATAAGAAAAAATAGTTTGTATTTTTATTAAAGGTAAATCTTAAAAGTTAAAATAAGAAAAAGTAGTTTGTATTTTTATTAAAAGTAAATCTTAAAAGTTAAAATAAGAAAAGTAGTTTGTATTTTTATTAAAAGTAAATCTTAAAAGTTAAAATAAGAAAAGTAGTTTGTATTTTTATTAAAAGTAAATCTTAAAAGTTAAAATAAGAAAAAGTAGTTTGTATTTTTATTAAAAGTAAATCTTAAAAGTTAAAATAAGAAAAAAAAATCTTATCCTTTATATTACTCATACGCGTTTTGATATAGTGACTTTATTCGTTAACGTCAACTAACGACGTTACAACGGTCATATATACATAACGGTTGTTAACGTCAACTGACGACGTTACAACAACTATATTTTTCAAATATAAAATAAACATCTCCGTTTTCACATTTTCACAAATCAATCTTCATTTTTCAGATTACTACTCTCAAAAAGTTTTTGTAAAAATGATTCACACAAGGATGATTTTTCCTATTGTATTGGTCATATTAACTATCATCATTGTTGCTAATATACCACCGGGTGAACCTATATTCTATCCTGCCCTTGTGGTTTTATTATTTGTAATCATACCATTATTCTGTTGTTTGCTGCTTATGAATTTAAAATGATTCTAATTTCATTTTATTATTTGTCTATGAATAGAAGTTGATTATGATTATGATTTATGTTATTCATCTTTATGATAATAGAAAATGTCGAATTTGAAAAGGCTTAAATTTGCTCATTTAGAACAAGTGGGAACAACTATTTAACATGGGTTATGAATGTAGAAAAACATCTCGAATCAAACTGTAATTTAGAAACCCTGAATGAAAATAACAATTATTCCGAACAAGAGAAAGCAATAGTAAGTATTTTTCTTAGCAAACATATTAACGAGTCCTTAGAATCTACATATTATATGATCGAAAATCCAAGTGTATTATGGAAAATACTCAAAGATAGATACGATATTAATTATCAAAAAATAAAATAAAAAAATAAAAAAAAATAAAAAAAAATAAAAAATAAAATAAAAAATAAAAAAAATAACAGTGATCCATGAAAGAATAAAATTAAAGATATTAGTAGACGCTCTTATAAGAATTCCGGAGATTCTTATTAATGATCTGGTAACGTGGATCACCAGTCTAGTATTTCTTGAATACATGAACATCTTGTTTAGCTCTACAAATAAGTCCCAAAAGAAAAGAAAACGAGAGTGAATCTGTTGACAAATCTTGATTAAATTAACCCTGAGCTACCTTGAGACTTGAATGGTTTGAATTTTCTAAGATGCCTAGTTTTTTTTTTTTTTATGTATCATTCATAAATAAATGGTTTTAGACCATAACGCATATGTTTTATTAAGTGTTATCTTTTATGTATTTCAGATTATAACTTGTTTGCAGGTAATATAATTTGATTATCTTGCTGAAATATAACTCATTATTTACATATCTTATTTGAAGTTTTAGTATGAATCCTGCAGAAATACAACATCAATTAAATGGTAAAGACCTATGTATTGCAGATAGTAGTAACATACACACTATGATCAAATCTAAGAAATATTTCATTGATTTAAATCAAATGAAGGAATTATAAATACTATATCAGCTCTTGCAAACTTGATATAAGAAACGAAAAAGGCAAAATTTCATATTACCAAATGGTACGAATTTTTTGGTAAACAATGTCTTGTTTTCTCCCAAATCAAAGAGAAATTTGTTAAGTTTCTCTGATATATATCATAATGGATATGATTATCAGTCAATGATAATCGAAAATGAGAAATATCTATGTAGCACCGAAAAGCGCATAGGATTAAAAGCGCATATGATAAAAAGCGCATATGATGAAAAGCGCAGCGCATATGATTAAAAGCGCATATGATGAAAAGCGCATCGCATATAATTAAAAGCGCATATAATGAAAAGTGCATATGACGAAAAGCGTAGCACATATGATTAAAAGCGCATACGGTGAAAATGATATATGATGAAAAGCACATATGGTGATTAATAAAAATCACATATGGTGATTAATGAAAAGCACAAATAGTGATTAATGAAAAGCACATATAGTGATTAACGAAAAACACATATGGTGATTAATGAAAATCACATATGGCGATTAATGAAAAGCACATTGAGAAATAATCACCAATGTTTCTTGAAAGAATTCAAGGGTATATATATGGACCAATTCATCCATCATGTGGACCATTTTTCTAATAGACGCATCTAACGCATGGTCTCATGTTTGTGTGTTATCAAGCCATAATATGGCATTTGCAAAGTTTCTTGCACAAATTATTAAATTAAGAACACATTATTCTGATTACACCAATAAAAGGATGAGACTTGATAATGCTGGTGAGTTAACATCTCAAGCTTTTAATGATTATTATATGTCTACAAGGATTGTTGTTGAACATCCAGTTGCTCATGTGCATACACAAAATTGGTTTAGCTGAATCAATAGATAAACGCTTACAGCTAATAACTAGACAATTAGAAATGAGTACAAAACTCTCAATATTTATATGGGGACATGTAAATTTACATGATGTGACATTAATTCGCATTAAATCAAGTGCAAGTTATAAATATTCTCCATTACCAACTTAATTTTGGTGGAGACCAAATATTTTCCATCTTAGAACATTTGATTGTGCAGTGTATTTTTAATTGAACAACCACAACAAATGGTTCCTCAAAGAAGGATTGAAATATATGTTAGATATGAAACATCTTCAATCATAAGATATATTGAACCCATGACGGGTGATGTTTTTACAGCAAGTTTTGTCAATTGTCACTTTAATGAAACATTGTTCCCTATATTAGGGGGAGAAATGAAATATAAATAAAATGATGTTTCATGGTGTGAACATCAATTAAGGAATATTGATCATCGCACAAAAGAATGCGAAAAGAAAGTTCAAATATAATGCATATGCAAGAACTTGCAAATTAATTACTTTATGCATTTAAAGATACAAAAAATAAGTGACTAAATCATATATACCAGCAGTAAATGCTTCAGCTAGAATTGAAATTACAAAAGCTGGCAATAATGTCACTCATGAGTCTTTGCTACGGCAGAAACGTGGGAGACCAATTGGTTCCAATGATAAAAATCCTCGAAAAAAAAATTAGCTGATAATGAGGTAAAAGAAAGTGTTCAACAAGAACCACAAATCAATACTCCTTCTGCAGAGGATATTGATAAATGTAAATACATAAATTGCAATAAATTATGCAATATTATGAAACTGAAATGAAATGAAAAATCTTGATGAGATATTTTCATATAATGTTACAATGACATCATGAATAAAGATGATGATCTGGAACCAAAATCTGTCATTGAATATCAAAATAGACATGATTGAGCTCAACAGAAAGGAGCAATACGAGCTGAATTAGAATCACTCAATAAAAGAAAAGTTTTCGGATCAATCGTTATCACTTTTAAAGATGTGAAACGTATGGGATATAAATGAATTTTTATCCGAAAAAGAAATGTGCAAATGAAGATACAAGGCAAAACTAGACTTGTAACTCAAGGTTTCCCACAAAGACCAGAAATGAATTATGAGGAAAACTTATCCTTATGTAATGGATACAATTACTTATTAGATACTTAATCAACCTGGTAGTTACTTAAATGCATCTCATGGATGTTGTTACTACTTATCTATATGGATCACTTGATAGTGATATATATGAATATACCTGAAGGGTTTAAGGTATCAGAAATATCTAACGCAAAACCTAAAGAAATGTATTCCATTGAATCACAAAGATTTTTATATGGGTTGATACAATAGTATAACGGATTAAGTGATTACTTGATAAGAAAAGTGTATACATATAAACTTATTTGCACATGTGTTTTAATTATGAAAACAATGACCAGATATATATCGTAGTTATTTATGTCAATGGTCTTAATATCATAGGTACCAAAAAAAAGAGATCCATGAAGCCATTCAACTTCTAAAGAAAGAATTTGAAATGAAAGATCTCGGAAAAACCAAGTATTGCCTTGGTTTACAAATTGAACATATTCCTAATGGTTTACTTGTACATCAAACAACATATACTGAAAAGATTTTAAAACGTTTTAATATGGACAAGGCAAAACCATTAAGTACTCCTATGGTTGTTAGATCACTTAATGTTGACACTGATCCATTTCTTCCCTGTGAAGATCATGAAGATATCCTAGGACCAGAAGTACCATATCTTAGTGCAATTGGAGCTCTTATGTATCTTACAAATTGTACAAGATCTGACATTTCTTTTGCAGTTAATTTGTTGGCAAGGTTCAGCTCAGCTCCTACCAAAAGACACTGGAATGGGATCAAACACATATTTCGATACCTTCGAGGAACTACTGATTTAGGATTATTTTATTCTAACGAATCGAAACAAGATTTGGTTAGTTATGCAGATGCAGGTTATTTATCTGATCCACATAAAGCTAAATCTCAAAATGGATATGTATTCCTAAATGGAGGTACCGCAATATCATGGCGTTCTCAAAAACAAACACTTGTTGCAACATCATCAAATCATGCCGAAGTAATTGCATTACATGAAGCCAGTCGGGAATGTTTTTGGTTGGATCAATGACACAACTCATTACTGATTCTTGTGGACTAGAACGCAATAAAAGTTCAACAACTATCTATGAAGATAATGTAGCTTGCATAACACAGATGAAAGAAGGGTATATCAAAAGTGACCGAACAAAACACATACCCCCTAGATTCTTCTCATACACTCAAAATCTCATTAAGGACAACCAGATTGAAATGAGATATGTTCAGTCCAGCAAAAACTCTGCTGACCTTTTCACCAAAGCACTTCCAACTGCTATTTTCAGAACACACGTTCATAATATTGGCATGAGGCATGTTCAGAAGATGTAACAACTCAGGCGTTGCCTACTTGAGGGGGAGTCAACTCTATGCTGCACTCTTTTTCCCTTAGCTAAAGTTTTATCCCAAAGGGTTTTCTTTAGCAAGGTTTTTAACGAGGCAGTACTAGTTATTCACTAATAAAATTATCATCCAAGGGGGAGTGTTATAAAAGTAATAATTGGATGATAATTTTATTATTATTATAGATATTGCATAGTATATTTTTTGAGTATAAATAGGTGTGTTGAGTTAGAGTTTATTGTATGTATTTTTTGGTTAACAAAAACACTCTCTCTCTAGATTCCAAATGCCACCAAACTCTCATTGTACATTTTTCTATAAATAAAAACCAATTACTCATACCTTTTGTTCAACCTTTGTTTTCTCCGTTTTACAGTATCTCTATCTCTATATACCTTCTACAATCAAGAACCACTAAAGGTAGTTATAAGCCTATTGAATTATAACAAAGTTACGGATATGCATATGTAATGAATTTACACTTTTGTAGCAAGTTAACAAACTCAATCTATTCCTATTGCAGTTGACAAACTTTTTAGTTTTATACTTTTATATCTATGATGTAACCATTTTTTTGACTGAGTAACATTTGTAAACAATGTTGTGTACTGGTACGTTCAGGGGTATCATGTTGGCAAAAAAAAATGTACACATAAGCATGTTGGTCAAAAGGGTAGGAATTATGTGGTGTGTGAGTTTAACGAGCGTCTTAGAGTACCAAAATGTGGACGTGAAAAGGGTATATGATGATGAGTGGTTTGATTGAGGACTTTCTCGTTGTAATGTTTTTTATTTCATCTATTGTTGATTAATATTATATTACTAAAGAACAAAATTACACGGATAACTTTTGTGAATCACACTTATAGTTCAAACTTAATTTTTTTAAGTGGATAGTCAAGAAGTTTGTATTTTTCGATCATTTTTGTCCAGTCATATGACAAATGTTAAATTAATCCGTTAACTCCAGGCATGTGTTAGACACATGAGAGTATTTATGTCATTATTCACAAGTTTGGACTATCCATGCACATTTATCATTATACAGAATCCGTTAACTCGGTTGACAGAATTTGCTACACCTATTCCGGAGATGATGCCGACGAACTGAAGAAAAACAATCGAGAAAGATGACCGGGGATAGGTTATGTTCGATTTGTAGGGCCCATCGATATTTTGGGTTTTAGTTGATGTGTGTAAATCGTTTGTAGATTCCAGATATCGATTATGGTGACGTCACCTTGTACGAAAGTGATAGTCGTGGAGGTGGTGATAATATGGGAACGCAAAATGATGGTTGAATCTTCCCTTCATCATATTCTACAGATAATTTTGAATTTTTATTTGGATTTAATCAAATATTGGGGTATAATATATGGGATTAAACCGATGGTCATGATGCATTTTGTGTTTGTAAACGTAGCACCAATTCCAAAAACATCACGAGTTTGACTAAACGATAAAGACTTGTTAGTTAAATTCTCTCCCCACTAGCAAAATTGGGGGTTTAGAGGAATAGAAAAATTGGTGAATCAAGGTTGTTATCGAATTTTTGAAATGGGTTTTGTATGTGTAACGAGCAAAACAATTTGTACTTGAAGGATGTAAAATAAAAGTGGATATATTTTGAGTTTTTGATTTAGATTTTGATCCCTTAAATCAATTTAAATTTTTAGTAGTGTTTGATTTTGAGTTGTTTATTGAAAATAACAGATTATGAATTTTGTTAGTGAGAGAAGATATGTGGGTAAAGATGAAGATGAAAGTGAGTTTCTTGTTTACTGTGAATTCATGAGTTGTGGACATAATTACCTTCATATGCCTGGCATGTGAGGCCACTTAAAAGATAGAAATAACAGACGTCAGATGTCTGGACTATCCAAGAACGAAAATACATACTTCTTGACTAAAAATGTTAAAAAGTTAAGTTTGGACTATCCGTATATTTTCGAGCAAATCAAAAGGATTATCCGTGTAATTAAGTATTATTAAAGACCAAAGAGATTCAAGTTCATCAAATTATTTGTGATTCATAGAAACATTTCAAATATATTTGATTAATAGTTTATAAAAACTGAAATCTTTATTGAAGTGAATTCAAATCACCCATTTCAAATATTTACGTGACTAGTAATGCAAATTGAAAATAACAAATGCTAAATATGTAACGTGGCAAATAGTTTGAGGTGTGAGTATGTACCTTTTCTTAATTATAACCGGAACCATAAATCTGACCTGCGTTAGAACCCCCACTTTCCAATTCATCGACCAATCAATTCCATTTATTCGTTCATACGAACTTTTCAATGGAGGGATCATCGAAGCCAATGATCGCAACAAGAGAAGAAATGGTAACGGCCAAGGTACCATTAGCGTACAGAGATCAGTGCGCACATTTGCTGATTCCACTCAACAAATGCCGTCAATCTGAGTTTTATCTTCCATGGAAGTGTGAAGACGAACGTCATACTTATGAAAAGTGCGAGTATGAACTTGTTATGGAAAGGATGCTTCAGATGCAAAAACTTAAACAATCTAAGGATCAATCGCAAGGCAGCAGTATCCCTCTTATCCCTAAAACCGCCAATGCTTAATTGGATTCAATCGCATCGCTGATATTAGGTTAGTTCTTTCTGTTTTGGTTTTAATTAATCTTAATTTTTGTTATTGTTGTTTATTTATGCTGATGAGGATGTGATTTGTTGCCTAGGTGTGTTGATTTTAGTTTTCTAGGGTTTTGCTATTTAGGGCTCCGTTTGATTGCAGTTTTGTTTCTCACTTGGCTTTATGAAATGAAATACATCATACGTACATACAAAAATACTATATTTTTTTTTAGATAAAATAAGCTCTACTCTTATAGTTATGGTTGTAAGGAAGGGAAAATTAGAATATCTAGCACCGCAAAGTCAATTCGATTATCATTCTTAATAGTAGCAGTAGTGTGGAATATAGTTTCATTTTGTTTTCATTTCGGCTGTAGGTCAGTTGATGACTTCTTCCTGTTAGCTTTAATTAAAATGTTAGCTCTTAGTATGATTTGTTTATCAACCTGTTTTGTATTTATATATAGTTGTAATAAATGTCTAGTTTGAATCTGTCCGATAAACTGTGTTTTCTCACGAGTATATGATTGTCACTACCTTTTTTTATTACATGGATGCGTCTCAAGAATATATACGTCTTTATAAAGTTGTCAAAGCTACTACAATTTAATAAGAATGGTCTCTTTTTCTTCACACAGATGTCCCTTTGATTTGTTCATGATGATTTCTGAATCATTGTATCCATAGCCCTGATGGTTTTTATTTTTGTATTGTGGCGAGCTCTATTTTTAAATTTTTTTTATTTTTTTTAGGTAAAAGGGATAATATATAAATAAGAAATCAATACAAGAGCTCGATATACCCAACATTGAAACAACAAAACCAAGACCCGGGAAGGATTGACACTGTTACATCCTAAACCCACAGGCCAAAACAAAACAAAATACACAATCGAATAGCCGAAGCTGTCCTATCTTTCATGACACACTAGGGCTAAACGAAACATCCACAATTAATCCAATACTAATTTCATATTATCACGTCTGAGATCCCATAAAGCAGCAGCTTTGATAACTGCACGCCTTTGAGTTTCAGAGTGAACATTTTGTTTCTAACATGATTCATCACAGTTTTGCTTAATTTATCTGAAGATCTTTCCTTGTTCTTGAACAAACGACTGTTTCTTTCTTGCCAAACTAAATAGACCATGGCAGCAAGAACAATTCTATTGATAACATTCCATATATATTTATTTTTCTTTTGAGTTTGGTTGATGTATCGTTTTCATTGATATTGCATGGTATAAGTGTCGATCAGTCTAGCTTGTTTTCTGAAAGGCCTATCTTGGGTTTTCTGTTTACATATACATGTATGGGAGTCCTATGCTGAGTCTGTAACTAATACGTCTTATTTGTGATTTATAAATTTATGGATGTACCACTATCAATACCCAAAAAAAGCTATATGCCTTCACAAAAGAATATTATGCCACAAATTTGAAGTCTGTATATGATCATGTAACATGTTCTAAACTGAGTTGTGCAAACCTGATTAAGCTAATTGAGCAGCTGTTGAAACTCCCGTTGACCTATTATAATTAATACCATCACTATTTAACAATGAATACTACGGAGTATGTAACATGCTGTAAAATCAACTTAAACTAATTGAGAAGCTGCTGAAATGGAAGCTGTGCAAAACTGAGATATAATCACAGGTCATTTAACCTGCCGACCCTTTATATATTTATATTTATCTTTCTATAATTTTTATATAAATAATAAAAAACAAACAAAACAAATCAAGAAAATCTCCATTCAGATGCTGAACAAATAAAAAAAATAATGAGAAGTAATATGAAGCTCCTTGCTCTTGTACTTGTAGTTCTTATTGATAATCAGTGGAACATGAAAATTATGTACCTGTGATACTTTTGAGTCCTTGCAACTAATTCATTGCACACCACATTTTCCCTCTTGTTTAATATAAATTTATAGCTTTTGATTAGAGTCGTAAACTTTTTCTTTTTTACTGATCCACATTGATATAACACATGGATGATAGGAAATACATCCAATAACGTTGTAATGTGATATACAGAGATTGTGAGTCATGTTTTATACTGTAGTTAGTACTCCTTGCGTCCCAAGATTAGTGTCCACTAAACAAACCTTAATGCTTATCTATGAAATCAATAGGTTAGAGTTGAGCCGATGAATATCTTAAACTCGAATGGATATATTATAAATTGCACTTAATTTTAAGCCTTAGAAGATGCTCACGAGAATATATATATATTCAGGAGCCTTTATGGAGTATATAATGTATACTTTTGACATCTGGTTAAAATGTGGATGTGTTTTGAAAAGTAGAAAACAATTGGCTAACTAGAAATTTCTTTGTGCAGTAAGGAAAGTCATTTTATATTGTAAATTTGTAATGTATCTAAACAGTATAAAAAGGACCGTGTGAGAGAAATATTTTGATCATCTTGTTGACTATCTACTTCACAGTATTGTTATCACAATCGTGCCGATATGCTGATATAGACTTACATTTTTACAGGGTTTGGTATAACTGCAAAAGTTCAACTTTCAGTGATTGTGGATGCTCTTGTGAGGAATATTTGGAACCGTTTTATGGTTTTTTTTACCTGTTTAACTGATTAAAATAGACACTTGTTTTGTTTCTGAATAAGATCGCCGTGCAAATGGACCTTGATTGTTTTTTTTTTCATGCTGAACTTCTATCCAAAAAGATGTACTGAGAGTTGAATTTCAGAACCATTAAAATGCAAGGTTTGTGATGAAAACCTAATGTATTCCAACTTCATCTTTCTTTAAAAATATATATATATGTTTCCTTGAAGTGTCATTGTAGCCAGTTAGCCACTGTGGTATATGGTATCACAGTTTTTTGAAATCTTGATGGCGGTGGCGATGGTGGTTATGACAAATTGACGATACTTGATTTGTTTTAGAAGAGGGACATGTTTATTTGCGTAAATATTTGTTTGGAGTGTGCCATTTATGTTTGGTTGCTAACAAAAAATATTCCAAATTTTCTTTTTATTGGGCTGGCGATAGGCTAACTATCTCTTACATCATTGGAATAACTTTTGTACAGGGTTCTCGAGTCTTTAAAAAACATGTTTCCAATAGGTTGCAATTTATGTTATACGACTTAATTACTTGTTCTAAGAGTTGTATCGCAAATCAGTTCCTTCGTATGCCAAATATACAAGTCACCGCTTAAACTAACTAAACATTTTAGTAATTTTTATCAGATAATAATGTATAACTTCGTACATATATTTAAAAAATTAAAAGTACATTCATACATACACAAATGTCCCTTACGATTTATTTCGTTTTTCATCTATAACTTATGCAATTGCTTTCGTATATATAATTGTGGGACTATTAAACAGAATGGGTCTCTAATATAAGATTGTAGTATAGTTATGTGTATTTTTATTAGTATCTCGTAATCCGGAGATGGTGTTAAAGTTTAAATCAATGGTGACACTAAAATAAAAACCTAAAAGTTTTACACTACGTGGACTATATTCACAGGTGTCACGTGCACTCGCTAGGTAACAAGTAGCTCCGCTACTAGTCCAAAACAAAAAGTAATAGCCCAACTTGAAACATCGCAAGTAACACCTCAACTCGTCTAGATAAAAAGTAATGCATCCAACCGTATTTAACCTTATAACAATATTATTGCCAAATAAACCAACTATTGCAAATATCACCTCAGCGCATCCTAGATCACCTCGTACACTACACAATCACAGGCTAAAATACAAATGTCTTGATAGTGCAATGTTACAACAAAATAGTCTTGATATTGCAATGTTACAGCAAAATACTCTACATAATTTGATTCAAAACCGTAGGAAATACTAAAAAAAAACACAAATTTCTTTGATAATAAATACGATAAGAAGATCTAAAAAGGATCTTCTGTTAAATTCAGGGCAGGTAAAAAAAAGAAACCCATACAAGCAAAAAAAATGCAAGAGTAAATAAAATAAACACCAGAGCATGGCAAAGCATTGTTCAAAAGTCACAGCTTCATTCACCCACAGATTAAAAAGAGAGCTTTTTATCCAAACCAAATGCTATAAAATCCTATAAAGTCATTGTAGAGAACAACACATAGTAAAAACAACTGAACAAACCCCTTGGTTGTGTCCTCCAAAGGATTAAAGTCTTCTAATTCAAAATACTTCAACAAGAAAACAGAAATTTGTAATACTTGAAACATTTTTTAGAAAAAGTTCCATCCTGCAAGAAAGTCTCGGGTCAACGCCACAGCATCAGATTGATGAACATCCATGTTGCTAATCGGGTCTTCTTGAGTTCCAAAAAAACTCAACTCATTCAAATTTCCACCAACACTGTCACCCTCATGTTCATAAGTTGCACAAACATTTTGATTGATAACATTGGACCCAACACCACTGCTACCAAAAGGATTGACAAGATCAAATACGTCGCGAACATGTCCATTGTCAAAAAAAAGTTTTCCATTTTCAAAATTAGACCCGTGAGAGCTTGCATATGCTGGCACAAAGTTGGTAGCACTGGTATTGCTAACCGTTGAGCCAACTAGACCAGCTTTTTGAAGCAACGAAGTTGCAGCAAGTGGTGCCATTGAACTTGTATCTGATGTAGAATCAATTAGACCACCACCATTTCGGTAGTTTGTGCCGTTATTCAACAGAGCAGTTGTGTCGTTTATTGGAGTAGTCACCAAATTTGTATCAAAGTTTGACTGGTAATTGTGTGTGTCTGATTGGTTGATCAAGAAGCTGTTGTGATGACTTGTTTGGCCCAACTGAGACACACCTTGTGAGAATGCTATTGTAGAGAAAACCTGGGAACTCAACTGAGTCGAACTTTGGCTAAAGTCAATGGGATGATTATTGTAGGAAGTGGTTTTGGATGATGTGATCAATCCCATGGAGTTCATAGTTGGTGGACTCATTTGACCCAGTGCCTCACAGAAAGCCCTGTGCTTGATTAAGCTGTCACGCCTGCAAAATTATACTACGTTTTAATTGGATGTTATATATATATATATATATATATATATATATATATATAACATATATATATAGTGGTAGGATCGAGGGAAGTAACCATTCGGGGGGAAGCGGGGGAAAGCAAATTTTTTTTTTTTTTTTTTCGTTTTTTGAAAAAACTTTGTTCACGAACATTATAGATGAGATGAAAATATGAACATTTAATAAAGACACTTTGTGATAAATGTTTTTATTTTGGCGAAAAAACGCTTGAAGTGGTAGGATCAAGAGGGAAGTAACCATTCGGGGGGAAGCGGGGGGAAGCAAAAACTTTTTTTTTTTTTTTTCGTTTTTTGAAAAAACTTTGTTCACGAACATTATAGATGAGATGAAAATATGAACATTTAATAAAGACACTTTGTGATAAATGTTTTTATTTTGGCGGAAAAACGCTTGAAGAAGTAATATATAACAATTATCGTGTTTTTCGAGCGTATGTTGAGGTTTTAGCTATTGGGGTTTAGATATTAGGGTTTAGATATTAGGGTTTATAGGGTTTAGATATTAGGGTTTAGAAATTTAGGGTTTAGGGTTTAGATTTAGGGTTTAGATTTAGGATTTAGATTGAGTTTTTAACACGAACGGTTTAGAGTTTAGGGTTTAGGGTTTAGGGTCTAGGGTTTAGGGTTTGGTGTTTTGGGTTTATGGAATAAACCCAAAACACCAAACCCTAAACCCTAAACCCTAAACTCTAAATCGGGCTAAATTTTACTTCACAAAACATGGAAAAAAACGTTCATATTCTTCACGAACAATATTATCTTGAATGTTATTTTTGTCGATCGTTTTCCCGCCTAAATAATAACATTCATCACGAAGTGTCTTTTTTAAATTTTCATATTTTCGTGTGATCTTGATGCCGGAAAAAAAAATTCCAAAAAAAAGAAATTTTTTTTTGCTTCCCCCCGCTTCCCCCCGATTGGTTACTTCCCCATTGATCCTGCCCCCTATATATATATATACATACTAGGTTTTGAGCCCGTGCGTTGCACGGCTACTCAAAATCCGTTTTATATAAGTCACTTATTTTCATTTTATGACGCTTGATCTACATTTTCAAACAATATTTGCGGTTGTGTTTAAGGGGTCATGTCGACCCGATAGCTTAAGTGTGGTTAATTTGAGCCCGTACGCTATTTTCAATAAGTCATAGCGATTACTATTTGAAACTTTAGATAAACTGGTAATGGGTTTGATTAGTTGACCAGATCAAAAGGGTCAAACTTTAGCCATTTTGTTATTAATTCATTGAAATATTTTAAATGTGTCTTTCAAATAATATGTTACATCATTTTTTGACTACCACAAATAACACAAAAGAATCAATAAGACTAAAATGGAATGGACAAAGAAGTGTTGGAACCAAGTTCATAATTTAGAGGTTAGAGAAGTACAGTCGGTCAAGTTCATACTTTAGAGGTTAGAGAAGGAACATGCATATATTTTATGATCCAGATTTATAAACCACTCTTTTACAACTTTCTCTCCAACAAATAAATTTTGTATCAATTTCTTCTTTGACGTTATATCTGTTGGAAATATGTTCTCGGGTTGGCTACAGTTCGACCGTAGTTTGACCGTGGTACATATATTCCGAAGATACGCACATGACATTAAATAATAAAAGTCCATTTATCCTATTCGGTCACACACAAAGGCCAGTCGTAAAATTGTTTGATATACCTTCTAATCGGAAATTAATTTATTAATCATTAGTTAATGGTTTAATAAATTAAGTAAGTTTTTTTATGTGTATACATATACTTACAAATCTAAATATGTAGAGATTTGATTAGATTTTGCAAATCATATTTTATATAAGATATAAGGTTTGATTTGATTTATAAAATATGATTTGATTTTGTAAATCTTATTTTATATAAAGATTTGATTTTGCAAATCTTTCCAAATCTTTATTTATTACATTTGTACTAGATGTATTAATTGTATCAATTATGTAATATATAATACCAAGTCTTGGTATTGAAAAAGTTATGAAAAATATACAAAAACACACATACAAAAATGTTATTTTTCTTTCTTACTTTCAAGTAACCAAAAATACTTGGAATCTATAATTGGGTTCGGTTTTTTGTGGAAATAAAGAAGAAGAAAATATCCGTTAAGTAGAAGGTATAGATCGAAACAAGGTTGGAACTTTGGGTGTCTACCGTTTAGAGGAACTCTTCTTTGAGTTTTCAAATTCAATCTTCAAAAGGCTACAAAGGTTGTATTCTAATCTTCTCTTGTTCGATTTCGTTAATTTATTTTGTTTGCTAAAGTTTTGTACAATGATCCGTGGAAGAGTATGATTTTGTAAAGTTTTTAAAAAATGCTTCCGCTCGCTTTGAACTTGTATCATACTCCAACAGTGGTATCCGAGCCATCTTGTACAAGTTTTAGCAAGCTAATGTACTCTATGATAATCGGTTTGATGAGTGTGTTGTGCATGATTCTTGGAGATGATTATGCATAACAAACATGCACAACTATTATCATGATTTGTGTATTTATGTTTCCTAAATATCACTTGAATCTTAGATTTTGACAAAATGTTAAATGGTTAATCTCATTTAAAAAAAAAAAATCAGCTTGAACAGTCTGTATTCCATGGACTGTTTCGGAGCTTTAAACTCAATATTTTCGTATGAGACTAGTTGCATTTGAAATCTAACTGAAAGAACTTAAATTTGAAAAAAAAATCATCGAAAACGGATTAGAAATGAGTAAGATATGACCATTTAAAGTTGCATATATGAATCTGCCAAAATCCAAAAAATTTTATTAGTAGCTTGCATGTTGACTATTAAAGATTCAATGTTTAGGAAAATAAAGTACATAAATTATATTCATGTTTTACATGAAATGAGAAAATTAAAATTGTTAATTTTAGACTTTATGCCTTGTTAAAAAGTGAATAAATCTCCAACATATTTTGATTCACTTAATATGTTTGTTTGGATAGTTTTGGCATGAAAATCATACTTACAAATATGAAGTGGGTTTACATACATACATAAGTTATGTAAACAAGGAGTGATTATTTTGTGTGCCATTAAGTGTTTAAATCAATCCTTATCGAAACATGTTTCATAAAATGGATGTTTGGCACTCCATTTGTAATGTATATGATTGTTGTATGAAATCGGTAGTATTTGCCTCTATAAGAACCTTGTGTGAATGTTTGGTTGTGTGATTTAATTTATTATTTATTCGGGATGAATGTAATAATTTATTAAACGACTTGCATGTCGTATTTCTTATTTATTCGGGATGAATGTAATAATTATTAAACGACTTGCATGTCGTATTTCTTTTCATATTGTATTTGTAGTAGTATAGAAAATGTAAAATAATGCAACCAAGATTGGAATCACGAAAATGATGTTAACAAGGCGGCCCGTCCGAGCATTTAATGGAGATGGCGGTTTTAGTGGGAGCTAATTCTCACACAAGGTTATGTCCCTAGTTGATCAAGTTTTTCCGTGTGTTGGCTCACCGGAAAAACGCATAGGACTCGAGGCATACTACCGATAATTGCGTGTCATGATTATTATTGTGTTCTTATTTGTCTATGCCATGCTAGCTAGAAAATTAGTATAGCAACAAAATACAATAATTACTTAAAATGGTTTGGTTAAAATTAGTTTAACAAACGCAACACGCAATACATAATTAGCAAATGTTTTAAAATGGAATAAACTACTTTTGCTAAAAGAAAACAAAACCCCGTTTTTAATGTAAAATTTACGCTACCCATGAGTAGTACACACATCTGAACCTTCTACCTGTTAGAGTTCGCGATACCCGAGAGTCTTGGGTGTGACTTTAGTTGGGTGTTGGGAAGGGTGAGGTGAATTTCGCGATACCCGAGAGTCTTGGGCCGGATTTCACGTGTATCTATCACGGACGGTTTACAATCTGAAATCGTGGTTCGCAGCAAACCCGCCACGAGGAAGGATTAGCGTAGAAGGGATTAAACATGCCAAGTGAAATAATTGATTATCACTAAATCCTGCAGAACCTAAGAATTTCACAATGGATGAAATTGGTAATATAGTTACCTACCTAAATAGCTTATAATTGGCGATCCGCGGTAAACCCGTCGTTACCATAAGTGAAATATGGATCTTAACCTTGTTAATTATAATTGTTTGAATATTGAACACACTTGGGTAATTATCTTAACAAGAATTAAACATATCAAACTAACTAATACAACTTACTTTAAAAATATGATATATGTCTGCAACAAACACAAATCCTACTACGTCATCAATCACTAATTTCTGCCTTAAAGGGCTCCTCGAAAAGGACAAGCTTACGGGCTTGAACTACATGGACTGGCTTCGCAACCTAAGAATTGCTCTTAGGATGGAAGGAAAGATCAGGGCAATTGAGGAACTCTTACCGGCAAAACCCGGATCGAGAGCTACTCAAGCGGCTAGGGACGAGTTTTAAAAACATCGTTCCGAGTCTAATGAGGTAGCATGCTTGATGTTGGCGACCATGTCTCCGGAGCTCCAAAAGGGCATGGAGAGCTTAGGGTCGTATGACATGCTTAACCAACTCAAAGACATGTTCCAACAACAAGCAAAGCAAGAAAGGTTTGACACCGTGAAAGCTCTCGTATCTCGTAAAATGGCAACGGGAAGTAGCGTTAGTGTCCATGTACTACAAATGAAAGGATAGATAGACCGACTGGAGCGCTTTGGTTTTTCCATAAGTCAGGAGCTTGCAACGGATTTTATCCTGAACTCGCTGACTAATGCATAGAAAGGATTCATTATGAACTATAATATGAACAATATGGAGAAAACAATCATGGAGCTCCATGGCATGTTGAAAACCGTTGAGGCTAACATGACCAAAGCTAAACCCGCAACTACTGTTCTAGCCATTCGTGAAGGTGGGATCAAGAAGAAGAAAAACAAAACAAAGGGCAAGAACAAGGGCAAGGGTAAGGTTGGCACGTCCAACTTCAAACCTAAACCTAAGGGCATTGCTAACTCTTTTACTTCAAAGATCCCGCAAACCAAGTGTCCTGAAGAAGCAATATGCTTCCATTGTGGGGATAAAGGACATTGGAGGCGCAATTGTACTAAGTACTTGAAGGAACTTAATGAACTACGGGCTAAGGGTGTCGCTGTACCTTCAGGTTTGTTCATGATTGAACTAAACAATACTACTATTTCTAATTCCTGGGTATTGGACACAGGATGTGGTACTCATATTTGTACAAATGTGCAGGGACTCACAAGAAGTAGGAAGCTGAAGACCGGAGAGCTCAATCTAATCATGGGGAATAAGAACGTTGCCTCTGTTAACATGATTGGAGAATACAAGCTTTCTTTTGATACTGGTCTATGTATTGTTTTATCTAATGTTTGCTACAGTGCCGAAATGGCAAGAAATATTATATCTTTTGATGCTTTATTTAATGATGGTTTTGATTTTAGTTTTGATAATGGATCAATACTTGTTCACAAAAATGGGATGTTTTATTTCAAGGCTAGTCCTTGTAAAGGCATCTTAGAAACCACAGTAAAGCTAAATGATAGTTCAATCTATAATGTTGATTCATCCAAAGATGTTTTGAATAAAACGTATCTATGAATGTTGATTCATCCAAAGATGTTTTGAATAAAACGTATCTATGGCATTGTCGTTTAGGCCACATAAACAAGAAACGCATAGCCAAACTCCAGTCAGATGGAATTCTAGAATCATTTGATATAATATCGTATGATGAATGCGAATCTTGCTTATCAGGAAAAATGACAAAGGCACCTTTCATAGGAAACTGTGAACGGGCTAAGGATTTGTTGGGTTTGGTACACACTGATGTGTGCGGTCCGTTTAGATCGCCTACTAGACACAATGAACGATACTTCGTTACATTTACTGATGACTTCAGCAGATATGGTTACGTTTATTTAATTAAACAAAAGTCTGAAACTTTGGGAGTGTTCAAGGCATACCAAAATGAAGTAGAAAATCAACTGAATAAAAGAATTAAGATTCTCCGATCTGATAGAGGTGGTGAATATCTTAATGATGAATTTCATGATCATCTACGGAGTTGTGGGATAATCTCACAATTAGCTCCTCCTAGAACACCACAACATAATGGTGTGGCTGAAAGGAGGAATCGAACATTACTTGATATGGTTCGATCCATGATGAGCCGCACAAAGCTTCCAATCAGTTTTTGGGGTTATGCCCTACAAACTGCCGCAACCTCATTCCAACTAAGAAAGTTTCTATGAGATATGGCATGCTAAAACTGTGTCTCTCTCATATCTAAGAATCTGAGGTTGTGAGGCTTACGTTCGTCGTGAAGCTCAAGATAAACTTGAACCCAGATCCGAAAAGTGTTTATTTGTTGGTTACCCGACTGATTCTTTTGGATATTTGTTTTACAACCCTAATGAGAACAAAGTCTTTGTGTCCCGAAGGGGAGTCTTCCTTGAAAAGGATCTCATATCAAAAGGAACCAGTGGGAGCAAAATTGACCTTGAAGAAATTCAAGAATCAACCGACATGGAAACTGATATTGGAACCGATTCTCCTCAAGAGGTCGACGAGTCTGCAGTTGAAAGAGAAACTGACCTACAGCCACCACCCATACGTAGATCTGATAGAGTGCGTCGAACACCAAAGAAATATAATTTACACATATTTGAGGGCGACGACCAAAATATAGATTCTGATGAACCTATTACCTATCAGGAAGCAATGACAGGCCCCGAGTCTGTCAAATGGAAGGAGGCTATGCACAACGAGATTCAATCCATGCATGATAATCGAGTTTGGACCTTGATTAATCATATACCAGGTACTAAAACCATTGAGTGTAAGTGGGTCTTCAAGAAGAAGACCGATATGGATGGAAATGTACACACATTCAAAGCCAGACTGGTGGTTAAGGGTTACACGCAACAATATGGTGTAGACTATAATGAAACTTTTTCACCAGTAGCTATGTTGAAATCCATTAGAATACTTCTTGCCATAGCTGCATTTTATGACTATGAGATATGGCAAATGGATGTAAAAACAGCTTTCCTTAATGGTAAGCTAATAGAGGATGTGTTTATGACACAACCTGAGGGTTATGTACATCCTAAGTATCCTAATAGTGTGTGCAAGCTTCAAAAGTCCATTTATGGACTTAAACAAGCTTCTCGTAGCTGGAATCTTTGCTTTAATGAGAAGATCAAAGAATTTAGTTTTATTAGAGGCGAAGATGAGCCATGTGTCTATGTTAGGTCTAGTGGGAGTGTTGTAGTCTTCCTTGTACTATATGTCGATGACATATTACTCATGGGAAACGATATCCCGACATTGAAAGATGTCAAAGCTTGGCTAGGGAAATGTTTCTCCATGAAAGACATAGGAGATGCATCATATATTTTGGGAATAAAGATCTATCGAGATAGGTCAAGGAGATTAATTGGGCTAAACCAAAGTGCATATATAGATAAGATACTGAAGAAATTCGGTATGCATAACTCCAAGAAAGGGTGCGTTCCTATGAACCCTGGAATGATATTGAGCAAGTCTCAATGTCCTAATTCTGACTTGGAGTCAGCTACCATGAGTCGGACTCCATATGCTTCAGCTATAGGATCGATCATGTATGCCATGATATGCACTAGGCCTGACGTGTCGTATGCACTAAGCATGACTAGTCATTATCAGGCTAATCCTGGTGAAGCTCATTGGATAGCAGTCAAGAACATTCTAAAGTATCTTAGGAGGACTAAAGAGATGTTCTTGGTCTATGGTGGGAATGACGAGCTGAGCATCAAAGGATACTCTGACGCTAGTTTCTAATCAGATAGAGATGATTGCTCTTCACAATCAGGATTTATATTTATGTTGAACGGTGGAGCCGTCACGTGGAGAAGTGGCAAGCAAAGTACTATTGCTGATTCTACGACAGAAGCCGAGTATATAGCGGTAAATGAAGCTGCTAAAGAGGCCATGTGGATAAAGAAATTCATCGGGGATCTGGGTATGGTTCCTATAATCCATGATCCTGTTGAGATTTTCTGCGACAATGTGAGTGCGATTGTCTTGGCTCAAGAACCGAGGTCACAAAAGCGCACACGGCACATACTCAGAAATTACCATTACATCCGTCAACTTGTAGCAGAAAATGACATATTATTAAGTAGAGTAGACACGACTAAGAACTTGGCTGATCCTTTCACCAAGCCTTTGCCACAGACTAAGCATGATGCTCATAGCATGTCTATTGGCATTCGTGTCATTGATGATAAAGTTTGATTGTATTTTTATGTTAAGTTTGAAACTTTAAACATTGGGTAATAATATATATATTGTAATTGATCTGATGATTAATATATTGAGATTATATTATACGCACGATGCGATCATTTCATTGTATATTGCCATGTTTCATTTTGCATGTTTTAACTTCCAATGAATATCATTTCATAAACTTCCACAGTCGGTCATTCTCTAAGGAAGAGAGAATTGAATTAAGGCTGCTATGAAGTGTAGTAATATAGGCTTATATGAAACTACATTTATGAGGAACTTGATAGTTGATTCAAGGTTCTGGAATGACCACACTTAGACATTATTTCATGGTTTTAAGTTAAAAGGTAAGCTCTAAGATGGCAACATCATTTATCCTAGAGTGGATATGTATGAAAAATCCTGACACAAACTATGTTATACTTTGACCTGGTTCTAACGCTGTGCGTAAATGCCGGTCATTAGGGAGCAGATTGGGTATATCATGGAATGTGGTGGATGTCTATACAGTTGAAGCAATTTGTTCCTTCTTCTTTAAGCGAGTTTAAGCGATATCTCTGGGGCCCTCGTTGATTTGTGCTGAATTAAATGCATGGCCATGCTACAACTGAATTAATGCAATTGCAGTCTATTTGATCACCACAAATCTCCATCGGGAAACATAATCTTGAACGATGATGATTGACACTTAACCAGGTCACACGTTCATATAGATATCTTGAACAAAAGGATGATTGGTATAAATCAAAATATAGGAGTGTAACGTAGCAGACTAGTTGTTACACATGGTGTGTCTTTTAAGACAGACCAATATTATTAATGTCAGTGCAAGTGGGAGTCTGTTGGAAATATGTTCTCGGGTTGGCTACAGTTCGACCGTGGTACATATATTCCGAAGATATGCCCATGACATTAAATAATAAAAGTCCATTTATCCTATTCTGTCACACACAAAGGCCAATCATAAAATTGTTTGATATACCTTCTAATCGGAAATTAATTTATTAATCATTAGTTAATGGTTTAATAAATTAAGTAAGTTTTTTTTATGTGTATACATATACTTACAAATCTAAATATGTAGAGATTTGATTTGATTTATAAAATATGATTTGATTTTGTAAATCTTATTTTATATAAAGATTTGATTTTGCAAATCTTTCCAAATCTTTATTTATTATATTTGTACTAGATGTACTAATTGTATCAATTATGTAATATATAATACCAAGTCTTGGTACTGGAAAAGTTATGAAAAAGATACAAAAACACACATACAAAAATGCTATTTTTCTTTCTTATTTTCAAGTAACCAAAAATACTTGGAATCTATAATTGGGTTCGGTTTTTTGTGGAAATAACGAAGAAGAAAATATCCGTTAAGTAGAAGGTATAGATCGAAACAAGGTTAGAACTTTGGGTGTCTACCGTTTAGAGGAACTCTTCTTTGAGTTTTCAAATTCGATCTTCAAAAGGCTACAAATGTTGTATTCTAATCTTCTCTTGTTCGGTTTCGTTAATTTATTTTGTTTGCTAAAGTTTTGTACAATGATCCGTGGAAGAGTATGATATTGTAAAGTTTTTAAAAAATGCTTCCTCTCACTTTGAACTTGTATCATACTCCAACAATATCTCCACAAATAAATTATGTACTCCCTGCGTCCCAATTCTTTTCATTTTAATTACAATAAACAAATTAACAAATATATAATTAATGGTTGATCTTAGAAACAAAACCGTCCATGTATCACCGTTTTCAATATTCTCGGATGATCGCTGAAAGCTCTTAAAAAATGATGCATTTCTATTATGTTAGTATGTTTCGTTGACAAAACGGGACTATAAAATACATATATAATTCATATTACATGTAGTTGCAACAAAAAAAATTGCTCGAGTTCTATCAGATTTAAGAAATCGGTTGAATCTAATTGTAATGGTATAATTTTACTAATACAGAGTAATACATTACTATTTCCTCAAAATTAGTATTAAAAATTGTTCGGTAATTTTTCTTATGAATTTATATGAATAAATGTGTGTATGAATATACTATAATAATAGGACATATGTGTATGAACAAATGTCTGTAATTTTTCCTGATAATCGTAGACTTGTAGAAGTATATAGGAGTAGGGATGAAATATGAATTAAATTGTGTAAAATTAGGTTTTGTAAATTTTTTAATTTAAATGGGTACATATAGTAGTTTTAGTATTTAAATTGGGTATATATGATATTATATGATTTACTTGGGTAAATATGTGATTTAAAAGGTTGATAAAGGTATATATGAATAATTGTGACATGTGAAAATTATACTTGGCTTAATATGCAATATTTTAGGAGATAATGACATGTAACCAAATTAAATCTCTCTTTTATATAGATATATAGATATAGATAGATAGTGGAAAGCACTTTCACGAAGGGGAGGTAAATTTTATTATATATATAGATATATAGATAGATAGTACAACACTATAAAGCATGTTTGGTTGTGTATGTGTAAAAATTGGTTGTGTACATATCATCACCCTTTATGTGTGTATATATATATATTAAAATGCAAACTTGATGATGTTATTAAAAAACTTTTTTCAAGCTTAAAAAAATTCAAATTTAAAAAGGAAAATTTCTAAGACATCCATGATGATGTCATTAAAGTAATTATTTCATATTTATAAAAAATTTAAATTGTTAAAAAAATGTACAATATGAGAAGCATTATGTACAACTTTATGATAAAATATCCTCATGATCATATGTACAATATTTGAAGCATAATGTACAACCATTATGATAAAACACTCCATGACTATATGTACAATATTTGAAGTATTATGTACAACATTATGATAAACACTTCCATGACCATATGTACAATCTTTGAAACAATTTGTACAATCTTTTACAAAACACCACATGAACACATGTACAAATTTTGAAACATATTGTACAACCTTCATATAATAATTGTATTTTAAATTTTTAAAAAATTTCAAGAGACATTTGTTACTACTAATAATTATTATTAATAATTAACAATATGAATATTTAATTTTTAAGCAAACTTTATTTTTATTATCATTTATTATTATAATTATAATAGTAGTTATTATTATTCAAATGTTAGTTCTCTTTACGAAATTAACTACGTTAAATATGTATGCTAAATACATGTCTCAATAAAAAGTTGTAATGTAACATTTTATGACAAGGAAAATAGTAATTGTGATAAAAATTGGAAGATGATTGTGGAGAATGGTTCATTTATTTTGTCCAAGTTAGATACATCAATATGTTTGTAGTTTATCTTTGATTATTCCGGATGCATATGTTCCGGACAAATATTTGTGATACGCTTTCGTTTGTGATTATTTGCTATATGCATTTTATAAACTTCAATGATTTGGTTATTTTTCTCAATGGTTTGGTAACTATTCTCATAAATGGAAAGAGTTAATTTATAATAGTGTCAAATAACCTCTAAAAGATTGTGGTTTAATTGATTGATATTTTTTGGATTTTTAAATCTTGGTTGGTTCTCTCTAATTGAGCATAGATAATGTCAACAAAAATACCGCATTATAAGACTTGAATGACATAGAAAACGTGAGTGAAATGTTATTCAAGTTTCATGGTATTGTGGATTATATTAGTTATGTAGAACCCTACAATGGCCAAAATGAGTAATTTATATGTTTAAAATGAGTAATTTTGAATTAAGCCACATCACTTCATATTATGTTCAATGATAAGTAATTTGACATTATGGTAGTGTTTAGTTGTTCAAATGTCATTAAATTGTAGTCTCAGTGAAAGGTTAGTTTGACCTATTTAATTTGCAAATATTTAATATAGTTATTGAGTAGCTTTGTACAATGGTAAAATGCCACATCTCTATTTCACCACCTTGGCTGGGTCACTTTTTGTTACAATTAAAAAATAGAATACAATAATAATGATAGATTAAGATTATGACTATTGCTGATGAAATTTACTTTTGAATAATGGTCCTATACAATGATGAACTCTAAGTAGGAAAAATATCTAATGTTTGTGTTTTAAACTTGATTTTATTTCCATTAGGTATGAATTATATCTACGGGTATTGTATCAAAGATGTTAAGTATGGTTTGGTGGTTGAACTTATGATTTAGTTATACATGTTCTTATGTAGATATACATCATTAATGAGTTCAAATTGCTATCTTAAATGAGTTAAAGTTATGATTTCGTTTTCTACTTCAATTTTTATATCTTTTTCTTGAACAAACCTGTGAATTCACGGGTCTTTAACTAGTATATATACATTATATAAAGCGCGTGACAACAATCTTACGTGTCAACTCCTGGTTAATTCATGCCACATGTCAACTCCTCTTTATTCTTGCCACGTATCAGTCTATCACTTATTTCCATATATTAAGCGAATTATTAGATTTCCTAAATTAAATTAATATATAGATTTCATTACCTAAAATATTATATTATATTACCATATAATATAATATAATATAATATTATCATATAATATAATATTATTATATTATTATATATTACCATATAATATAATATTAATATTATATTATCGTATAATATAATATTAATATTATATATTATATTATTATTGTGAAACTGTTTTAAATGATACATTGATTTTATATAAATATTAATTGATGATATTTATATATATAAATGGTCATATATTAAAAACCATTTACATGTTTTTAATTATAAAATAGATATTTCCTTATTAATATTATAATTATAATATTATTTATGAAGGATATTTTATATAATAAAATTAATTTACAGTTTTCGCATACATTTAAAAAATTATGTTAATATAATATTTAGAATATTATATAAACGCACTGGCTCATGTTGTCAATTGAAGTTAAAATGGTTTTTTGATAATCTTTATAGATATTGCTTCGTTTGAAATTTTGACATAATGAAATTAGTTTGTAGTAAAAACATATACAATTAGAGATGTTCATAATATATTATCCTTAACGATCGGTTTTGAAACAACTTTTTAGGGGCTGAATTTTGGTGTTTTATCAATTATTTGTCAATTGAAGTTATTATGATTCCAACGAACGGACTCATAATCTATGCGTTAGTATTCAATACTAATGTTTTCGATAAATATTATCAGTAATAAAGGATTTTTTTTATTGTAATGTTATTATACATTTAATTAGTATTAATATTAATGTTATCGACTACTAATTTAACAAATATCGTGCAACGCACGGGCTCATAAAACTAGTGTGTGTGCGTGTGTGTGTGTGTATATATATATATATATATATATATATATATATATATATATATATATATATATATATATATATATATAGTGAAAGGATTCAGAATTAAGGGTGGGAGAGAACTGTTGATGCATATTTGTCATCCCTGGTTAAATTCAGTCATGTAACAATGATAAGATTGTATTTATGACTATTGAACTTATGTTCGTGTGCATGTTAACGTATTATAACAATAGTTAATCTATCACACTGTCGATCGACTGTCATAGACAGTCGACCAACTGTGTCTGTTGACAGTATATATACGGGTTTTATGCCTTCATTGTGAGGTTACATATCTCATTCACCATAATTCGTATTCTCTGGTTCCAGTCGTTCCCAATACGCAATACCTACCAAATAACACATCTTGGAGTCGAGCTAATCTAGTTAACTGCCTAGGTTTGATACATTCGACCCCGAAACGACCCGTTATTCGATTAAACCTTGTTCTGATGTTTTACGCCATTAGATCGAGTCACAAACGATTCTAAGATCCTTATTAATTCGTCTACAAGAACCCATAGATTGAGTCACAAACCTTTTTATATAAAAATCTAAAAAAGTAAAGGAGAAACAAAGATATAGTTTAGATCACATTAACTAAATCAAGGATGTGTTTTCGGTAGTAGAAAAGTGATACAGTGGTTAACTAAAAGTAACTAACAACAAATTATTTCCTTACGGTTGTGATAGTTTGATCAGGGTGATGCGGTTGGGGTTGCAAGATAGTAGTCGTAGGGGAAAAATTAATTAATATATATTAATACACGCGGTTTTTTATTGTTGTATTCTTATTTGGTCTCTTTCATTATTCGTTGAAATTATTTTTGTTATTAAGTTTTCTTTATTTAAAACTTATAATAAGATAATAAATGTAAGAAAATGAAGCAAATACTTGTTAAAAATTAAAAATACGAAGGCACAAAAAGACGAAATGAATTTAATTATGTAAAAATAGAAATGAGCATTGCAAATAACTTTTATACCTTGAGAATATAATGCCGCAACGACATTTAAACCTTTTTGCACTGCACTTCTTCGAATGCGCCTTCAAGTCTGATTCAACAGCATACTTCTTCGGGCATGTTTGGCACTTGAACTTCTTCACTCCGTGCTTTCGGGAATAGTGTTTTTTCATGCCCGTAAGGTCTCCAAGAGGACGAGAAACATCGTGGTGGAGGCAAGTCGGCTCGGGGCACAAAAACACCTTCTTTCTAACTACATCTTTGCCATCCTTTTTTTTAAGGTTCCATGGTAGATTGTGACCTCTTTTGTGAAGTTCTAAGTTTTGATCTCTTGGGAACCTTTTGTTACAAACATGACAAACAAACTTATTTGTTTCCATTAAAGAAGTTGGAGATAGCATTACGACTTCCACATCCGGATCTATAGAAATTTACAACAAAATCTCAATTAAGTAAATAAATATACAATTTTTCATAACAAATATAAAATCATGACTCAAAATTTTCCATAATATTACTCCGTATATGCTACTAGACGCTCGTATGTCTTTTCTAAAACAAACCAAATAAGAGATTAAGTATTAATTTTAATCATCATATAAGGAAATTGAACTAGAGTAAAAAAAAAAAAAAAAAAAAAAATTATATATTATTTTAAAATACACTCTATAAAGACTCATAAGTTTACCCGGGGTTTACCTACGGTGGGGGGGCCAATGTGCTCTGGCCCATAGTGGGGTTCCTCGTTAAAAAAAAAAAAAAAAAAGACTCATAAGTTTATTTAGTTTTTTTATTTATTTAGGTAAGTATTAAATCAAAAAGTATCGTTAGATACTTAAGTAAATTATTATTACATTCTTTTCAAATCAAAAACAGGTTTTTCAGAATATTACCAGCAACTAGCAAACGCTGATATATTTTTCAGTATCTTTCATAAAAAACAGAAAAGATTATGAATTAATTTTAATAATAAGATAAAATAAATAAAACTAAAAGTATTATAACTAATTTTAAAATACATATAAATAATACGTATAAGTTTTTTAGTATTTCTCTTTAGATGTGGAATTACTTTATTATTGATTTATATTATATTAAGAACATATATATATATATGATAAATAAGTAACTAAAATTTGTAACAAAACTTGCATGGCATTTCAGGAGTGTTTCTTTGCTTCTTAGGAGGCGCAGCCACATAAACATTGTTATCATCATACAAACGATTTTTCTCTTCATTCCTTCTGTTTAAAAGCACCCATGGTGACAAAGATGATCCTGTTGCCATTGAATTCGATCTCTTCTCTTCGATCACAACTTTTTAAGTAAATAAATAAAAAATAATGAATCTCTAAATCAGATCTACAAACTCAAAACGTTGAAAACGTATTTGGATTATCATGAAAATGAATTGAACCCATGTTTTGGTTTTTAATGATTGTTGACAAATAGCACAAATATTAGTATATGATAAACACTAATTAAGG